>NW_022900949.1:42610618-42637608 GCF_012274545.1 Fukomys damarensis
ATATATATGGAACAAAAAAGATTGCGGCAGGTAAATTTATAAAACCTCTAGAAATGAAAGATGTTTAAAACTTATGTTTTCCTGAAAATATCATGCAAAAATTATTTGACTATATGATAGGTTTTTCAGCTGTCAACAGCAAATTTTACTTGTTTTATGAATTTGACTATCTCTACTTCCTTGACTGTTCTGAAACTGAGTAGACTGATGTACTCAAGTACTGAACAAGTAAGCTTTGCAATGGTCAATTTTTATTGGAAGTTTTTGGCTTATAAGGTAAAGTTACTTTTTTTCTGAATGATAACTGCTATTATTATCAAATAAGAAATCTTTTGTAAAATAGCTTTTGCTATATAGCCTGGGTAATACAACTTAAAACCATATTTATATGTGAAGCTTTTAACTGCAGTAGTCATCTCAACAACAATCTGAATTTCCAGTGTTGTCAGCCTGCTTTCCCACACTGTCAGAAAAGAAGAGGCAGATCTTTATGATCATTCAAATTTTGAGGCGTTTCACCATGTATGATAGCCAAAAGATGAACGCAACCCAAGTATCCATTGACAGGTGAATGGATAAACAAAATGTGAACATACAAAGAATGGAATAACACTCAAGTTTATATTTAAAGCTCAGAGTAGTTTCTGAAGCTTCTTTTTTAAGCCTTAATGCAACTGCAAAGGAAATTTACATGTTTCAAAATCCATTTAACTGTACTACTAGGGAGCTTTACCCAGTATCAGTTAGAAATACTCTAATCCACAATGTAATGACACACGAAGTGGTGACTAACAAGAGAAGATTCTGAAAGCCAGTGTAAAATGAAGATAGTTACTAAAACAGATTTTTCATAAGTTCTCTGAATATTCATGAAGCACAGCTTCGAATAGTGATGTTAATTTTAATGTTCTTGTTAATTAATGACAGGTTAATATGACAAGAGTTAGGAATACTCCTAAGATTGAAATATAATAGTAGGGGTCTCAATAAATAATTTGTTGCAGAGTAGAAGAGCTGGAGCCCATGCACTACATAGTAGTTTATGTATCATGCCTAGAGACTGTATAGTATTGACCATAGACTGTTATAAATAACTGTTTCTTTGTACTTTTGTGAGTACTTGCAAGGGTTTGAGAGAGAAGATGAAACATAATCAGACCTTCATTTTACTCAAGCAAGAGTAAAGGATTCTCTATAGCAAATCCTAAAGGTTATAAGTATTGGGATTATACTTGAGATGGCATAGAATATAATGATCAATATAGGGAGAATATATTTTTACACTACTGAGTCTTCCAAATAATTTATATGACATGTATCTTCATTCATTAGGATTTTTTTTTAGACAGGGTCTCACTATGTAGTTGAGACTGACCTGGAACTCACTATGTAGCTCAGGATGGTCTCAACTCACAGAGATCCTTCTGCCTCAGCCTCACAAGTGCTGGGATTACAGGCATGCGCCACGACGACCAGCTTCATTAGGCTTTTAATACCTCTACTGTCATAGATTTTTTTTGGTAGTTTTTCTGTATGTCTTTCTTAGCTTTATTTCTAGTTACTTGGCATTTTGGTGTTCCTATAAATGACATATTTTCAGAAGTTTCATTTTATAATTGTTGATATGTAAACTTAAAAATTTACCTTTTATCTAGTGACTTTGTACTTTGAAGTATATGATAGTTTATGTCTAAATACTTTCAGATTTTAATGTGAACATTCACACCTGTAGATAATGATATTTTTATTTATTTATTTTCAATCATTATACCTTTTTGTGCCTTATTTGTACTGTAGTATAATGTTCATAAAAGTGGTAATAGTAATATCCTTTTTTGTTTCTAATTTAATGATAAAATATTCAATATTTCACCAATATAGATGACATTTGCTGTAGAAATCATGTAGCTACCTTTTCTCAGATTAAGGACATGCCCTTTTATTAGTAGTATGTTAAGAATTTTTGTCCAGTGAATATAGAATTTTGTTAAATGCTTATTTATTATTATTATTAGGTACCGGGGATTGAACTTGGACCCTTGCACTGCTGAGCTAAATCCCCAGCCCTCAAATGCTTATTTTTTATTTATGGAGATAACTATTATTTTTCTGCATTTTATATAAATACAGTATTAGAATCAGCTGCTCAATTTCTACTCCATCCAAAAAAACCTGTTGGATTGTTATTGGGATTTTTTTTGGGGGGATTTTAATAAATCTTTAGATCAGTAAGAGGGGAACTGACAACTTCATGGTAGTGTCTTTTAATTTATAAATATGGTAAATCTCTCCACATATTTAGATTTTCCTTTATACCTATCAGTAGTATTTTTGTAGGTTTTAACATAAATGTCTTATGCTTTTTGTTAGATTTCCCATTTGATTTTTTGTTACTACTTAAGTAGCAATATTTCTTTAGTACATCTTCTATTTTTTTTCCTGGCAATAGAAAAAATGTGTTTTGCTTTTGCTTTGACTTTTGTTGGGAAGTTTTTTTCTTCACTTTTGGTACCATCTTGGTAAAAAATGGCAAATTCACTTTAAAATTGATATGACTATAACTTAGTAACTTATATGCAAATTTGTATAAACTTTGTCATCATATAAATTTAATTCTTTTTAACCTAAAATTCCAATTAATAATTTTTTTTTGGTACCAGGGTTTGATCTCAGGACCTTGCACTTGTGAGGCAGGCACAATGCCACTGCGCTAAATCCCTGGCCCCAGTATAGATGTGTTTTTAATACCCTTTAATAATGTTTTTAATATTTTGATTGCTGCTATGGTAGCTTTTCTGTATTTTTCCAAATAAGTTATGCTAGGTTACTATCAGTGTTTTTTCAAATAACTAATTTTAGTTTTTAGGGGTTAATAGATATATGTTCTTTATGATCTGTAGACTGTCCTTTCTATTGTTATTTATATATTTTTTCTCTTTACATAATGCTATTTCATTAATTTCTGTTGAAGATTTTGTTTCTTAATGGACAGTTAAGTTTATATGATGATTTCTTTAAAAGAATCTTGTTTAAGTGTCTGTGTATAAGATTCTTTACATGTTAATTTTTTCTTAAGTTGTAGATACATATTTGCTGCAGAAGATCACAGAAACGTAAATCATGCTAAGTGATGGAGTATCTTTTTAAAGAAATGTTTTCATTCATGCACACATGCATATGCTACTCAGGAGTGGTAATTTGCCACAGTGTACTTCATTGTCCTGAAATACCTTTCAAAACATTAAGTTGAAAGAGACTTCCATGTCAGAAAAAGGCATTAATAAGGAAGACAGAGTGTACTTGTATACTGAAGAAAATATAGTGCTTTACAGTAACTCTGAGCATTGAAAAATGCTGATTAATGTGTTTATCCTTGCTTTTTTTAGTGATATGCAGTTTTCGAGGATCTGTTCCTCAAGGATTGGTCCTAGAAATAGGAGAAACAGTCCAGATTCTTGAAAAATGTGAAGGTAAGTGTGCATGTATAAAGTATATAAATAATACTTCTGATAACATTAAATACATTTTTATTTTGTACTGATTATAAAGAATCACTTTGAAGTTATAATCATTAATTTTTTATTCATTAATTTTATTAGTACACTTTAGGTATACAATATGATCAAATTCACCATTGGGAATTTGTTCCTTTACATGATATATCTTGGTTCTTATTTTCTTCCCTTTTCCCATGCCCTCCCTTCAACCCCTCCAACTCTCCCTATTTATAAAGACTTTCCATTTTTTCCTTTTCTTGCATTTATTCTTTTTTTTTTCTTTCCTTTCCTCTACCCTTTCCCCTCCCACTTCCCCTTCTACTTTGCACCTTTCCTTCCTATTTCACATTATCTGGTATACATTTTGATTCTCATTTGCAATTTCAGTTTCTCACACTAGAGAAACTTTTCAGTATCTACATATGTGTGTCCTATTTATTTCACTTAAAGAGTATGGCCTCATTGTGCATCATTCTAGTTTCTCATTCTTTATGGCTGAATATCACTTCATTTTATTAAAAAACATATTTTCTTTATCCAGTCTTCAATTGACAGAAAATTGGGCTCTTTCCAAGTTTTAGCTATTACAAACTGTGCCACTATAAACATTGGTGCACATACATTACTGTGGTATGATGCTTTTAATTCTTTTGGGAAGATACACAGAAGGGGAATAGCTTGGTCAAATGGGACTTCTAATCTTTGTGGAATATCCATACTGATTTCCACAGTGATTGTACCAGTCTCTACTCCTACCGACAGTGGAGAAAGGTTTTTTTCTCCCCACAGAGTCATAAGCATTTGTTATTGCTTGATTTCTTGATAGCAGCTGGTCTGTCTGAAATGAGGTGCAATCTCAGTGTTGTTTTCATTTGCACCCTTACCCCTCCCCTCCCCTATTTGCAAAGACTTTGTTTCCATTTTTTCCTTTTCTCATATTTTTTCTTTTCCATGTTTTCATTCATGCACACATGCATATGCTACTCAGGAGTGGTAATTTGCCACAGTGTACTTCATTGTCCTGAAATACCTTTCAAAACATTAAGTTGAAAGAGACTTCCATGTCAGAAAAAGGCATTAATAAGGAAGACAGAGTGTACTTGTATACTGAAGAAAATATAGTGCTTTACAGTAACTCTGAGCATTGAAAAATGCTGATTAATGTGTTTATCCTTGCTTTTTTTAGTGATATGCAGTTTTCGAGGATCTGTTCCTCAAGGATTGGTCCTAGAAATAGGAGAAACAGTCCAGATTCTTGAAAAATGTGAAGGTAAGTGTGCATGTATAAAGTATATAAATAATACTTCTGATAACATTAAATACATTTTTATTTTGTACTGATTATAAAGAATCACTTTGAAGTTATAATCATTAATTTTTTATTCATTAATTTTATTAGTACACTTTAGGTATACAATATGATCAAATTCACCATTGGGAATTTGTTCCTTTACATGATATATCTTGGTTCTTATTTTCTTCCCTTTTCCCATGCCCTCCCTTCAACCCCTCCAACTCTCCCTATTTATAAAGACTTTCCATTTTTTCCTTTTCTTGCATTTATTCTTTTTTTTTTCTTTCCTTTCCTCTACCCTTTCCCCTCCCACTTCCCCTTCTACTTTGCACCTTTCCTTCCTATTTCACATTATCTGGTATACATTTTGATTCTCATTTGCAATTTCAGTTTCTCACACTAGAGAAACTTTTCAGTATCTACATATGTGTGTCCTATTTATTTCACTTAAAGAGTATGGCCTCATTGTGCATCATTCTAGTTTCTCATTCTTTATGGCTGAATATCACTTCATTTTATTAAAAAACATATTTTCTTTATCCAGTCTTCAATTGACAGAAAATTGGGCTCTTTCCAAGTTTTAGCTATTACAAACTGTGCCACTATAAACATTGGTGCACATACATTACTGTGGTATGATGCTTTTAATTCTTTTGGGAAGATACACAGAAGGGGAATAGCTTGGTCAAATGGGACTTCTAATCTTTGTGGAATATCCATACTGATTTCCACAGTGATTGTACCAGTCTCTACTCCTACCGACAGTGGAGAAAGGTTTTTTTCTCCCCACAGAGTCATAAGCATTTGTTATTGCTTGATTTCTTGATAGCAGCTGGTCTGTCTGAAATGAGGTGCAATCTCAGTGTTGTTTTCATTTGCATCTGTAGAATGACCAGGGATGTTGAAGATTTTTTTATATGTTTATTTGTTATTTCTACTTCTTTGTCTGAGAAATGTCTGTTTATTTCAGATGCCCATTTTTGGATTGGGTCAGTCATAAGCATTTGTTATTGCTTGATTTCTTGATAGCAGCTGGTCTGTCTGAAATGAGGTGCAATCTCAGTGTTGTTTTCATTTGCATCTGTAGAATGACCAGGGATGTTGAAGATTTTTTTATATGTTTATTTGTTATTTCTACTTCTTTGTCTGAGAAATGTCTGTTTATTTCAGATGCCCATTTTTGGATTGGGTCTTTTTAAATTTCTTTTCCTCTACCCTTTCCACTTCCCCTACACCTTTAGCCCTTTTCTTCCTATTTCACATTGTCAATTATACAATTGGGAGGTCTGGGGAGGGTGGGGGGGGTGAAGGGCAGGCAGGGGTATGGGGAAAAAATGAGAACCAAGATCTGTCATGTAGAGATATAAGAGATCCCAATGATGAATGTAACTGTACTGTATGCTTAAAAAACACCAATAAACTCAATGAAAAAAATTGGGAGGTCTGATTTTTAAAATTCTTTATATATTCTAGATAGCAGACCTTTGTCTGAGTAATAGCTGGTAAAAATTTTTCCCACATTGTGAGTTGTCTCTTCATGCTCTTGGTGGTTTCTCTTGTGGTGCAGAAGCTTTTTTATAAGGGATCACACTTGTTGATTCTTTGTGCTACTTCATGTCCAATTGAGGTTTTGTTCATGAAATCTTTTTTTATGCCAGTGTCTTCAAGAGTTCTGCCTAACCTCTCTTCCAGACGATTTAGTGTTTGTGCTTTAATATTTAAATCTTTAATCCATTTTGATTTTAGTTTAGGGCATAGTGAGAGAGATAGGGCTAGTTTTAATCTTTGGCAGTTGAAACTCAGTTTTTCCAGTACCATTTTCTGATATGTTCCACTGATTCTCCAGTCTGTTTTTTTGCCAGTACCATGCTTTTTTTTTTAAATCACAGTAGCTTTGTAATATAGTTTTATGTTGGGGATTGTGTAGTATAGTTTTATGTTGGGGATTGTGATTGGGAATTTCAGTTGGGATTGCATTGAATCTAAATAGCAATTTTGGAAGCATGGCCATTTTCGCTGTATTGGTTCTTCCAACCCAGGAGCAAGGGATGTCTTTCCATTTTCTGATATCCCCTTTGATCCCTTTTTTCAGAGTGCTGTAATTTTCAGAATAGAGGTCTTTGATTTATTTTGTTAGTTGATTCCTAGGTATTTCATTTCTTTGGATGCTGCTGTGAAAGGAGTTGTTTGTTCAGCTCCTCTCTCAGTGAGTTTGTTGTTTTTTTACAGGAAGGCTACTGATTTTTATGTGTTGATCTTGTATGCAGCTACTGTACTAAATTTGGTTATTAAGCCTAGAAGACTTTATGTGGAGTTCTTGGGATCTTCTATATAGAGTATCCTGTCATCTGCAAGTAATAACAGTTTGACTTCTTTGCTTCCTTTATTTCTTTTATTTCTTTCTCTTGCTTAATTGCTGTGGCTAATGTTTCCAAAACTATGTTGAACGGAGTGGTGATAGGGGACACTTGTCTTTTCTTGTTCCTGACTTTAGCATGAAGGATATCAGTTTTTGACTATTTAGTATGATGTTGGCTATTGGCTTTTCATAGATGGCTTTTATCAGATTGAGATAGAGATGTCTATTCTAATTTTTTGTGGGGTTAGGGAAACTATTTGGTATTTACATGTGTGTCTTATTTATTTCACGTAAGAGTATGGCCTCAGTATGCGTCCATTTTCCTATGAATGACTCTAGTTTCTCATTATTTATGGCTTAGTAGTACTCCATTTTATAGAAAAAACCATCTTCTTTATCCAGTCTCCAACTGATGGGCAATTGGGCTGTTTCCAAGTTTTAGCTATTACAAACTGAGCTGCTATAAACATAGGTGTGCATTTATCACTGTGGTATGATTCTTTTAATTCTTTTGGAAAGATACCCAGCAGGGGGATAGCTGGGTCAAATGGAACCTCTAGTTCTAGTTCTTTGAGGTATCTCCATATTGATTTCCATAGTGGTTGCACCAGTCTGCACTCCCACCACCAATGGAGAAGGGTTCCTTTCTCCCCACAGCCCTGCCAGCATTTGTTATTGGTTGATTTCTTGATAGCAGCCATTCTTTGTGGAGTGAGGTAGAAACTCAGTGTTGTTTTCATCTGCATCTCTCAAATGACCAGTGATGTGGAACATTCTTTCATATATTTACTTGATGCTTTTACTTCATCTGCAAAATGTCTGTTCATTTCAGATGTGCATTTTTGAATTGGGTCTTTATACTTGAGAGGCCTGATATTTTGAGTTCTTTATATATTCTAGGTAATAGTCCTTTGTCTGAGGGCCAGCTGGTAAAAATTTTTTCCCCACGTTGTAGGCTGTCTCCTAGCTCTTTTGGTGGTTTCTTTTGCAGTGCAGAAGCTTTTTAATAAGATGAGATCCAACTTGTTGATTCTTTGTGCTAGTTTCTGTGCTACTGAGGATTTGTTCATAAAGTCTTTTCCTATGCAATTCCTAGGTATTTCATTTCTTTGGATGCTGCTGTGAAAGGAGTTGTTTGTTCAGCTCCTCTCTCAGTGAGTTTGTTGTTTTTTTACAGGAAGGCTACTGATTTTTATGTGTTGATCTTGTATGCAGCTACTGTATTGAATTTCGATATTTCTTTTCTCATTGAGTTTATTGATTATGTGTTGATCTTGTATGCAGCTACTGTACTAAATTTGGTTATTAAGCCTAGAAGACTTTATGTGGAGTTCTTGGGATCTTCTATATAGAGTATCCTGTCATCTGCAAGTAATAACAGTTTGACTTCTTTGCTTCCTTTATTTCTTTTATTTCTTTCTCTTGCTTAATTGCTGTGGCTAATGTTTCCAAAACTATGTTGAACGGAGTGGTGATAGGGGACACTTGTCTTTTCTTGTTCCTGACTTTAGCATGAAGGATATCAGTTTTTGACTATTTAGTATGATGTTGGCTATTGGCTTTTCATAGATGGCTTTTATCAGATTGAGATAGAGATGTCTATTCTAATTTTTTGTGGGGTTTTTATTATGAATAGGTATTAGATTTTGTTGAACGCTTTTTCTGCATGTATTGAGATGATCTTGTTTTTGTTCTTGGCTCTGTTAATATAGTTTATTACATTTATTGACCTGTATATGTCAAACCATCCTGCATCCTGGGATGAATCTCACTTGGTCAGGGTGTATGATCTTCTGCATTCTGTTTGCCAGTATCTTATTGAGGATTTTTTGCATCTGTGTTTATTAGGGAGATTGGCTGGTAGTTCTCTTATTTGGTTGGATCTTTCTCTGCTTTTGGAATCAAGGTGATGCTTGCTTTCAGGAATGATTTTTTTTTTTTTTGAGACAGAGTCTCACAATGTAGTTGAGACTGACCTGGAACTCACTGTGTAGTTCAGGCTGGTCTCAAACTCACAGTGATCCTCCTGCCTCAGCCTCCGAGTGCGGGGATTACAGGTCTGTGCCAACACACCTGGCCCCAGGAATGAATTTGGGAGTATTGCTTCCCTTTCAATTTCACTGAAGTGCATGGTGAGAGATAAGGGTGTAGTTTTAATCTTTGGCAGGTTGAGATCCAGTTTTTCCAACACCATTTATTAAAGAGGCTATCGTACCTCCAGTGAGGATGGTTGGCTCCTTTGTTAAAGATGAGGTAGCTGAGTATATCTGGGGTTGTTTCTGTATCTCCCAATCTATTCCACTGATCCTCAGTTCTGTTTTTTTTCCAGTACCTTGCTGTTTTTATCACAGTGGCTTTGTAGTATAGTTTCATGTTGGGCATTGTGATACCCGCTTCCATGTATCTGTTTTGTAGAATTGATTTTGCTGTTCTAGGTCTCTTCTGGCTCCAAGTGAATGTTTGTATTATTTTCTCTAGTTCTGTGAAATATACTGTTGATATTTCAACTGTGATTACATTGAATCTGTATAGCAGTTTTGGTAGTATGGCCATTTTCACTATGTTAATTCTTCCTACCCAGGAGCAGGGGATATCTTGCTATTTTCTTATATCCTCTTCAATCTCTTTTTTCAGAGTGCTGTAGTTTTCAGTGTAGAGGTCTTTTGCTTCTTTTGTTAGATTGATTCCCAGATACTTCATTTTTTGGGAAATGAATTGTTTCCCTAATTTCTCGCTCAGTGAGTCTGTTATTTGTGTACAAGAAGGCTATTGATATTTGGGTGTTGACCTTGTATCCTGCTACTCTGCTAAAAGTGTCAATTAAGTGTAGAAGTCTTTTGGTGGAATTTTTTCAGTCTTCGATGTAGACTATTATATCATCAGCAAATAATGATAGTTGAACTTTTTTTTTGTATTGGGGGTCTGTTATAGTATCTTGGGTTAATTTCAAATTGAAACTTATTTTTCGTATTGGGGGTCAAACTCAGGTCCTTGCACTTGGGAGCCAGGGGACAGAATCACTGAACTAAATCCCCTGCCCCAGCAAATTACATCATTTTTTTGGGGAGAGTACAGGGGATCAAACTCAGGACCTTGCACTTGCGAGCCAGGTGGCAGAACTACTGAACTAAATCCCCGGCCCTGCTGTAGTTTTCATTGTAGAGGTCTTTTGCTTCTTTTGTTACATTGATTGATGAACCACATATATTTAGCAGTGTGCTTTTCTGTACAGGGAGCTCTTGTACAGCATTTACTTTAAATTTTCTTAAGTATATGATAAAACAGTCATAGAGTAAGAATGGAAGGTAGTTTTCTTAATCTGATGAAGAATGTCTCCTAAAAAGCAAACATCAGTTAAGGAATACTGAATTATCAGTATTCACTTGTGAAATTTAGAAAGATTTCCCACTGAAATCTAAAAATGAGACAAAGATACTTGTTATTACTCTATTAACTTAGGTAATAAAAAGAATAGAAAGGAAAATTTAAAATTATAATTTTTAGATTATATGATTATATATATGAAACGTGCAGAATAACCCATACAAAAAAGTATAAGGGAACTAAACAGGTTTGATGGCTGCAGTTTTTTTTAAAACTTTGTATTTTCTTTATTTTTTATTTTTAAGTATGTTTGCAGTACATAATGATTACATTCACTTTAAGGAGTTGGTACATGTGTATTACACATTTCAATTATTTTTCCCCTTCCTTTAACCTTCTTTTATTTTTCCAGCATCAGATTAATTTATTTATAACATCTTGTAAAATTAATATATATACAGATTGGAAACCAGGCTAACAGACCAAAGAACATATAAAACATTTAAGACAATTGTGCTTCTCAGGGTACACTTTCAGACTCATGGTCTATGCTGGATTATAATACTTCTCTCTTTTTTTTCCTATTATCTATCTCATACATACATACATAGAGATATAAAAATATATGTACAAGTTCATTTAAATATATATATTTCATATAAGAGAAATTATGTGATATATAAGCTGCGTGTCTGAATTACTTCACTTAACATGATTTCAAGGTCCAACCATTTCTACAGATGACTCAGATTTATCCTTCTAATGGCTATAATTTTGAAAACGTATTTTTTCTATGCTTAAAAAAAGAAGGGTTGGGGTTTTAGCTCAGTGGTTCTGGCACCTACCTTGCAAGTGCAAGGACCCGAGTTCAATCACTAGTACAAAAAAAAAAGATGAACTAAAGAGACATTGCGACTGAAGTAGTACCAAAAAGTCAAATGGGAACTCAATGAAAAAAAATAAGATATTAATGTTAAAAACTACAAAAATACTGTTGATAGGAATAAAGGGCAATCTAAATAAATGAGGAGGTTTATCATATGTAGAAATTAAAAGACACTATCATAAAGTTGTTAGTTCCCTTCATATTGATCTGAAGATTTACTGAAATCAAAATCCAATTTTTTTTTCAGAGGTGGGGGGAAGGCGTAGAAATTGAGCAGCTGATTCTAATGTATTATATGAAAATACAGAGGGCTACAGATCAAAACAACTTTAAAGAAGATAATCTAAGCTGTAGGATTTATATTACTACATATCATTATATATTATAAATTAAGACTTTGTGTTTCAGGTCAAAGAGATACTAATGAGGGGCTGCCAGCAGTTTTGGAAGAGCTACACCTATGGTCTAGCTCCTGGTAACTCATAACTTTTCACAAGTGTCTTGGCCATACAGTAGCTTACTGCTATAGAGCAGCTTGAGCTCATGCTCTCTGACAAGTTTTGTCACCACCTGCAGTCTGCATGTTGCTATGGCAACCATGCTCTTTCCCCAAAGATTCTAATCTCAGCCTTGAAAATGGAGGGGTTAAGTGCTTAGTTTCTGGCTTGTCCATTAATTCTTAGTTTTATAACAAATATCAAAAGTCCTGTTGCAGTTCACTGGAGAATGATATCCTGAAGAGTATGCAGTGCTAGGCCATTTGGTACTAAAAATTACAGCTTATTTAGTAAATGGTACTGGGCCAATATTGAAAGCAATGAATAAGATTAGTTCGTATCCCTTACTAAATTTCAGATGGATGGTGGTTCTAAATATGAAATGTAAAATATTTTAGGAAGCTCTGGAAAACATTATTTTTGAAGAGTAGACAGATTTTTTTGGTAAGGATTCAGAAAGTATTAACTATAAAGGAAAATATTGATAAATTATACTTTATTAAAATGAATATCTTATGCTGCTTGAAAGATGTTAAGAAGATACTAAAGGCATGTAACAGAAGTGAGTGAATTTGACAGAAGACTTTTATTCAGAGTATTAAAGGCAAAAGGCTTGGATAGGCTCCTCAGAAATGGATTTCCTAGTGTCTCATGAATATGATCCTTAGTAATCAAGATCCTTAGTAATCAAGGAAATTAACTTTAAACCACAGTGAGATACTATCAGTCAGCCACTAGAATGATGAAAATTTGAAATATCAGTGATAGTGGGCATGTGAAACAACTGATATTCCTATATATGGTCGTGATAGAGAAATGAGATTATCACTTTGGGAAACTCATTGATACTATCTATTATAGCTGAATCTACACATACCTCATGATCTAGCAATTCTACTTGCAAGTATAAACCCAACAACAAAATACCTGTATAAAATGTTAGTAGTATAGTCATACATAGTAGCTCTTAGCTGGACAAAATAGTAAATTTTCATCAACAGAAGAATGGGCCAATACATTGTGATGTATTTGTGTGGTCAAATATAATTTAAAATGAGTGAATTTTTATTGCTCAAAATGCAGGTGGGGCTGAGGACTTAATTCAGCGGCACCATGTCTGCCTCACAAGTGCATGGTCCTGAGTTTGATCCCCATTATCGGCAAAAAAAAATTTTTAAATGCAGATGAATGTCACTACATATGCTTTTTTTTTGGCACCAGGGATCAAACTTGGGACCTTGTGCTTGTGAGGCAGGTGGTGGAAGCACTGAGCTAAATCCCCGGCCTTACATATTTTTGATAAACACAATATGAGTTCAAGCTATTACACATAACAGAAAATATAGAATCAGGTAAAATTAACAGTAATATTTATTAGAACAGTTTTTTTTTTAAGGCTGGAGGAAGTGGAAGTAGGATGTTGCTAACGTTTTATTTATCTAAATGTGGTCATATGGGTGTGTTTACTCTTAAAAACTGGCTGGGGTTCTCTAGAGGAACAGAATTAGAGGGAATACAGTTAGGTAGATATGGTTTAGATATAAAATTCACTCCTACATACATATATGAGATTGTGCAAGAGGATTTATTATGTCAGCTTATGGGATCAGAGGTACTGTAGTCCACAGTGGCTGATAGCCCCTTGTGTAGAGTTGGAGTAAGCTGCTCAGTTTAAGAAATTGGAAGCTGAAAAAGAGGGATTAACATCAGTCTTAGATTGAAAGCCTGAAAGCTCCATGAAAAGTTGCTAGTATAAGTTGGACTTGAAAGGCTGAAGAAGCTGAGTGGAACAAAAGGAGAAGAAAGAGGAAGTCTGCTGCATTTATTGGAAGCTCCATTCTGCTTTAGCACATGTATTTTGGTGCTGCTGCATCAGACTCCACTACCAAGCTGGAGAATATAAATCTGTTTTCTCCTGAATTATAGATACACAATTCCACACATTTTTAATTATGTTTCTTTTAAAATGGTACTGAAAAATTTCTTAAAGTATAAAAATAACCTTTTATCCAAACATTGATTATAAGCATCGATTAGTTTTTAAAGTTTTTCTGTGAGCAGAATGAATCCAAATACTGCTATGGTTAATTATGTTTGCAGGGGGCGAAAAGAAATAATGAATTCAGCCTTCCTGTTTTTGAAGGTGAATTTGTTAGTGAGTAGACAAGGTCAGCCAGGGTTTAGTCATGTGGAAATCTTCTGATTTTCTTTTAAAAATTTTGATTCATGCATATTTTAACAAGATGACATGCTATGTTTCCATTTATTTAAATTTGGTTTTCCTTTCATGATCCTGTCTTACTATAATATTCAGACTAAGAATCAGTAGCAATAAAAATGTATACTTTTTAATTCATATTTAGGAATGAAAGAAGGTATTTCATTATTACCAATGTTTTATATACAGAGTCCATCAAAAGAATGTACACATACTTTGAGAAAAGACAAACATATTAATATTTTAGTACTAATTTATTGAGGCATCATGAGAGTAATACAAGTTATCTTTGGCTTCTGTCATTACAAGAGGTACTCAAAGTGTTGTTCATTAGCTTCCAGATGTTTATTAGTATAGTGAACTGCTGTTTGGGTAACCTTGGTCATTGAGATCACTGTACATGCATTTTCAGTTTCTTCTCTAAGGGCCAGCAGTGTAGTGGGTTTTCTGTGGTATATGACATCTTTCACTGGGGTCCCTTATACAAGGGTAACACTATCTGTTGAAAAAAATTATACTACATTTTTTTCCCCTGAAATGTGTATACAATTTTTTTGTGGACTCTGTGTATTAGATGCCATTTTTATTAGTCTCTACTTTGTTGGATAAATATTCCCTGCCACTTAATAATGGCCTTTAGAATTTTAAGTTTTGATGAGATTATAAACTTAATCCATGTTTACATATTTTGACCAGAAAAAAAGGTTTCTTGTAGCTCTAAAATTTTATTTTTAATTTTTATTAACTTTAGGAAGTGATTTATGTGAAAAAAATTATGTAATTTGAAGTCAGGGCACTTAGTGTGCATATAATTCTAAGTACTTACAATTTCTTTTAAATGTCTTTGAAAGATTTTTATTATGGTTTGCAAATGAAGTTAAAGTTTAAAAGTAAGAATTTTGTAATAGTTTTCATTTGCTCAGTAACTATCATGCTACAGGCAATAGAAGTACATACTATACATTTATTATTTTAGCTAATCCTCACACAACCTTTGAAACATTACTACCTCCATTCTTTTTGAGGAAACTAAAGCTCAAAGAGACTGAAGGGAACATAGGTGATATGTGGCAGAACAGGGATTAGGATTTTACTTGTCTGCCTCAAGTATTAAGCTATTTGGACTTCACTAAGTGACTAGTTCTGGAAAGACCACTGATAGTTTTAACTATTTGAAATCTGTTAATTTTTTCCTTTCTTTTCTTTAAAATTCAGGTTATTGGTACAAAGTATTAAGCTATTTGGACTTCACTAAGTGACTAGTTCTGGAAAGACCACTGATAGTTTTAACTATTTGAAATCTGTTAATTTTTTCCTTTCTTTTCTTTAAAATTCAGGTTATTGGTACAAAGTATTAAGCTATTTGGACTTCACTAAGTGACTAGTTCTGGAAAGACCACTGATAGTTTTAACTATTTGAAATCTGTTAATTTTTTCCTTTCTTTTCTTTAAAATTCAGGTTATTGGTACAAAGTATTAAGCTATTTGGACTTCACTAAGTGACTAGTTCTGGAAAGACCACTGATAGTTTTAACTATTTGAAATCTGTTAATTTTTTCCTTTCTTTTCTTTAAAATTGAGGTTATTGGTACATTTTAGGAAGACAGTACAGTTACATTCATTGTTGGGATTTTGTACCTCTACATGACAGGTCTTGGTTCTCATTTTTTCCCCTTGTCCCTGCCCTCCCTTCACCCCCCCTCACCATATAAAAATATATAAAAACTTTTTTTATAGAACCACTTATGTACCGCATAATCCTGAGCAAACATTCATAACTTTTTGAGCCTTAATTTCCGTAACTTTAACATTGAGATAAATGTGCCCATCTTATGATGGCTGAGCATGCATGAAAATGTTTTCCCTAGTACACAAGTTACCCAGTAAATGTTTACAAAATCTGAATTTGAGGATGCGAAGTCAGAGAGGTATCAGAATCTTACACTGAACTGCATTCCCATTCCTTTTTAATTTAATTTAATTTTATTTTGTTTGTATTTTTTTGAGACAGGGTCTCACTATGTAGTTGAGACTGACCTGGAACTCATTATGTAGCCCAGGCTGATCTTGAACTCACAGTGATCCTCCCAAGTGCTGGGGCTATAGGTGTGCACCACCACACCCGGTATGCTTTTTTTTCCCCCACTGAGTTTATTGGTACTTTTTAGGTATACAGTACAGTTACATTCATCATTAGAATCTTAAACCTTTACATGACAGCTGTTGGTTCTCATTTTTTCCCCATACTCCTGCCCTCCCCTCACTCCGTCCTCCCTTCCCTATTTACAAAAACTTTGCATTTTTTCGTTTTCTCATATTTTTTTCTTTTCCCTTATTTCCTTTCCCCTACCCTTCCTACTTCCCCTACACCTTTAGCCCTTTTCTTCCTATTTCACATTGTCAATTAATTTTTTATTTTGAACAGAGTCTTGCTAAGTTGCCCAGGCTAGGCTTGATCTTATGAGCTTCCTGTTCCAGCCTCCCAGTGTGCTGGGATTGTAGGCTTGCACCATGACAGATGTCTTCCTCCTTGGTTTTAAAGAAAGCTAGTGGTGGGAAAAGGAGGGTTAAAATATTTTTTAATAATTTTATACATTTTTGAAGCTCAGTTTTTCAGGATTTCAGAATGATGTGGATTAAGCCTCTCATGAGGTTTGGCAAATGGCCTCACACAAATCAAACTGATAAATCTTTTTGTCCACTGTGGTTTTGTAATGAACCTTCACTTGGATAAACCATTGGCTTTGTGGAGATACAATGGAGTAGGCCTTGGGAGACAAGCTTTTATTCCTAGCTCTGTTGTGGCTGATTTGTGACCATGAGCATGACCTTGCAGTGCCTCATGTTCTTCTATAAGATATGCAAGATAGGTAATTTTTCTTGGAAGTTTTTGGGGAAACATAATTTTTCATAGTTATATTCAGATGTGTCATGAATGATATTGTTGCTGGCTAGTTTGGCTCCTTGCTGTTTGTAATAATAGAAATTAAAACTACAGCACAAATTTACAGAAAAAAAGCTTTAATTGGAAAATTAGAAGATAGGGAAGGACTCCAGTTTAGATAGCTGGAAGGGGCAAACTCTGACACATGGGTTTAGACATGCACAAAAGGTAGTGAGGTTTTATATTTATTTAAAGGCATGAAAAGAAGTGTGCTCTGCAGAGCAAGTATGGGCAAATTAAAGTGGGCAAAGAAGTATGCTGTAGGTGAGGGCAGGCCACTGAAAGAGATTACACTGGCCTCAAGGTTCATGGCTACGTTTTGTATACCCCATTCTGATGTCACATAGGCTGTCCTGTCAGAAAACTGCTTGATTTTGTGCCAGAACAATTGAAGATAGCCTTTTCTGGTTGGCCCCAGGTGAAGAACTTGGGAACTGTTTTATTGCACATATATCCTGGATTTCCATGATTTACAGGTTATGCCCACTTGCCCAGATGGCTGGCCATGCCCTAATCTCCTACCTCAGGTTCCTGTTTTATTTTTTGGGAGTAAATATCTATATTTTGTTTGTTTTGAGACATTGAAATTATCCAATCTCTCACCAATTGTCTAAACTTTATATAGGACCTTATCAGTGTTCTTAGAGGTGTTACATTCTCTTTAGCTAAAGCTTGAAACTGCATGCTTGTATGTTTGTAGGGGTCTTAATTTTAAATAGTGATCAAGAAACTAAAGAAAAAATCATGTCTCTTTTTTGCTTTTCCAAGTATCACCCCTAGCTCCCTGTCTTCATCTTGCTAATGATTTTCTGCTTAACATTTTAACACTATTCTCCCAGTTTTTCTGTTACATGTACTTGAGAGCTACTGTTAGAATTCAGAAAATAACATGTGTTTTTGTATGATATTTTAAATTCCTTTTGTAATTCATTACCACAAATTAGCAAACATTTTATTTTATTTTTTTTTCATTGAGTTTATTGGTACTTTTAAAGTATACAGTACAGTTAATTCATCACTGGGATCTTGTACCTTCATAGCAAACATTTTAAATACACATTTTACAGCATGTTTTTTTTTTTATACCGGGGATTGAACTCGGGTCCTTGCACTTGCAAGGCAGGCCACTGAACTGCTGAGCTAAATCCCCGGCCCCTACATCATGTTTTTATAAGTACCTTATATATATGCAATAAGTTTATAAATATGTATGTGGATGTTGTCACGATAATGGGCACTTCAATAGATTATGTTACTTTATCATGTTTGGATTTTAAAAATATTGGGAATTCCCCTTAGTAAACTTACTGTTAAAAGATAAAAATTTGCTATTATATTGAAAAGACGGTTTGAGAGATTTTGAGTTACAACGGAGAACTGAATATCTACTTCTAAGTTTGCTTCTTTCTAAAGCATTCCAAAAAGAAAATATAGGGGTTAAAAAATGTAATATAGCTACAGGGATAAGGTAAATTGGTAAGGAGTTGAAAGAGTTTAAACTGATTTAGCATACTTTAGATATTTTAATTCTAAGATGCTAATGGGAATGGATGAGGATTAACCTCATTTGCACATGTCCTCAGAATGCATAGGATATTATAGCCCCTAGATACTTTTGAAACTGAAGATGAATATATACCTTTTTCCTATTCTTCATCTAATTTGGTGGATGTCTTTTTTCTCATGCTGATAGAAGTTTTGGGGTTTGTTTTTATAGAGCATCTCTGAATTGAGAGATTTCATGCATAGTTGAAGAAATGGGTTTCATATTGAAAACTGGATCAACTAACAGCACACATACTGAACGCTGAAACTTCTATCCCTCAGCCTTTCAGGCAGGAACAATCTGAACAAAGCAAGAAGGGCCCGGGGATGCTAATTGTGCCAGCTTTTGATTTTTTGCCCCACAAACTGTCTCTATACAGTGAATCATAAGGTTAGCAAGCTTTTAGTCATGCATCTGAAGCTTCCTTTTAACTTTATTATTTTCTTTTATGTAAACATGAGCCGACATCCAAGGATATATTTGAAGATGCATCTAACATGAAAGATGGCTAAGTGAGATCCCTCTCACTTAAAAAATAAAGAAAAAAAAATCAATGCATTTCATGAATAATTAGAAGAGAGTAGTTTGAAGGCTGGAAACACAAAGTAATGATGAGGTGGTAATAAGAAAGAATAGCTCATCAAGAAATTAACCAATAATAAATGCTAGCAAGGCTGTGAGGAAAAAAGAAGGAACCCTTTTCCATGGTTGGTGGGAGTGTAAATTGATACAACCAATATGGAAATTAATATGGAGATTCCTCAAGAAACTAAAATGACAGTTTCTATTTGACCCAGCCATTCCCCTTCTTGGTATCTTCCTGAAAGAATTAAAAACATACCATAGTGGGCCAAGGATTAGCTTAGTAGAACTGTGCCTGCCTGGCAAGCACAACGTCCTAAGTTCGATTTCTGGTATCCCCCCAAAAAAGCAGCACCCCCCAAAAACAACATAGCATAGCAGTATAAGTACATCCATATTTATAGCAGCACAATGGTAATAGCTAAATCTCAGAAACAACCTAGATGCTAATCAACTGATAAAAGGATAAAGAAAATGTGTTTTTTTTATACAATGGAATATTACTCTTCCATAAAGAAGGATAAACTTGAGACATTTTTAGGTAAATGGCTGCAGTTGAGACCATACTTTCAAGTGAAATGAATCAGACACGTGTGTTTGAATATTGCATTATTTATCTTGTGTAAATAAACCGAAAGTGTAAAGAAGGACCCAAATTCATGAAAGGCATTGGGAAATAGGAAGAAATGTTCAAATGTGAAGAGAAACAAGGGAGGGGGAGAGGAAAGGGAAAAAAGAGAATAAGGAAAAAATGGAAGCAAAGCTTTTGTAAATGAGGGGAAGAAGAGTTGAAGGGAGGGGAGGGAAATGGGGAATAAAAGAAAAATCAAGGTATATTATGTACAGGTACATATTCTCTATGATAAATGTGATCATTATATGTATCGGAAACATATCAATAAAGTTAATTAAGAAAAAAGAGGTAGAAATGTTGATTGCCCTGATTTGCTCAGCACATATAGTAAACATGTATTGAAATATCACACTGTATTGCACATTAATCAAATATATGTTAGTCAGGAACTTTAAAAATTGCAAGGTGATGGAAATGTTTAGTAACCCAATTTGATCTTTACACCCAATATACATATATCAAATTAATACTGTATACCTTATAAATATGCACAATTAAAATAATGCAAAAGAAAAAGTAACTTGTGGAGATAGACTACAGATGAAAAATTGTTGTCTGTTGAAAGAAAAGATATAAAACAGGTCTGGATTCTATAAAAAAAGGAACATATAGGCATCAGAAAAGAACTTTTAGAAATTAAAAATATGATATTGGAATGAAAAAATCTCAGTTAAAGGGTTAAAAGGTAAATAAAGGTGATGAATTAAAGAATATAAAGACATCATAGATCAGCTTCAAGAGGTGTATCATATGATGGAGCTTCAGAAACAGAAGAAAGAAAATGAAATAGAGAAACCCAGTATGAAATAATTCAAGAAAATTTCCTTGAAAGGGCAGATTCTGTTTTCTATCAGGCCCAGGAAGAACATAACACAAATAAATGAAAATAGATGCTTATCATTGTGAAATTTTGGAATATTGGGAGGAAGAAAAATTAAGAAATATTTAAAGATAGGAAAGAGCATTTCATTTGCAAAGGATCAGCAATTAGATTGTCTTTTCAGTTTTAACTATGTTTTTGTTTTCCAGCTTTAATTGAGTTTATTGGTACATTTTAGGGATACAGTACAGTTACATTCATTGTTGGGATCTTGTACCTCTACATGACAAGTCTTGATTCTCATTTTTTTCCCCTTACCTCTGCCCTCCCTTCACCCCCTCCTCCCCTCCCCATCTACAAACACTTTATTTTCATCTTTTCATTCTCTCACATTTTTTTCTTTTCCCTTTTTACTCTTTTCAGTTTTAACTATGGAAGCTAAAAAGATAGTGGAGCAATATCTTCAAAATGTTTTGCTTTATTTTGTTTTGAGATAGGATCTTGCTAATTTGCCAGGCTGGCCTTGATCTTGTTGTCTTCCTGCCTCAGCATCTCAAGTAGCTGAGATTACAGGTAGTGCTACCATCCCTAACAGGAAAATTATTTTTTAATACAGAATTTTATAACCCAGACAAACTACAAACTGAATGAAAATATACTAAAGATATTTTTTTTACCAGACACAGGTCTCAGTTCTCCTCCTATATGACTGTTTTCAAGAACTTACTTGGGTGATAGCTTCCTTCAAAACAAAGCATTAAAGTTAAGGAAGATGACGTGGGATACAATATGTAGGAAAATCCAACTCCCTTCACCCTCCTCCCCTCCCCATCTACAAACACTTTATTTTCATCTTTTCATTCTCTCACATTTTTTTCTTTTCCCTTTTTACTCTTTTCAGTTTTAACTATGGAAGCTAAAAAGATAGTGGAGCAATATCTTCAAAATGTTTTGCTTTATTTTGTTTTGAGATAGGATCTTGCTAATTTGCCAGGCTGGCCTTGATCTTGTTGTCTTCCTGCCTCAGCATCTCAAGTAGCTGAGATTACAGGTAGTGCTACCATCCCTAACAGGAAAATTATTTTTTAATACAGAATTTTATAACCCAGACAAACTACAAACTGAATGAAAATATACTAAAGATATTTTTTTTACCAGACACAGGTCTCAGTTCTCCTCCTATATGACTGTTTTCAAGAACTTACTTGGGTGATAGCTTCCTTCAAAACAAAGCATTAAAGTTAAGGAAGATGACGTGGGATACAATATGTAGGAAAATCCAGCACAGGAGAGACTCTTGAAGGTGATCCCCAGGATGAATGTAAAGGGTAATAATCAGAGTGACCAGTACCAGATATAGAATATATTCAGAACAAATTAGAAGTGTGATTTGAGAGATAGATACCATTTTCCTTGTTATTGTATCACTTTTTCAAACTAAAGGTGGAATATCCAATTGAGCTTGGGCCAGATATTTACCTGTATTTGACTTATTTTGAGTTTTACATACTGATAATATTGACCAGTGGCAATATTATGGCTTGTATTATGGTGCAAATCAGTAGCAGTAAAATGGTCATGACTATTCAGAGTGACTAATTTCAAGGTAGCACTAACTAACTCATTTGCGAGGCAGGTGGCAGCACCACTGAGCTAAATCCCCAGCTCTAGCACTAACTCATTCGGAAGTAAAAATTATCAGTTTTAAAATGTTCATTTAAATGTGAGAGAATGAAAAGATGAAAATAAAGTGTTTGTAGATGGGGAGGGGAGGAGGGGTTGAAGGGAGGGCAGAGGTAAGGGGAAATAATGAGAATCAAGACTTGTCATGTAGTGGTACAAGATCCCAACAATGAATGTAACTGTACTGTATCCCTAAAATGTACCAATAAACTCAATTAAAGCTGGAAAAAATGTTCATTTATTTATTAGTGATTATTATCTTTTATATGTAAAGGTCATAAATGAAAACAAAATAACATTGAATTATGCAGATAAAGACAAGATTATTCTTTGAACTTTCAGTGAAAATAATGGAAAGAGAATTTTGAATGTAGGCCTTTTGAATAATTATGTTCCCACATTTTTGGTCTAAATTATCTTAGGAGTTGCTTAGTTCTACAAGTGATTGGCACTTTCCTGTCTATTTTTAGTTACATAATTGGAACGAAGATCCAGAATTTTGAGGGCTATGCATATTTTTATTGCTGTACCAGTTAAAAAAATTCAGTATTTTTAAAAGGTTGTAGATTTTGTTTTTGGATCTGTAACTCACAGTTGGTTACTTTAATGAGCTATAGAGTTAAAGTTCTCATGCAGAACTTTTCCTCACAAATAATCTTGATTTTTAAATTAAACTATTTAAAATACTGATATAGGATAGATAAATAATGCTTGTCTTCTGCTGATCTCATTGCATTTATGTATTACCTGTCCTTGGTGCCTGGGTAGCAGTTACCTGGGGGTTAAATGTCAATAAATTTGTGTATTTTCCCCCTTTTGTCAGTGAGAAATACATGTTACATCTTCAAAATAAAAAACTTAAAACTTTTCAGAGTGTACTTTTTTTTTTTTGGTACCAGGGATCAAACTCAGGTTCTTGAGGTTGTGAAGCAGGTGGCAGAACCACTGAGCTAAATCCCCAGCTAGTGTGTACTTTTTGTTGGACTGCATTTGGTACTTTTGATTTGACTTGATTGGTTTGCACCTAGCATCTTTGTAAAGGACTGCTGATTGTTAACTGTCACATGGCCTGGTTTAGATAGAGGCTTCATTATTTTGTGGGTTTTTTTTTTGTTGTTTTTTTGTTTTGTTTTGTTTTTTTGGTACTGGGGATTGAACTTGGGTCCTTGCACTTGCAAGGCAGGCCACCGAACCGCTGAGCTAAATCCCCGGACCGAGGCTTCATTATTTTGGTTGACACTGCTGACATTGTTCTGTAGCCTCAATCTCAGTAATAATTATAGCAGTTCTATTGGCTGGGAGAGTATAGCTTCACTTGCATTGGGTGACTAACAGGGACATTTCACAATCTGAATAATAATGCATACTTAACATGATGTGTTGTAGTGTTTGAGATTGTAGATGTGAAAACAACATGACACAAGGGTAGGTTGCTACGTCTTTTTTGTTGTTGTTGTTGTTAATATAGCTAAACAATTGTGGCTTCACATACATGAATCTTTAGTGTGTTTGTAACTAAGACCCAGAATATCTTTCCAAACAAGTTTTCTTCTTAATGTATATTTTACTTATTTGCTTGCTTGTCTAACCTAACGGGGTTAAAATATATAAAAAAAAGATTTCTTTATTTTCTAAAATTAGATTTGAAGTGACCTTATAATTTACATATGAAATTTGGTTGGCATGACCAGTCATGGAAGGTATAATCTAGAGTTACGTTGAAAATTGTAAACTCTTTACCTTTCTTATTTCATTATCAAAGCAAATAAGTATTGAGGATTTACTAGTGATGGTAAGCATACCAACTATGATTCTTTCTTCTGTGACAATTATGTTGTGTTCTCAGTTTCTGTTTTTGTACATTATCTTTATATTTTTAATTTTATGAAAATATAAAACAAAATTTCACAAATAGTAATAGAATAACGATAGTACACTGTGTATCATTATCTTCAAAGTAATTACTCAGAGTGCAAGACATAAACCAAGAAGATTATTACAAAAAAGAAACAGGTAGCACAAATCTTTCCTTTCAGTGAAATAAGATAAGATAAACCAGTAGTACAAATGAAGCCAATTAGCGTATATATTAAAATACTTATAAAAGCATGGAATTTGTAATTTGGGGAAGTATTTGAACTTCTCCCTATTTCTTATTTGTCTCTGTTCTATTTTGCTGTGTGTGTGTGGTTTCTCATAGAAACCATGTGATATTTGAGCTTGTGTGTCTGACTTATTTTACTTAATATTATGTTCTCAAATTGCATCTGTTTATCTACAAATGCCTTATTTTTTATGGCAGCATTGTACTGTGTTGTATATAAATAATCACATTTTCTTCTTTCATCTGTTGATGGACATATATGCTATTTCTAAGATCTAGGTGTTGTAAGTTGTGCTGCTATAAACATAGATATTCATGGGTCCCTATAATATGATGATTTGAACCCTTTGGGGAATATACCTAGAAGGGGGATAGCTGTATCAAATGGAATTTCTGTTTTTAGTTTTTTTGAGGACTCACCACACAGGTTGCCCTAGTGATTGTACTAGTTTACATTACTTTGATGGCCATTGACAATGAGCATTTTTTTCCATGTATTTATTGGGCATTTGTAATTCTTCTGAGAAGTATCTTTTTATTTTGGTTGCCCATTTTTTGACTGGATCTCTTATTTTGGGAGGAGTCTAATTTTTTTGAGTTCTTTATGTATTCTTGATGTTAGTGTTCTATCTGTGGAATAGTTGGCAAAAGTTTTTTTTCTCATTTTGTAGATTGTCTCTTCACTCTGTTGATTATTCCCTTTGCTGTGCAGAAGCTATTTAATTTGACAGGATACCTTTTGTTGATTTTTGGTATTCTTGTGCCATTGGGGTTCTTGCCTACACTTATGTTTTCAAGAGTTGTATTTCACCTTCCACTAGGTTGTTTCTGTTTTAACATTTAGATCCATTTTTATTTTAGTTTAGTACATGGAGAAATGTATGGGTCTACACTCAATCATCTGCATGTGAGTATCTACTTCTTTTAGCACCATTTATTATAGAGACCATCTTTCCTCCAATGTATGTTTTTGGCTGCTTCTTCTGTTGTGTTCCATTGATCCACATTTCTGGTTTTGGATTGGTATCAGGCTCTTTTAATCACTGTAGCTTTATAATATAACTTTAAGTCTGGGACTGTGATGGCACCTGCTTTGGATTTGTTACCCAGGATTGTTTTTGTTATTCTAAGTCATTTCTGCTTCCATATAAATTTTAGGATTGTTTTCTCTAGCTTTGGTGTTTTGGTTGGGATTGTGTTAAATCTGTTTATCACTTTTGAAAGTATAGCAGTTTTGATATATTGGTTCTGCCTATCCAGAAACAAGGAATATTTTTCTGTTTTCTGATGTCCTGCTCAATTTTCTTTTTCAGTCTGATGAAAATTTCCTTGTAGACATCTTTTACTTCCTTACTTAGGTTAATACCTAAGTATTTACTTTTTGGTGAATGATTTTGTTTTCCTAATTGCTTTTTCAGTGAGCTGTCAGTGTATAGGAGTATTATTGGTTTTTGTATGTTAATTTTGTGTCCTGCTACACTACTGAATTTGGTTATTAATTTGTTATGACTTGTATCTAGATGTCCCACCCAAAGCCTCATGTAGTCATAGGTGGAGTTTTTTGGAGGTGGCTGGATTTATAGTGTGTGAGGCATGGATTAGTGAGTGGTGCAGTGCTGGAATTAGTGGTGTGATGCTGGCATTAAGGGTCCTTTCCCCAAAGTGTGAGTGCTACTAAGTTGCATGGAACAGAAGGGGAATGAAAGAGGGTTGCTGCTTTTGCTTGCTACTTTGTTGCTTTCTGTTGCCCTGCCTTGCCATAGATTGTTTCTCCTCTTAGATACTCATATTCCCTGCAGCATTGCTTTGGAGCCATGGACTAAAACCTCTATGAATTGTGAGCCCAAATAAATATTTCCTCCTTTAACTTTGGGTGTTGGGTATTTTCTTTCATCAATAAGAAAAGGTAAGACAATTCAAGGAGTCTTTTGGTGGAGTTTTTTGGATCTTGTAAGTAAAGGATCATAATTGTAAAAAATGATATTTTGACTTTGTCCTTTCCTATATGTGCTTTTTTTTGGCCAGATTTCTCTGGCTAATGTTTCAAAGACTGTGTGAACAGAAATTGTGATAATAGACATCTTTGTCTTCGTCCTGATTTAATTAATTAATTAATCTGTTTGTACCAGGGATCAAACTCAAGACCTTTCCAGGCAGGTGTGGTGCCACTGAGCTACGTCCCTAGCCCCTTGTTCTTGATTTTAAAGGATAGGCTTTCAGCTTTTAATTGAATTATATTTATTGATTTGCATGTGTTAAACCACTCTTGCATCCCTAAGATGAAGCCTACCTATTTACTTGGTCATGGTGTATTATAATTTTGATGATTTATCACATCATTCTGTTTGCAAGTATCTTTTTTTTTTTAATTTTATTGAGTTTATTGGTACATTTTAGGGATACAGTACAGTTACATAGTTCTTCCCCTACATCACACCTTCCCTACACCTTTAGCTCCTTTCTTCAAATTTCTAAATGTCAGTAATCTTATTAGAATCTTATGCATTGTTGCAGAATATTCACACCAGGGAAACTATTTGGTATTTACACATGTGTGACACATTTATTTCACTTAGGAGTATATCTTCAATATGTATCCATT
>NW_022900949.1:42642598-42668498 GCF_012274545.1 Fukomys damarensis
GGCACTATTTTTTTTAGTTGGATCCTTGTCTAGTTTTTGGATGAGAATATTGTTAGTTTCTGAAAATTATTTTGGAAGTACTACTTGCTTCTCAATTTCATTAAAAAGTTTGAGGAGTCTTGCTATTACATCTTCCCTGAAGTTCTTATAGAATTTAACTGTGAATCCATCAAGTCCTGGGCTTTTCTTAGTTGGTAGATTTTTTTTTTTTTAATTACTACTTCAAGTGCTGGGGATTTAAAAAAAAGCTTGGTGCCTTGCAAGCACAGGGACTGGAGTTCAATCCCTGGTACCAAAAAAAAAAAAAAAAAAAAAAAAAGGACTGCTTCAGTTTCATTGCTTGTTATTGGATTATTCAAGATATTTAAGTCTTTTTGGTTCAGTTTTGGCAATTCATATGTATGTAGGAATCTCTCCACTTAGTCTGAGATCTCTGATTTTTTGGCATATATATTTGTGAAGTACTTGCTAATAATTTTCTGGATTTCAGCAGTATCTGTTGGGATTCTACCTTTTCATATCCAACTGCATTAATGTGTGTCTTTTCTTTCCTTTTGGGAGGTTAAGATTGGTTAAGGGTTTGTGTATTTTATTTATTCTTTCAAAGAAGCAGCTCTGTGAGGTATTGATTCTTTGAATTGTTTTTTTAGTCTCATTTCATAAATTTGTGCTCTGATATTTATAATTTCTTTCCTTGTACAAGCTATGGGTTTGAATTGTTCTTGTTTTTCTAAGATCTTGAGATGCATCAAGATATTATTTATATGGGCTCATTTTATTTTTCTGATATGGGCATTCACCCACATCAGCTTCCCTTGTAGGACTGCTTTCATTGTGTCCCATGAGCTCTGGTGCATTGTATTGGCATTATCATTTAATTCTAGGAACTGCCTTATTCCTTAATTTCCTCTGTGAACCATTGATTATTCATGTGTGTTGTTTAATTTTCATATATTTGCATCGTTTCTGTGGTTTCTTTTGTTATTGATTTCCAGTTCATTGCCCTGTGATCTTAAAATTCTTATTAATTCTCATTTACTTAGGCATGCTTTATTCATTTGTATGTAGTCTGTTTTGAAGAAGGTACCACATGTAGCCCAAAAGAATGTGTATTCTGTTGTTGGAGGGAACCGCATATGTAGTATACCTACTAAATCCATGTGTTTGAAAATTTGGTGGTTCTTTGATATTTCTTTGTTGATTTTTTTGTTTAGTTGAGATTCCTCACTGTAATTATATTGTTATATATCTGATCTTTTATGTTCACTAGAGTTCTTCTTTTCTTTTTCTTTTGAGACAAGGTCTCACTATGTAGTTGAGACTGACCTGGAACTCACTATGTAGCCCAGGCTGGCCTCGAATTTACAGCGATCCTCCTGCCTCAGCCTTTTGAGTGCTGGGATTACAGGTATATGCCATCACACCTGGCTAGAGTTTTTTTGTGTTGAATAGATCCATTAACCAATAAGTAATGTCTTTCTTTTTTTTTTTTCAGCTTTAATTGAGTTTATTGGTACATTTTAGGGATACAGTACAGTTACATTCATTGTTGGGATCTTGTACCTCTACATGACAAGTCTTGATTCTCATTTTTTCCCCTTACCTCTGCCCTCCCTTCACCCCTCCTCCCCTCCCCATCTACAAACACTTTATTTTCATCTTTTCATTCTCTCACATTTTTTCTTTTCCCTTTTTACTCTTCCCCTACCCATCCCACCTTCCCTACACCTTTAGCTCCTTTCTTCCCATTTCTAAATGTCAGTAATCTTATTAGAATCTTATGCATTGTTGCAGATTATTCACACCAGGGAAACTATTCGGTATTTACACATGTGTGACTTATTTATTTCACTTAGGAGTATATCTTCAATATGTATCCATTTTCCTATGAATGAATCTATTCTCTCGCTCTTTATGGCTGAGTAATATTCCATTTTATAGAAAAACCACAACTTCTTTATCCAGTTTCCAACGGATGGGCAAATAGGTTGTTTCCAAGATTTAGCTATTACAAACTGTGCCGCTATAAACATGGGTGCACATACTTCTCTGTGATATGATTCTTTTAGTTCTCTTGGAAAGATACCCAACAGAGGGATGGCTGGGTCAAATGGAACCTCCAGTCCAAGCTCTTTGAGGTATCTCCATATTGATTTCCATAGTGGTTGCACTAGTCTGCACTCCCACCAACAATGGAGGAGGGTTCCTTTCTCCCCACAACCCCGCCAACATTTGTTATTGTGTGATTTCTTGATAGCAGCCATTCTTTGTGGGGTGAGGTGGAATCTCAGTGTTGTTTTCATCTGCATCTCTCGAATGACCAGTGATGTGGAACATTTTTTCATATATTTTCTTGCTGCTTTCACTTCTTTGTATGAGAAATGTCTGTTCATTTCGGATGCCCATTTTTGGATCGGGTCTTTATATTTGGGGGGACTGATTGTTTTGAGTTCTTTATATATCCTTGATAATAGTCCTTTGTCTGAGGTACAGCTGGTAAAAATTTTTTCCCACATTGTAGATTGTCTCTTAGTTCTGCTAATGGTTTCTTTTGAAGTACAGAAGCTTTTTAGTAAGATGAGATCCCAGTTGTTGATTCTTTCTGCTAGTTCCCGTGCTACTGAGGATTTGTTCATAAAGTCTTTTCCTATACCAATGTCTTCCAGAGTTCTGCCTAACTTACTTTCCAGCAAGTTTAATGTTTCTGTTTTAATATTTAGATCTTTAATCCATTTGGATTTTAATTTAGTGCATGGCGAAAGATAAGGGTCTAATTTTAATCTGTGACAGGTTGATATCCAGTTTTTCCAACACCATTTATTAAAGAGGCTATCTTTCCTCCACTGAGGATGGTGAGCTCCTTTGTCGAAGATGAGGTAGCTGAGTACATCTGCATTTGTTTTTGTGTCTTCCAGTCTGTTCCATTGATCCTCAGGCCTATTTCTTTGCCAGTACCATGCTGTTTTTATCACAGTGGCTTTGTAGTATAGTTTCAAATTGGGAATTGTTACACCTGGTGCCATGTGACTGTTGCCTATAATGGCTTTTGCTATTCTAGGTCTCTTGTGGTTCCAAATGAATTTTTGGATTCTTTTTTCTAGTTCTGTGAAATATAGTGTTGGAATTTCAATTGGCATTGCATTGAATGTATATAGCAGTTTCGGTAGTATGGCCATTTTCACTATGTTGATTCTTCCTACCCAGGAGCAGGGGATATCTTTCCATTTTTTTATATCCTCTTCGATTTCTTTTTTCAGAGTGCTGTAGTTTTCAGTGTAGAGATCTTTTGTTTCTTTTGTTAGATTGATTCCTAGATACTTCATTTTTTTGGATGCTATTGTAAAAGGAATTTTTTCCCTTATTTCTCTTTCCGTGTGTCTGTTATTTGTGTATAAGAAGGCTATTGATTTTTGGGTATTCACCTTGTATCCAGATACTCTACTGAATCTGTCAATTAAATCTAGAAGTTTTTTGGTGGAGTTTTTTGGATCTTCAATGTAGAGTATCATATCATCAGCAAATAATGATAGTTTAACTTCTTCCTTTCCTATCTTTATTGCTTTAATTTCTTTCTCTTGTCTAATTGCTGTGGCTGATGTTTCCAGAACTATATCAAAGAGGAGGGGTGATAGTGTGCATCCTTGTCTGGTTCCTGATTTTAACATGAAGGTTTTCAGTTTTTGGCCATTCAGTATGATGTTGGCTGATGGTGTTTCATAGATAGCCTTTATTAAATTGAGGTGTAGACCATCTATTCCAATTTTTTGCAGGGTTTTTATCATGAATGGGTGTTGAATTTTATCAAATGCTTTTTCTGCATCTATTGAGAGGATCATATGGTTTTTGTCCTTGACTTTGTTAATATAATGTAGGTAATGTCTTTCTTTACCTCTTTTGATCAGCTTGAAATCTACTTTGTCTGAAAATAGTGGTTTCTCCTGTTTGTTTCAACTTACCTTTGTGTGGAATATTGTTTTCCACCCTTTGATTTTTAGTTTGTGATTTTTTTGTGTTATATGTTATATACAGTGTAGTGTTGAATTTTATTTCTTGATTCATTCTGCTAATCTGTGTCTTTTGATTGATGGGTTAAGTCTGTTTACATTGATAGTTATAATTGATAAGTATTGACTTATTGCTATCATTGTGTTAATTTTTTGTTGCTATTTTGCTTTCTTTCCCTTCTACTTAGTTGCCTGCCCTAAGTGATGGATTCATTTTATTGAACCTTTTGGCATTTTTAGCTCATTGTCTCCTTCTAGGATATACAGGAGTGTGGTTTGGTGGTCACGAATTTCTTTAGGTTTTGTTTATCATGAAAATATCTTATGTTGCCATCATTTTACAAGATGATTTTGCAGGATAGAGCAGTCTGGGTTGGAAGTTGTGTTCTTTAAAAGCTTGAAACACCTCGTTCTATGCTTTCCTTGCCTTTTAAATTTTTTTTGTTATAATTCTGATAAGTTTTCTTTTATGGGTGATTTGTTTCTCTAGCAGCCTGTAAAATTCTGCTCTTGCGTTGTATTTTTGGTATTGGAATTATTATGTGACATTTTTTAGTGTGTGTATTCATGGCTATTTTGTGGTTCTTGATTTATCTGTATGTTAAATTATTTTTTCAAGCCTGCAAAATTTACTTGTGTAAACAGTTTTTTTAATGCCCTTTGTGCTGTCTTCTGATTTCTTGCTAATTCAAATTACTCTTGATTAGACTTCATCTAAGAGGTGTTGGATCCATTTTTCATCTTCCTTTGTTGGTTTTAAGGTACCTCTCATGAACTGATCATTGACCACAGCCCTGACACTCTGTTTTTGCTTTGGTCACTTCTGTTACCATACAATTACCATTTTTTGGACCAGGGATCAAACTCAGGACCTTGTGCTGGATTTTGGTTTGGAACTTTCTTATGGACCCTCATTTTGTTATATGCTGGACATTCATATTTTGCATCTCATTCTTTAGTTCCACCAGCTGTTTATTAGTGTTTTCTGTAGCCTCACTGATCATTTGTATCATTATGGTCATTACGTTATTAGTTATGTCTTCTTTAAATTCACTAAGCACGTGATAAAACTGTTTTACCTCTTTTGGTACTCTTTGAGTCCTGTTATCTAGCTCATGATTTCCTCTCTCTCATTTCCTCCTTTGTGATTTTGAGGAAGTTGGGAGTTTTTGGTGGTATTTTGTTGCTGTACTTTTTTGCTGTTCTTTTTTATCCCCCCTTTGGTGCTGGGGTTTGTGACTTCTTTGGCCCAGTGCCATATTCTTTGGGACTGTTTATCCCTTAATTCCCTGGGAAATTTAGGTATTGGCACAGAGAGAAAACCAATTACCAGCTGCTACTATGTAACTTTATATATGGTAATAAATTTAGCAACAATTGTGGCATCAGATGTCAACTGGATATTGATAAACCCTAGGAATCACTCATGAATAGCCCTTTACCAAAACAATGAGGAGTCTGATTTTAGTGAAGACAAGTAGGCCACCCTTATATTTACTGAGAGTAATTCAGAACACTGATTTCTGCTGGGTGTTGGCAGCAGTCCCAGAGCTCAAGTATAACAGTAGGATGCCTTCTTCTTCAGGGCTGACCCCTGTGATGATTACTAACACCAAATCTGTCATCCTACAACAAAATACAGGCCCTATGATCTTCTAGGAGACCAGGCTTCCTAATGCAACTGATGAGATTCTTATTTAGCTTTCTTCCTCTCCAAGCCTATCTCCCAAAGCTATTTTTTACCGGTGTCGGTGAAAGGGTGTCACTTCAGACCTGAGTGTTGGTTTCTTCTTCAGTCTGTTGGTTGTCATCTCATTGCCCTGTGCTGTGGAGAACCTGGGGTTTGGAAGTGGGTTATATAGTTTCCAAGTTACCAGGGCTCTGTCATGGGTTCCTGGAAGGCTGTGGTGTTGGCTAGGTGTGGAGTGGGTGCTTCTCTGATCCTCTGGTCTCTAGTATGATTCCTGTTGAGCCATGGAATTAGCTGGAGGTGGGGCACTACATTAGCTTTAAACAGTATATGTTTGCCTGAATTTTACTATCTGTGAAAGTACAGTCAACTCAGGTCTCTCTAAAATCTAATTTTCCTTTTGCTTTTCATCCTGTTATTTTTTATTTAAAAAATTTATCATTTTCAGTTTGTTTTTTAACTGATTACAAAAGTTAGATATACTTAGAAAAAGTGTTAACTCTTAAAATCCTTAATATAAAGTAGGAATTACTATTACATCTCAGTAAGAAATTGAATTTCATTTGATATTTTAAGTTTTAAGCATATTAATTATAAATGGCGTTTTAAGAATTCAGGTGTTTATTATTTTTAATGTAGAATTTTTGGGTATACATAATTGAATTTTCTATCTTTACCATGTAAAATTCATTTTTGGTGAATTTAGCAGTTTTAGTACATTAATCAGTTTTTATATTGAAATACAATTCTTTCTCAGTCATTTCCACTAGAGTTATAATATCTGGGTGAATGAAGTTTACATAGCATGAGGCCATTTTTATGTCATATTAAGCAAAAGTCAGACGAATAATATTTTAGAACCTTTGATTTTATTGTTTTTGACAGGTTTTAAATTATTTCATTTTCTGCCTTATCTTAGGGTCCTGTACAAATCAGTTATTTTTAAAAAGTAAGATGATTTTTGGCATTTATATTTTATCTTCTAAAAGGGATTACATCTATCTAAAAAAAACAATTCAAAGAATCAATACCTCACAGAGCTGCTTCTTTGAAGAATAAATAAAATACACAAACCCTTAACCAATCTTAACCTCCCAAAAGGAAAGAAAAGACACACATTAATGCAGTTGGATATGAAAAGATGGAATCCCAACAGATACTGCCGAAATCCAGAAAATTATTAGCAACTGCTTCACAAATATATGTGCCAAAAATCAGAGCTCTCAGACTAAGTGGAGAGATTCCTACATACATATGAATTGCCAGACTGAACCAAAAAGACTTAAAAATCTTTTTTTTATTCAGTTTATTGGTACAATCTAGGTATACAGTATAGTTACATTCATTACTGGGATCCTTGTACCTTTACATGACAGGTCTTGGTTTTCATTTTTTCCGCTTGTCCCTGCCCTCCCTTCACCTCCTCCTCCCCTCCCCATTTACAAACACTTTATTTCCATTTTTTCATTTTCTCATATTTATTTTCTTTTCCCCTATTACCTTTCCCCTACCCTTCCCACTTTCCCTACACCTTTAGCCCTTTTCTTCCAGTTTCACACTATTAATTATCCCATTAGGATCTTGTGCACTGTTATAGTTTTTCACGCCAGAGAAACTATTCGATATTTACACATGAGTGACTTATTTATTTCACTTAGTAGTATATCCTCAATATGTATCCATTTTCCTACGAATGAATCTAATTTCTCATTCTTTATGGCTGAGTAGTATTCCATTTTATAGACAAACCACATCTTCTTTATCCAGTTTCCAACTGATGGGCAAATGGGCTGTTTCCAAGTTCTGGCTATTACAAACTGTTCTGCTATAAACATAGGTGCACATATATCACTGTGGTATGATTCCTTTAATTGTTTTGGAAAGATACCCAGCAGAGGGATGGCTGGGTCAGATGGAACCTCTAGTCCCAGCTCTTTGGGGTATCTCCATATTGATTTCCATAGAGGTTACACCAGCCTGCACTCCCACCAACAATGGAGAAGTGTTCCTTCCTTCTCACAACCCCGCCAACATTTGTTATTGTGTGATTTCTTGATAGCAGCCATTCTTTGTGGGGTGAGGTGGAATCTCAGTGTTGTTTTCATCTGCATCTCTCAAATGACCAATGATATGGAACATTTTTAAAATATATTTACTTGCTGCTTTTACTTCTTTGTCTGAGAAATGTCTGTTCATTTCAGATACCCATTTTTGAATTGGGTCTTTATATTTGGGGGGCTGATTGTTTTGAGTTCTTTATATATTCTAGATAATAGTCCTTTGTCTGAGGAGCAGCTGTTAAAAATTTTTCCTGCATTGTAGGTTGTCTCTTAGTTCTATTGATGGTTTCTTTTGCTTTTTACTAAGATGAGATCCCAGTTGTTGATTCTTTCTGCTAGTTCCTGCGCCCTGAGGATTTGCTCATAAAGAAAGACTTAAAAATCTTGAATAATCCAATAACAAGCAATGAACCTGAAGCAGTCTTTTTTTTTCTTTATACCAGGGATTGAACTCCAGTCCCTGTACTTGCAAGGCACCACTGAGCTAAATCCCCAGCACTTGAAGCAATAATTTAAAAAAATCTACCAACTAAGAAAAGCCCAGAACTTGATGGATTCTCAATTAAATTATATAAGAACTTCAGGGAAGATGTAATAGCAAGACTCCTCAAACTTTTTAATGAAATTGAGAAGCAAGTAGTACTTCCAAAATAATTTTCAGAAGCTAACAATATTCTCATCCAAAAACTAGACAAGGATCCAACTAAAAAAAATATTGCCAGCCAATTTCTCTAATGAAGATAGATACAAAAGATATCTCGTTTATCCTTTATGGCAGCATAGTACTCCATTTCATATAAATACTCATTTTATTTATTCATTTAATTGTTGATAGGAATTTAGGCTGTTTCTAAGATTTAGCTATTTTAAACAGTGCTGCTGTAAACATGGATATGTACATATCACCGTAGTATGATGCTAGAAGTGAAACATTTTTTCATGTATTTACTGATCATTTGTATTTTTGTTTCTTCAGTTGCCCATCTTTTATTTTGGGGAATCTTGTATTTTGAGTTCTTTATATATTCTAGATATTAGTCCTTTGTCTAAGGAGTATCTGGCAAAAATTTTATTCTATTCCCTAAGTTATCTATACACTTTGTTGTTTTCTTTGCTGTGCAGAAGCCTTTTAATTTGATATAATTCTAATTGTTCTTTTAAAAATTTTTTTCTTTTATTGAGTTAATTGGTACATTTTAGGTATACAGTACAGTTACATTCATTATTGGGATCTTGTACCTTTACATGACAGGTGGTCTTGGTTCTCATTTTTCCCTTTGTCCCTGCCCTCCCTTCACCCCCTCCTCCCCTCCCCATTTATAAACACTTTATTTCCATTTTTTCATTTTCTCATATTTTTCCCCTTATTACCTTTCCCCTACCCTTCCCACTTTCCCTATACCTTTAGCCCTTTTCTTCCCTGTTGATTCTTGACATTATTTCTGGTTGAATTAGAGTTTTTAAAAAAAATGTCTGTACCCATGATAATGTCTTCATAGGCACAGATCAAGTTTATTTATTTTTTTCCCTAGCAAATTCAGTGTTTCTGTTTCAAAATATAGGTCTTTGTCTCACTTTTATTTTAGTACACGGTGAGAGATATGGATCTTGATCGAATCTTCTATATGTGTGTGATGAGTTTTCTCAGAACCATTTGCTGTAGAGGCTGCCTTCTAGAATATACTTTTGGCCTTTTTGTCAAAGATCAAATGATTTAATTGTGTCTGGAGTGGTTTTTGCATCCTCTCTTCTGTTTCATTGATCCATGTCTGTTTTTTTTCTCCCCTCATTGAGTTTATTGGTATATTTTAGGTATACAGTACAGTTACATTTATTATTGGAATCTTGTACCTTTACATGACAGGTCTTGGTTCTCATTTTTTCCCCTTGTCCCTGCCCTCCCTTCACCCCCTCCTCCCCTCTCCATTTACAAATTTTATTTCCATTTTTTCATTTTCTCATATTTTTTCATTTCCTTTATTACGTTTCCCCTACCCTTCCCACTTTCCCTACACCTTTAGCCCTTTTATTCCTATTTCACATTGACAATTATATCTTTAGGATCTTATGTACTATTATAATTTTTCGCAACAGAGAAACTATTCTGTGTTTATACATGTATGACTTATTTATTTCACTTAGTAGTATATCCTCAATATGTATCAATTTTCCTATGAATGAATCTAGCTTCTCATCCTTTATGGCTGAGTAGTATTCCATTTTATAGGAAAACCACATCTTCTTTATCCAGTCCCCAACTGATGGGAAAATGGGCTGTTTCCAAGTTTTAACTATTACAAACTGAGCTGCTATAAACATAGGTGTGCTATCACTGATATTATTCTTTTAATTCTTTTGGAAAGGTACCCAGCAGAGGGATGCCTGGGTCAAATGGAACCTCTAGTCCCAGCTCTTTGAGGTATCTCCATATTGATTTCCACAGTGGTTGCACCAGTCTGCACTCCCACCAACAATGGAGAGGGTTCCTTTCTCCCCACAGCCCTGCCAACATTTGTTATTGGTTGATTTCTTGATAGCAGCCATTCTTTGTGGGGTGAGGTGGAATTTCAGTGTTGTTTTCACCTGCACCTCTCAAATGACCAGTGATGTGGAACATTTTTTCATGTATTTACTTACTGTTTTTACTTTTTTGTCTGAGAAATATCTGTTCATTTCAGATGCCCATTTTTAAACTGGGTCTTTATATTTGGGGGGCTGATTGTTTTGAGTTCTTTATATATTCTAAATAATAGTCCTTTGTCTGAGGAGCAGCTGGTAAAAAGTTTTACCTACATTGTAGGTTGTCTCTTTGTTGATGGTTTCTTTTGCAGTGCAGAGGCTTTTTACTAAGATGAGATCCCAGTTGTTGATTCTTTCTGCTAGTTCCCGTGCTACTGAGGATTTGTTTATAAAGTCTTTTCCTATGCCAGTGTCTTCCAGAGTTCTGCCTAACATATCTTCCAGCAAGTTTAGTGTTTCTGTTTTAATATTTAGATCTTTAATCCACTTAGATTTTAATTTAGTGCATGGTGAGAGATAAGGGTCTAGTTTTAATGTTTGGCAGGTTGAGATCCAATTTTTCCAACACTGTTTATTAAAGAGGCTATTTTGCCTCCAGTAAGGATGGTTGGCTTCTTTGTCAAGAAAGAGGTAGCTGAGTACATCTGGACTTGTTTCTGTATCTTCCAATCTGTTCCACTGATCCTCAGGTCTGTTTCTTTGCCAGTACCATGCTGTTTGTATCACAGTGGCTTTGTAGTATAGTTTGAGATTGGGAATTGTTATACCCACTGCTGTGTCTCTGTTGCCGAGGATGGCTTTTGCTATTCTAGGTCTCTGATAGTTACAAATGAATTTTTGGATTCTTCTTTCTAGTTCTGTTAAGTACAGTGTTGGAATTTCAATTGGTATTGCATTGAATCTGTATAGCAGTTTTGGTAGTATGGCCATTTTCACTATGTTGATTCTTCCTACCCAGGAGCAGGGGATATCTTTCCATTTTCTTATATCCTCTTCAATCTCTTTTTTCAGAGTGCTGTAATTTTCAGTGTAGAGGTCTTTTGCTTCTTTTGTTGGGTTAATTCCTAGATACTTCATTTTTTTGGATGCTATTGTGAAAGGAATTGTTTCCCTAATTTTTCTCTCAGTGAGTCTGTTATTTGTATACAAGAAGGCTATTGATTTTTCAATGTTAACCTTGTATCCTGCTACTGTGCTAAAAGTGTCAGTTAAGTCTAGAAGTCTTTTGGTAGAGTTTCTTGGGTCTTCAATATAGAGTATCATATCATCAGCAAATAATGACAGTTTAACTTCTTCTTTTCCTCTCTTTATTGCTTTAATTTATTTTTCTTGTTTAATTGCTATGGCTAATGTTTCCAGAACTATATTGAAGAGGAGTCGTGATAGTGGACCAGATGCCCATTTTTGAATTGAGTCTTAATATAGTATAAAATGTCATGTTGGTAAGATTATCGCTTTTTTAATAAATGAAATTGAGATTTAGGGCATAGAATGAATTAATGAAATTTGTTGTATCAGCTGTTGCTATAAAGAGAAACGGGTTTCTCTCTACTTATTATGTGCTGTTTTCTGATGATTCTTTTTCTTGTAGCTTTATTTTGAGATTTAAAGGTTAATATATGGAAAAAGCCCTCAGTTCCAGTAGATGGAATTAAAAGCAATAAGTTCTCCATTAATATATTAGCTGTTATTAATACTCTCCACTTCTTTTCTTCATCTTCTTCCTTTAAATATAAATCTTTCCTTGCCACCCTACATATAGAAGTTGCTTCCTCAGTTAAGAAACTAAAGAAAGATTCTGAAACTAATAGAATGGAATTGGGAAAAGTTGGAAATAATGCTTTTTGTCCATGAAAACTGTTTTTATTGTTTAATTGAAACTTTTGATAATATAGCTGTGTATGAATTCTGAAAGGAGATAAATGGAGACGTGTGCTAGCAGGGATGTTGATTTTTAGCACATGTAAAGAAAAGAAATGAAAATAGTGTAGTATATTACACTACAGAATGGGTGAGATGAGGAAGCTAAGTCTTGGCTCTACCCCTTATCTGCCATATAACAAACTGAACAACCCCAATCCAATATTTTTTGGCATTTCTTTGCCTCTTAATACTTTTATCTGGGAATTTTTGTGTAATTGAATTACATGTCCCTTGAGGTCTTTTCTAATTTCTAGCATCATATTCAGTTGAAAGGCTTTATGCTTTCTGTATTAACCAGTGTTCCATCACTAGTACAAAAATCCTGACATCTACAATTTAAAGGGGAAGAGATTTATTTTGTTCACAGTTTCTAATGGCTTCATTCCATGGTTGGGTGACTCCAAGGAGAAATGGCATGGTGGAAGTATGTAGCGCAGGAGAACTTATCCTATGGCAGGATGGAAGCTCAGAGAAAGTAGGATCCAAGGATGAGAACACACCCTGTCAATTTATCCTCTCAGTGACCCATCTCAAACCAGTCCCTACTACCCGAGAATACATTCAGCCATGAACTCATTAGTGGATTAACTCACTGATGAATATAATACCCCCATGATCCAATCACTTTCTGAATGTCTTACCTCTGAAAACATGACACTTTTGTGGAACATTTTAGATCTAAACCATAACACCTTGTGAAGAAAATTGTAACTATATGTGAACCACTTGAAAAAAAATGAGATTATATTCATCATAAAACTTTTTTTTTTTTTTTACTGAACTACTGTAGTAGGTCTATTGTAGATCCTAATAAAGCTATGGTTGGTGGGTTCAGGAAAATTTTATATTCATATCTGTTTCTAAAAATTCTCTTATTATGTCTCTTACCAAAAATGACAACAATATGATTTTATATGATTTTAAAATCATTTGTGTGCTTTGTTTTAGGTTGGTACAGAGGAGTTTCAACAAAGAAGCCAAATGTAAAGGTAATGAAAAATTTGTTACCTCTTCAAGGAAGGAGTTGCCTTGATGCTTGATATGTTAATATCTCACTGCTCCATCTTTTAATTTTTTTTGCCTGTACAGAACTGTATCAGACATTTCTTTATCTCAGCAGTATTATGATGAAAGGATGATAAATGCCATTGTGGTCCTAGCTGCAAAATTTATCTTGAAGAATTTTGTTCAGGCTTTTAAACATCTTTTACTTCAAGTATTTGACTTATACATAGGTTTTGTCCTGTGAAACCATGTGATTAGTTAGACAAATTCCTTATAAACTACAGAATGGAAAAAATATCCAGTACAAATTTTGGTTGATTGTAATATTTTTGTTAAAATATGAATATCGATAAATCACTATACATACTGACTTTACCTACTAGATTTTATTTTTTAGATTCTGACAGTTGATATTATTTTCATCAAAATACGAAAAAAATATAAAAAATCAAGTTTTTATTTAAAAAATTGTTCAGAGTTTTAACCATCAGTTTTGTCAGTGGAATCATTAATTTTTTTAAAGGTATTGGTTATGAGAACATAATATGCTCACATTTTAATTCCTCATACTCAGGGGTTTTCTTTCTTGGTATGACTAACATTTTGTGCTGGACACTTCTTTGTTTTAGGGTATGTCTTCTGCAATGGAAGCTGTTTAGCAGCATAATCAGATGATATGCACTAGACTGCAGTATCTACACCTCCCTTTAGCCCCATGTAGAAACAATAAAAAAAGAACTCCAGATATTGCCAAATGTGTTATGGGGGCAAAATTGCTCCTTAGGTGAGAATCACTGCTTATCAGTAATTTTCCCCCTGTATTTCTCATTTTGAAACACACCTTAGGTGGTAATTTTTGTGTCAAAGATGGTTGTGTGGGAGTAATTTCTATTTCTGTTTTATTTTCAAAATCTTGATTAAATTTCCAAAAAGTTAGAAATTGAATAAATGAGAAATGTTATAATTGAGCAGAAAGCTAAGTATTACATGCTATTTGTTATTAGTAATATTTGTGAATTTAGCCACCCCCTACCATACTTCCGTTACTACTATAGATCAGCATGGAGACTGTGGTCAGTGAAATTTTATGTTTGTGGTTTGTTTCATCTTGTTGAGGGAAATATGAATGATGATAATCTTGAAATATTTAAACATAGTTTTTAAAAATTTATTTTATTAATAAATATTTGCAGTATGTAATGATTGCATTCTTTGTGGAGAATTATACATGTGCATAGCATATTTTACTGTGTTTTAATATCCACTCTCTTTCCTCTGTCTCCCCACTCCATCTCTTCATCCCTTCCCTTTTGTGAAAGATTGCCCTGTTACCTATTATCTATGATTTACTTTACTCTTTAATTCATTCATACTGTGGGTTTCTCACATAAGAGAAGTTATGTGATATTTAAGGTTGTGCATCTGATTTATTTCATTAAACATTATGGTCTTACAAATACCGATCCTTTATGGAAGGGTAGTACACCACTGTGTATAAATACCATATATTCTTTTTTTAAAAGTTGAGTTTATTGGTACATTTTAGGTATAGAGTACAGTTACATTCATTATTGGGATCTTGTACCTTTACATGACAGGTCTTGGTTCTCATTTTTTCCCCTTGTCCCTGGCCTCCCTTCACCCCCTCCTCCCCTCCCCATTTACAAACACTTTATTTCAATTTTTTCATTTTATCATATTTTTTTCTTTTCCCATATTACCTTTCCTCTACCCTTCCCACTTTCCCTACACTTTTAGCCCTTTTCTTCCTGTTTCACATTGTCAATTAATACCATATGTTCTTATCCATGGGTCTATTAATAGACACATTGGCCACATCCAAAGAGGAGTTATTATGAGTTGTGCTGCTAGAAACATGGATATGCATTATCTCTATAATATAAATCCTTTAACTCTTCTAGGAGGATACCTTCAAGAGGAATTGTTGAGTTGAATGGAATTTCTAGTTTTAGGTCCTTGAGTATTGTCCGTAGCAGTTGTACTAGTTTACATGACTACAAACAGTGCAGAAGGGTTCCTTTTCCCCACAACCTCAATAGCATTTGTTATCATGTGATTTCATGGTGATAACTTGTTTCTCAAGTAAGATGAAATCTCAGTATTATTTTAATTTGCATTTCTGTAGTGGTCAGACATGTTGAAGAATTTCTCATGTATTTATTGGTCACTTGTACTTCTTCAATACATTTCACTTGTACATTATATGAATGGGTCATTTATTTGGAGGGTTCCATTTTTAAATTTTTCTATAGTCTAGATATTAGTTCTGTGTTGGAACTCTAATTCTGTAGGTCCTTTTGTCATTTTGTTGGTTGTTCTTTGCTGGGCAGAACCTTTAGCCCTTTTCTTCCTATTTCACATTGTCAGTTATCTCATTAGGATCTTATGTACTATTATAGTTTTCACACCAGAGAAACTATTCAGTATTTACACATGTGTGACTTATTTATCTCACTTAAGAGTATATCCTCAATATGTATCCATTTTCCTATGAATAAATCTACCTTATCATTATTTATGGCTGAGTAGTATCCCATTTTATAGGAAAACCACATCTTCTTTATCCAGTCCCCAACTGATGGGCAAATGGACTGTTTCCAAGTTTTAACTATTACAAACTGAGCTGCTATAAACATAGGTGTGCATATATCACTGTGATATTATTCTTTTAATTCTTTTGGAAAGGTACCCAGCAGAGGGATGGTTGGGTCAAATGGAACCTCTAGTCCCAGCTCTTTGAGGTATCTCCATATTGATTTCCACAGTGGTTGCACCAGTCTGCACTCCCACCAACAATGGAGAAGGGTTCCTTTCTCCCCACAGCCCTGCCAACATTTGTTATTGGTTGATTTCTTGATAGCAGCCATTCTTTGTGGGGTGAGGTGGAATTTCAGTGTTGTTTTCACCTGCACCTCTCAAATGACCAGTGATGTGGAACATTTTTTCATATATTTACTTGCTGCTTTTAATTCTTTGTCTGAGAAATATCTGTTCATTTCAGATGCCCATGTTTAAATGGGGTCTTTATATTTGTGGGGGCTGATTGTTTTGAGTTCTTTATATATTCTAGATAATAGTCCTTTGTCTGAGGAGCAGCTGGTAAAAAGTTTTTCCCACATTGTAGGTTGTCTCTTTGTTGATGGTTTCTTTTGCAGTGCAGAGGCTTTTTACTAAGATGAGATCCCAGTTGTTGATTCTTTCTGCTAGTTCCCATGCTATGGAGGATTTGTTTATAAAGTCTTTTCCTATGCCAGTGTCTTCCAGAGTTCTGCCTAGCATATTTTCCAGCAAGTTTAGTGTTTCTATTTTAATATTTAGATCTTTAATCCACTTAGATTTTAATTTAGTGCATGGTGAGAGATAAGGGTCTAGTTTTAATGTTTGGCAGGTTGAGATCCAGTTTTTCCAACACCGTTTATTAAAGAGGCTATTTTGCCTCCAGTAAGGATGGTTGGCTTCTTTGTCAAGAAAGAGGTAGCTGAGTACATCTGGACTTGTTTCTGTATCTTCCAATCTGTTCCACTGATCCTCAGGTCTGTTTCTTTGCCAGTACCATGCTGTTTGTATCACAGTGGCTTTGTAGTATAGTTTGAGATTGGGAATTGTTATACCCACTTCTGTGTCTCTGTTGCCGAGGATGGCTTTTGCTATTCTAGGTCTCTTCTGAAGAACCTACTATTTGATTCATTGATTTATTTCTTTTTGTATCTCTTAGTCTTCGTTGCCTTGATTTCTGCTCTGATCTTTATATTTCCTCCTTTGTAGGAGCTTTGGGTTTGCCTTGCTCTTTTTTTTCTAGAAGCTTGAATTTCAGTATCAGGTTGTTTATTTGAGCTCGCTTTGTTTTCCTAAAATGAGTATTCACTGCTATGAATTTCTGTTGTAAGACTCCTTTCATTGTGTCCCATAGATTCTGATATGTTGTGTTGATGTTGTCATTTAATTGTAGAAACTGTCTGTTTTTTTCTGTAATTTTCTGTGTGACCCATTGGTTATTCAGCATTGTGTTGCTCAATATCCATGTGTTTATGAAATTCTGTGGTTTGTATTGCTGTTGATCTCCAATTTCATCACACTATGCTCTGATAATATACAGAGGATCACTTCAATTCTTTTGAACTTACTTAAACATGTTCTTTGAGCTAATATGTGATCTGTTTTGGAAATGACTCATGTGCACCCAAAAAGCATGTGTATTCTGATTTTGTGAGGTGGAATACTCTGTAAACATCTATTAAGTTTATTTTTTCAGGAGTTTGGTTGATTTCTGATGTTTTGTTGTTTATTTTTTGTCTGATTGATTTGTCTCTTTGTGATTATTGGGTATTGAGTTCCCCCACTATTAATTGTATTAGGCTGGGAGTGCCACTGGCTGTTGCTCGTGTGCCTGTGCAGCTCTTTTGTTGGTGGGCCTTTGTGCACAAGGGGCTCTGGTTGGGGTGAGGCCCTGGCTGGATCTGCCTGCATCTGTACTGCTCTGTTCCACACTACTGCTGGCTGAGATCCTGGCACACTTACAGCTGGTATGGGGTCGGACCTCTGGCTGTTGCTTGTGTGCTTGTGTAGATCTTTTCCTCGTGGGACTTTGGCTTGGGCCTGTTTGCCCAAGGAGCTGGCATCAGGATGGGCCCTGGCTGGAACCGCTTGCAGCCATTCCACTCTGGTCTACTCCTTTAAATCTCCTTTTATAGAGTGCTATAGTTTTCACTTTAGATGTCAGTCATTTTCTTTGTTAGGTTAATTCTTAGGTATTTAATTTTTCTTGTTAATGTTACCATTTTTGTAATTTCTTTTCTTCAGGTCCATTATTGGTGTTTGGGGACAACAGTTGTTTTTGTGTGTTGATTTTTGTGTCTTGAAAACTTGCTGAATTTGTTTATTCACTGTAGGAGTCTTTGTTATAATTTTGGGGTCTTGGATTATGTCATTACAAATAAGGACAGTTCAACTTCTTTTCCTATATGTATTGTATTTTGTCTTTTTCTTTCCTGATTAATCTGCCTAACATTTGGAGTATTATATTGAACAGAAGTGGAGAGACTAGACATCCTTGTTTTGTTCATGATTTTTAGAGAAAAAGGTTCAGTTCCCATTTTATATGATGTTGGCAGTAGGTTTATCATAAGTGGCTTTTATTAGATTGAGATAAAGCCCTTCTATGCCTATTTTCTTCAGTTTTAAAAAGTATGATGTGATTTTTTCCCCCTTGCTATTGTTTATGGGATATATTATATGTATTGATTTATATGTGTTGAACCATCCCTGCATCCCTGGGATGAAACCTGCTTGGTCAGGATGTCCAGTCAATTTTTAAAATCATTTGTTGCATTCCATTTGCCAGTATCTTATTGAGGATTTTTGACTCTCTGTTCATTGATTGGCTTGTAGTTTTCTTTTTGAGTTGAGTTCTTGGTTGATTTTGGAATCACGGTAATAGATTCATTCATTATTTGTATTGTGTTTTTAGTTTTAATCACTTATGTCCATTCCGATCTTCATTAAAACACCTTTCTTGTACTCTGGTTTTGGATTGTTTTTGTTTTTCTAGAACATTATTAGGTTAATTTATTTGGGGTTGCACTGTTTTTCTGATGTGGGCATTTACAGTTATAAACTTCACTCTAGGAATACTTTCATTGTATCCCTTAGGTTCCCCCACCCTTCACACGTTCCCTACACCTTTAGCCCTTTACTTCCTATTTCACATTATTAATTATCTCATTAGGATCTTGTGTACTATTATCGTTTTTCACACCAGAGAAACTATTGGGTATTTCAGTTAAAGAAATCTCTGAATGAACATTAAAAATAGGGAATCCTAAAATAAAACTAAAAAGGAAAGTAAAAGCAAAAAGGCAATGATGTAAAATTAAAATAATCCTTAATTCTGAAGATGAAAATGGCCCCTGAACATATTTAAATTGCTTCTTGCTCTTGTAGTCTTATTCTTTTTTTTTCATTATTTAGGGAATACTTTATTAGTTTCTGTAATCAAACCCACATAGATGTGACCTTACATATTTAATACAGTGCATTACCCCGTACAAATGGAAAAAAAATTAACATTTCTAGACCAATATGGCTGTTAATTTCTGTACAGTGCCAACTCAACAAAGTAAATTGGGATAACTTTCCAAAGTCGACAGCACAGTTAAAGTTTCCAAAAATTCAAATTATATATATGTATATATATTTATATTTATATAAAAGACCAATAATAGCAGTATATTATACATCAATAGCATCAACAACTTTTCCAGGATCTGCAGTCATCTGAACAAAATTATAGACATTTAGTACACTCCATTAAAAAAACAAAAACAAAAAAACAAAGAAAAGAATAATGCCCAGAAAACAGCAAAGTTCTGTTGCTGTTGTGGTACCTGGCACCATTTTTTTAATTAGCATCTTAATCATCATCTAGAAAGAGAACATTCTAGAGTAACATCATTAAAAATAGCTCTGATAAAGCATGGTCACTACTACGTATCATAAAGCAGGTATAATATATTTTACATTCACAGAGGTATGATACAGTACCATCCTACATCTATAGTACTAGATTCAGTTTTGGTTTGAAATTTACTTTGTCTGCAAATAAGATTGCTACCCCTGCTTTTTTCTGGGCTCCTGTCACATGGAGAATTGTTTTCCATCCTTTCATTTTCAGTCTATGGCCTTCTTTTTGCACTAGGTGTGTTTCTTGTACATAACATATTATTGGATTTTGCTTCTTATTCCATTCTGCCAGTCTGTTTCTCTTGATTGGTGAGTTGAGGCCATTAACATTGCTGGTTATAACTGATATGTACTGACTTATTATTGACATGTTATTGGCCTTTTGTTGACTCTTTACTTTTTCACCTTCTCCTTTTAGTTTCTTGCCTTGCCTATTTGATTTGCTCTGTTAGGCCTCATGGTGTTATTGCCTTCATTGTCTTTTTCTAGGATCTTGTTTAGAATTGCTTGTAGTGCTGGTTTGGTATTCATATAGTTTCTCAGGTGTTCTTTGTTGTGGAAGTATCTTATTTCTCCATCCATTAAAAAGAGTTTTGCAGAATACATCAGTCTAGGTTGGAGGCTGTTCTCTTTCAGTACTTGAAATATCTCCCTCTAGGCTCTCCTTGCCCTAAGTGTTCATGTTGAAAAGTCTGCTGTGATTCTGATGGGCTTTCCTTTGCTTGTGATTTGTTTCTTTTCTCTTACTGCTTGTAGTATTTTGTTCTTCTGTTGGGTTTCTGGGATCTTGATTATTATATGTCTAGGTGTAGATTTTTTTTGATTGTGGCTAGTTGGGGTCCTATATGCCTCATTTATCTGAATGTCAAATTTTTCCCCTCTGTTTGGGAAGTTTTCTGTCATTACTTCTGCGAACAGCTTTTTTCAGTCATTTGTATTTTCTCCTGCTACTTCATGGATTCCTATCAGTCTTATGTTATTCTTGTTTGCATCATCTAGGGGTTGTTGGATCAATTTCTCATGATCCCTTACTATTTTTAAGAGACCTCTCTTTTCATGGTCACTGACTGCAATCTTATCTTCTATATATGAGAGTCTATCTTCGCATTCTTTTATTCTGTTGCGTACACTTTCAATGGAGTGTTTAATCTCCTGGACATCTGTTTGAATCTGTTGTATGGATTCCATTTCTTTCCTGTGTTGGGCGTTTATTTTTTCCATTTCTTTCTTATGCTGGGCCTGCATGGCTTCTATCATGGTTCTGAGCTTATCTGTTTTTATGTCAGTTTCTGTTCTACAGTCTCCAATCATGACTTTCAGTTTGCTCACTGTCTCTATGGTTATCTGGGAAATTATTTCTGTTTTGAATTTTTCTAGAGCCTGATCGATCTGTTTTGTTACTTCCTGTGCTTTGAGTTCAGGGCGTCCTGGTGGTTCACTATCAGCCTTTTCATCCTCTTTTACCCTACTGTTTGCCATTGGTAAACTGGAAATCTGTCTTTGTGCCTTAAGTGTTTTCTCATTTTTATTTTTGTTGTCGGACTGTCCTTGGTTTAATCTCTGGCTTATCACCCAAATCTTCCTGATGTAGTTGTGCCCTAGTTTCTGGGTCACTAACTACCCACAGACATTCTCATCTCCATAACATCAGAGAAAACAGCTCATCAAATCAACCACAATCCTTTATCCCAACTGATACAATCAGCAACACAATATGATCAAGCACAACTTGGAAACTGACCACCCGTGGTAGTCACTAATCTACCTGCCTTAAACCATTTGAATTAAACTGAAATCAAGAAGCAGTCCAAAATATGTCTGCAATGAACAAACTTTTCAACATAGTATATTTACCATTTAGAATGGGGGCTCAGACAGAGCCAGAATGCAAAGACCCCTGATCTCAGTTAGCTGATGGCTGAACCCCATGATGCAGACTGACCTCGGGCTGCAATGCCCTGACTGAGTTCACCAACCTTCTGAACGGTTGAACTCCACACCGTTCTACTACAGCTTTCCCACTCCCTTTCTTTAAAGATGTTCAAAGTTGGGAACTCAGAATAATAACCTTTATGACCACCTCTGCCTGTGCAGATTGGGTCCAAAGACTGGCACAATCAGGAGGTCTGAGAGTGCGTGCTGGGGTGGAGGGGTTGGTTAGGGGAGTTGTGTGCATTCAGGAGTGCCCACGTGGCTACCTTCCTGGCGCTGGAGCTATATTGGCTCCCGGCGGGAGAGGGCGTGGCTATCCTTCCCGTGATGGATTGGAGCCGAGGCAGCCTTCCTGGCACTGGAGTGATGGTGGTGGATCCCGGTGGGAGAGGGCCACCTACTGATTTTTTAAAAGAATGTATTGTTTCATCTGCATGTGTTTGCATTATTTCCATGTTTTTTTCCATACAGATTTTGACTTTCATTGTGGTATGTTCTGATAAGATAAATGGGATAATTTGATTTTTAGGTATTTAAGTACAATTTACGAGCTAGTGTATGGTCTGTTTTGGCTAATGCTCTGTATGCTGCTAAGAATGTGTATTCTGTTGTTGGGTGAAAGACTATATAGTTAAGAGATAATTGTTAAGTATGTTTCTTCACAGATTTGATTTGTTGTTTTCTTTAGTTGATCTATTTGTGATAGTGAGGTCTTGAGTTCCTCCAATCTAACTATGTTTATGTTTATCTGATCTTTTATTGCCCTTAGTGTTTGTGTTATGAATTTGGAGACATTGGTGTTTGATGTGTGTGTGTGTCTATCCATCTATCATTATTATTGTTTTCTGTTGAACTGTTACCATAACTAATATGTAGTGATCTTTTCCTCTTTTAACCAGTTTTGGCTTGAAGTCCACCTTGTCTGAAAATATGATGTAGCTACTCATACTTGTTTTTGGACTCCTATTGCATGAAATATTGTTTTTCACCCTTTCATTTTTACTCTTTGAATTTATATTAAATGTGATTCTTTTATACAGCATATCACTTGAGTTTTTTTTTTCTCCATTCTGTTAATTTGTGTTTTTTGATTGGAGAGTTGAAACAACCACATTGGGAGTTACTCCTGAAAAGTATTGGCTTATTCCAATCATTGCTTTGTTTTTCTGTTGCTGATTCCTTTTTTTTTTACCCTTCTGCATAAATGCTAACCCTACAATTAATATGTTCATTACATTAGACTTTTTGGCATTGTTGGTTTCATTATCTCTTTCTCAGATATCCTTGAAAATTTTTTGTAGTACTAGTTTGGTAGTCATGATTTTCTAAGGTGTTATTTATTGTGGAAAGCTCTTACTTGTCCATCAGATTTCAAAAAGATTTTTGCAGGATATATGTCTTGGTTAGAAATTGCTTTTTTGAGGGCTTGAAAGACTTCACTTGAAGCTCTTTTGACTTAAAACCTTTGTGTTGAGAAGTCTGCTGTTACTCTAATGGGTTTGCCTTTTTGAATAATTTCTTGCTTTTGTCTGTCAGATTCCTATGTTGGACTTTTTTGATTTTGACTATGATGTGTCCTGGAGAAGTTCTTTTCTGATTGTGGCTATTTGAGGTTCTGTATGCCTTGCTTATCTATATTTTAAATTCTTTCACCATATTTGGAATTTTTTGCTGTTCTTTCTGTAAATAGATATTTTATGCCACTTGTGCTGTTTTTCATTAATTCCAATTAATTTTAGATTAGTCATCTTTGCATCATTTAATAGCTGTTGAATCCATTTTTCATGTTCTCTCATTTTTTTATATTGCTGAGGATGTTGTTGTTGGCACAAACTATGTTGTAATTTTGATTCCCTATCCTCAGGGTGATCTGGCTAAATTTCAAGTGTTACATTGAATAGGGGTGGTGAGAGTGGGCATCCTTGTCTAATTACTGATTTTAGAGGAAATGCTTTCAATTTTTCTCCATTCAGTATATTGTTGGCTTTCTTTTTTATTGGATGGAGCCTTATAATATGGAGGAATAAATCTTCTATGTCTAGTTTCTTTTTTGGTACCAGGGATTGAACTTGGGTCCTTTTGCTTGCAAAGCAGGCGGTGGAACCACTGAGCTAAATCCCCAGCTGTATCTAGTTTCTTAAGGGCTTTTATCATGAAGGGATATTTAAAATTTCTATACCTTGTTAGTGAATTCTTTACTGATGTGTGGTGCTCTGGTTTTCTAGTTTTGTCTTGAAGACTTCTTTGTGAGATAAAATTATAGCTACCTCTGCTTGCTTTTCCCATCGTTTCACTTCTTTTAGTGTGTATATGTCTTTGTCATTGTCTTTGTTGTCATCATTGCCATTGTCTTCTATTTCTGCTGCTGTCCCCTCTTCCTCCTCCCTTCTCCTCCTTTTTCCTTTCTTCTTTCCTTTTCTTCTTGTGCTACTGGGATGTGAGAGCCTTTACTTTGAGTTCCATCCCCAACCATTTTTTTTTATTTTGAGACAGAGTCTTGCACTAAGTTCCCCAGGTTGAGCTTGAACTTGTAATCCTCTTGTTTCAACCTCCCAGAGTGCTGGGATTATAGGGATGCACCACCATTGCTAGATTGTGTTTGTCTTTTTTGGTGAGTTGTGTTTCTTGCAGGCAGTTGTGTTTCTTTCTTGCAGGTAAGGGCTTCTTCTTATTTTTTAACCCATGTGGCCATCCTGTGCCTTTTTATTGGAGAACTCAGACCATTTACACTGGACCCTTGATTTACAAACTTGGTTGGTTCCTGAGGGAGGATTGGTTATAAGTCAGTAGAGCTGATATCTGATGTTTACCTTGTCACATGCTATAGGTAACAAGAGGCAGATGAATCTTCCATTAACTTACTTAACAAGTGGTTTGTATGTCAGGCTGGTCGTAACATGAGGGTCTACTGTACGTTCAAAATTATTACTGAAATATATGTACTAATTTGTATTTGTTGTCCTAAGATTTGTTTTTTTCCAAATTCTCATTTGATTAAGTAGTCGTCTTATATGTGTATATGATTACTTTTAAGTTTCTTCTGCAATGATACCTTTAGTAGTCATGAATTAAAATTATGTTCACAAAGTGAATCCATTTACCTGAAAATGTCTCAAATTTATCATTCTTTATGGCAGAGTAGTACTCCATTGTATATAAAAATCACATTTTTAATCCATTCGTCTGTCGATAGTCATATGGGCTAAATCTTGTTTCCAAGGGTTAGCTATTATAAATTGTGCTGCTATAAACATTGATGTGTATATCTTGCTGTGGTATGGTTCTTTTAACTTTTTTGGGAAGATACCTAGAGGGAAATTGCTGGGTAAAATGGAACCTCTAGTTTTAGTTTTTTGGAGAATCTCCATACTGATTTCCATAGTAGTTGTACTAATTTGCACTCCCCCCAGCAGTGGAGAAGGGTTCTTATTGCTCCACAGCCTTGCCAGCATTTGTTATTGGTTGTTTTTTGGTGATAGTCATTCTCTATGGAGTGATATGGAGTCTCGGTGTTGTTTTAATTTGCATTTCTTGAATGACCAGTGATATTAAACATTTTTTCATATATTTATTTGCTGTTTGTACTTCTTTACCTGAGACATGTCTATTCATTTCAGATGCCCAGCTTTGGATTGGGTCTTTAAATTTGAGAGGCCTGATTTTAAAAAATTCTTTATATAGTCTAGATATGAGTCCTTTGTCTGAGGAATAGCTGGTAAAATTTTTTCCCATTATGTGGTTTGTCTCTCTGCTTTGTTGGTGGTTTCTTTTGCTGTACAAAAGCTTTTTAGTTTGATGTGATCCCAGTAGTAGATTCTTTGTAATATTTCCTGTGCAGTGGAGATTTTGTTCATAAAATTTTTGCCTACACCTATCTTCAGAAGTTTTACCTGTTCAGTCTTCCAGCAAATTAAATGTTTTGTTTCAATATTTAGATCTTAAAACATGTTTTTACAAGACTGCTTTTCTATTAGATCACACTGTGGAGCAGCATTCCTGTGTTTTTTATCACAGTTTGTAAACACATTCATGAAAGAGGACTTTCAGAACCACTTCAGAAAGCATCAAGAACAGTGGAATAGATCTTCTAGAGGCAAGGGATGGGGTTGGTGTTTTAAGGGAGATTAATGGCACTATGTGTTTCACTACAGTAATTTTTAAAGAAAAAAAATTAAAACATTCACCATATATTTTCATAATACCTCCTAGTATATTGTATTTGTTCTATTTCATCATTATTAATCTCTTCTTGTGCCTAATTTTATATACATATATATATATATATG
>NW_022900949.1:42668645-42715172 GCF_012274545.1 Fukomys damarensis
TATATATATGTATATATATATATATATATATAGGTTTGGTACTATCTGAGGGTTCAGGCATCCACTGGGCTTCTGGGAACATCTCCTTGGCGGATAACAAGGACTCATATGTAGAAATTATATACACCTTAGGACTAGAAGGAATCTACTTTTTTTTTTAAGTTTGGATTCTGAAGTAAGTTACTTAACCAAGGCCATTCATACATCTAGTAAAAAAAAGGAATTAGGGTATAAGTCTATAAGTGTATATATGAAAGACAGTTATGTTAGCTTGTTAGTCCTACATATAAGAGAGAGGGAGAGAAAAGAGAGCTCAAAGAGCCAGTGAACAATTAGTGTCCAGTAGTTAAAGCCTTTTTGGGAAAATATATGTTCCATTAAGTTCTGGCACATTAAAAGGGAAAGATAACTTTTTTTATTCCTAAACTATAAAAAATCCAAAAGTTTATAGTTATAACAAAGTTTGTTGTTTTCCTCTAAAGAAAAAGCTATTTTATTATTATTGCAATTATTTATATATGAAAAGAACATGCCTCTGATTCCTGAAACTTACTGTACTTCCTGTGTCATATATATTGAATGCTTTAAATTATCAAATTATATATTTTGGCCAGGGGTTTAGCTCAGTGGTTTAGTGGCCTGCCTCGCAAGCACAAGGCCCCAAGTTCAATCCCTGGTACCAAAAAAATAAAACAAAACAAAACAAAAAAAAACAAATTATATTTTTTGGTTTGGAAGAAAACATTCTGTGTATCACAATATTAGATTTTATTTTTTATTATTTTAATTTATTAGTGTATGTGTGTAGTATATTTTGTTTATCTTCCTTGTGGGAAACTGGTACATGTACACAACACATGTTAATTCCTTTTTTAATTCCCTTTTTCTTCCCTCTCTTCCCCCTCCACCCATCCCTTGATCCCTTTCTATTTGGGGGGGTACATGTTTGCAGTATATATTGTTTATACTGTATTTCTTATGTGCAGTAGGTACATGTACAAAACACATCCCAATTCCTTTTTTTCATCCCTTATCCTTTCCCTCTCTTTTCCCTCCCTCCATCTCTTGATCCCCTTTCCCCTTGGGACTGATCTGTCTCCCTACTTCCTATTATCTATTTTTTATTTTTACTCTGGGTTTCTCATGTAAGAGAACCATGCAATATTTAAGCTTACACTAGAGGCCCTTCTGTTTGTTCCCCTCAGGCTGTGGTTATTGCTCAAGCCAAAGTTTTCCTTGCTGCTGTTAGTACAATGGGCAATGTGATCTTCCCTCTCTTCTCTTTTTGATGTAGGCTATAAGTCATGGGTTCATGTGGGCTGTTGGAGTTAATGTTGACAGTTCTGGGAACTGGTTGCTCCCTTTTCTCCCTGGCTGTTTTCTTTTTCCAAGATTAGGTTGGTTGTGAGTCTTTCCTTCTCCAGCCTCATGCTGTGCTCTTGTCAGGGTGGGATGCTACTTCTCTGTCATGGGTCTTCTCTTTCACATGTGCATGAGGGATGCAGTATTGGAATCCATAGTGTATGAGGAAGGGGTAGTGAGTCACACTTGAAACCTCTTGTATTTTTTTTCCTCTGTCCTATTTAATGTAGGGTGGAGGTGTGTGAATGCTGAGCCTAGCGTTTTCAGCTGGTTGGGGTCATTCAATAATGTTGTCTGCTTCAGGATATGTTCTCTTTAGGGGATTTTAGCCTTTGTTTCCTTCTGTCCTTCTGAAGCCACTTTGTGGGGCATATTGACCAATACTATATTCTGAAAGTGATTGGATGGACCATCTCCAATTTGCAAACCTTTTAAAACATTTTTGAAATGTTATTTTTACAGTGCTTAAGATTACAATTTTCTCTTGAGGATAGATTGCATGTGGTAATTAAATTCATACATAATATATTTTGTGCAGTTATATTTTGTTGTTGTTGTTGTTTGTTTTTGATGTAGTGCTGAGATTGAACCAAGGGCCTCCCAATTAGCTAGGCAAGTGCCCCACTGAGCTACTCCAAGTTTGTAACTTTGTATTTTTTTTTCTTTTTATTGAGTTTATTGGTACAATCTAGGTATACAATATGGTTACATTCATCATTGGGATTCTGTACCTTTACATAATAGTTCTTGATTCTCATTTTTTCCCCTTGATGTAGTGCTGAGATTGAACCAAGGGCCTCCCAATTAGCTAGGCAAGTGCCCCACTGAGCTACTCCAAGTTTGTAACTTTGTATTTTTTTTTCTTTTTATTGAGTTTATTGGTACAATCTAGGTATACAATATGGTTACATTCATCATTGGGATTCTGTACCTTTACATAATAGTTCTTGATTCTCATTTTTTCCCCTTGTCCCTGCCCTCCCTTCACCCTCTACTCCCCTCCCCATTTACAAACACTTTATTTCCATGTTCTCAGTTTCTCATATTTTTTCCTCTCCCTTATTACCTTTCCCCCACCCTTCCCACTTTCCCTACAGCTTTAGCCCTTGACTTCCTATTTCACATTATTAATTATCTCATTAGGATCCTGTGTACTATTATAGTTTTACACACCAAAGAAACTCTTCAGTATTTCAGTTAAAGAAATCTCTGTATGAACATTAAAAATAGGGAATCCTAAAATAAAACTAAAAAGGAAAGTAAAACAGAAAAGGCAATGATGTAACATTAAAATAATCCTTAATTCTGGAGATGAAAATGACCCCTGAACATATTTAAATTGCTTCTTGCTCTTATAGTCTTATCTTATTCTTTTTTTATTATTTAGAGAATACTTTATTAGTTTCTGTAATCAAACCCACGTAGATATGACCTTACATATTTAGTATGATGTGTTACCCCTGTATACATGGAAAAAAAATTAAAAAATTAACATTTCTAGACCAATATGGCTGTACATTTCTGTACAATGCCAACTCAACACAGTAAATTGGGATGACTTTTTGCAAAATTGGCAGCACTGTTAAAGTTTCCCAAAATTCAATTTATATATATATGTATATATATATTTATATTTATATAAAAAGACTAATAATAGCAGTATGTTATGCATCGATAGCAGCAACAGCTTTTCCACGTTCTGCAGTCATCTGAACAAAATTATAGACATTCAGCACATTCCATTAAAAAAACAAAAACAAAAAACAAAGAAAAGAATAATATCCAGACAACAGCAAAGTTCTGTTGCTGTTGTGATACCTGGCACCATTTTTTCTATTAGCCTCTTAATCATCATCTGGAAAGAGAACATTCTAGAGTAATATCATTAAATGTAGCTCTGATAAAGCACGGTCCCTACTATGTTTCATAAAGCAGGTATAAGATATTTTACATTCAGAGAGGTATGATATAGTACCATCCTACATCAGTGATACTAGAATCAGTTTTGGTTTGAAATTTACTTTTTCTGCAAATAAGATTTCTGCCCCTGCTTTTTTCTGGGCTCCTGTCACATGGAGAATTGTTTTCTGTCTTTTCACTTTCAGTCTGTGGGCTTCTTTTTGCACTAGGTGTGTTTCTTGTATACAACATATTGTTGGATTTTGCTTCTTATTCCATTTTGCCAGTCTATTTCTCTTGATTGGTGAGTTGAGGCCATTGACATTGCTGGTTATAACTGATATGTACTGACTTATTATTGACATGTTATTGGCCTTTTGTTGACTCTTTTTACTTTTTCACCTTCTCCTTTTAATTTCTTGCCTTGCCTATTTGATTTGCTCTGTTGGGCCTCATGGTGTTGTTGCCTTCATTGTCTTTTTCTAGGATCTTGTTTAGAATTGCTTGTAGTGCTGGTTTGGTATTCATGTAGTTTCTCAGGTGTTCTTTGTCGTGGAAGTGTCTTATTTCCCCATCCATTTTGAAAGAGAGTTTTGCTGGATACATCAGTCTAGGTTGGAGGTTGTTCTCTTTTAGTACTTGAAATATCTCATTCCAGGCTCTCCTTGCCCCAAGGGTTTGTGTTGAAAAGTCTGCTGTGATTCTGATGGGCTTTCCTTTGTATGTGATTTGTTTCTTTTCTCTTACTGCTTGTAGTATTTTGTTCTTCTGTTGGGTTTCTGGGATCTTGATTATTATATGTCTAGGTGTAGATTTTTTTTGATTGTAGCTAGTTGGGGTCCTATATGCCTCAGTTATCTGAATGTCAAATTCTTCCCCTCTGTTTGGGAAGTTTTCTGTCATTAATTCTGCAAACAGCTTTTTTAAGTCATTTGTATTTTCTCCTGCTACTTCATGTATTCCTATCAGTCTTATGTTATTCTTCTTTGCATCATCTAGGAGTTGTTGGATCGATTTCTCATGATCTCTTACTGTTTTTAAGAGACCTCTCTTTTCATGGTCACTGACTGCAATCTTATCTTCTATATCTGAGAGCCTATCTTCGCATTCTTTTATTCTGTTGCGTACACTTTCAATAGAGTGTTTAATCTCCTGGATATCTGTTTGAATCTGTTTTATGGATTCCATTTCTTTCCTATGTTGGGCGTTTATTTTTTCCATTTCTTTCTTATGCTGGGCCTTCATGGCTTCTATCATGGTCCTGAGCTCATCTATTTTTTTGTCAGTTTCTGCTCTAGAGTCTCGAATCACGACTTCCATTTTGCTCACTATCTCTATGGTTATCTGGGAAATTATTTCTGTTTTGAATTTTTCTAGAGCCTGATTGATCTGTTTTGTTACTTCCTGTGCTTTGAGTTCAGGGTGTCCTGGTGGTTCACTATCGGCCTTTTCATCCTCATTTGCCCTACTGTTTGCCATTGGTGAACTGGAAGTCTGTCCTTGTGTCTTGCTTGTTTTCTCTTTTTTATTTTTGTTGTCGGACTGTCCTTCGTTTAATCTCTGGGTTATCACCCAAATCTTCCTGAAATATTTGTGCCCTAGCTTCTGTTTCTCTAATGACCCACAGACATTCTCATCTTCATAACATCAGAGAAACAGCTCATCAAATTATCTGCAATGCTTTATCTCAACTGATACAATCAGCAACACATTAAGATCAAGCACAGCTTGGAAACTGACCATCTGTGGTAGTCACTCGTCTATCACCCTTAAATCATTTGCATTAAATTGAAATCAAGAAGCAGTCCAGAACATGTCTGCAGTGAACAAAATTTCAATATAGTGTATTTACCATTTAATGGCTCAGACAGAGTGAGGATGCAAGACCCCTCGTCTCAATTAGCTGATGGCTGAGCCCCATGACGCTGACTGACCTCAGCCTGCAAGGCCCAGATTGAGTTCCCCAACCTTCTGAATGGTTGAACTCCACAACATTCTATTACAGGTTTCCCAATCCCTTTCTTTAAAGATGTTCAAATTTGGGAACTCAGAAAAATACCCTTGATGACCACCTCTGCTTCTGCAGAGTGGGTCCAAAGACTGGCACAGTCAGGAGGTCTGAGAGTGTGGGGGGTGGGGTGGGGGACTTATGGGGGTTCAGGGTGTCTGCGCAGCTACCTTCCGGGGCTGGAGCTATGGCGGCTGGGTTGAGAGTAGGTGTGTCTGTCCTTCCCGTGGTGGATCGGGGCCCTGGCTACCTCTTGGCACTTGAGCGATGGCGGCTGGGTCAGGAGCAGGCGTGTCTCTCCTTCCCACGGTGGATCTGGGCCCAGGCTTCCGCAACTTCGTATTTTTAACATGCAAATTCTTGCTACTTATAGGAGATCTACAATTTCCATTGTTATTTTAGTATATATGAACGTTAATCATAGTTTACTTTTTCTAATGGAAATTCTTTTTTCTTTTACAGGGGATCTTTCCTGCAAATTACATTCACTTGAAAAAGGCAATTGTCAGTAACAGGGGGTGAGTAGTTGGTCTTACTAATTTTGTCTACAATTACAGGTTGTAGAAGACAGCTATTTGTCTTTTTGGTTCTAAGTACAAATTATACTATTGACAGACTTTCCTGGCCAAAAATATACATTCATTATCATAAGGAATTTTGAGAAGATAATTTTTTTTAAAATGCTTACAACTGTGATCTATTTTTCTGTATCATAGAGAAGTAACCTTAGTTGTGAATTTTTTAAAACCAGTTATGTAAGCAGTGTATTTTTAAAAAAATTATGGCACTGTTTTAAGATTAGTCGTAGAATAGGAATTAGAGATAAAAGTGTCATTTTACTTCTGTATTAAAAATGAAGGAAACTTTTGATATCTTCTATTTGCAAGGAAAATTTGAAAAAAAATCATAAAGTCACTACCTTAAGGATAAGATGTTATAAAGAATGTATTCATAGTTTGATCACAGATTTGCAAAACAAAGCAATCTGCACAAAAAAAGACAAGAATTAAATATATTAAAATGTTAACACTTGTTTTGAATAACTTGAAATATTTTTTTCTTGGCATGTCCTATTTTTAAAGTTATTTAATTTTTAAAAATAATTTTAAAATATAAAATTTAAATAATGTATAATTCTCCACTAAGAGAGCATTCTATAGTTGAAATGTTTTTGCCCAAAGAGTGAATAATCAGAGTAACCATCTAGTTAGTTAGAGTTAGGGTTAGTCAATAAAGCAGAAACATGATTCAGTTTGTAAGGTGGAATCTAATATAGGAAATTATTTGGTTGCATGTTGGAAGGATAAAGGAACAAGAGAGGAAATACTCATATAACCCAAAAGTGATAATTATACACAGCTGCTTATATTCTAACGTCTGGGGGACACAAAGTATGATGGATTGGGTAAACTAGAACCCAGGAACTCAGGGATGAGTCTTGATATGCTAGAGCTCAAACATTTGAAAAGGGGATATCATATGGCTGCTGCTTTTTTTGATAATCTTTGAAAATGTGGTAATGAGGATTGGTTCTGGGAATGCCACAGGTAACTATTGGGAAATTAGCTGCCTGAACAACAGCAGGCATACCTCCTTACCTCATTTTTTTCAGTATGTTCCCAGATGGCAAGGGAGAATGTGAAACAGTTTGGATCTCAGCTCCAGACCAGTGTTTAGAAGGATAGATTTGGAGATGATAGTTATTAATGAAGGACTTCTATCCTTTTTATTATTCTTTCATAACATACTTTGTACTGTTAAATTCATATTCCTTTAAAAAGGTAATTTGGGGCATCTAAAGAAATTTTGTAGTCACTGTGCTTTATGAAGACAGATAGGTGGTAACAGAATTATATAAAGCTAATCTGGAACTATATTTATGAGTAAAATGATTCCCCAGGAAGATTGTCATTTTTATTGCTGATGAATTGAGCTTTAAAAAAATCATACAAAGATTTAACTCTTTTGAGTTTAAGAGTTAAACTTGAAGAGTAATTTGACAGTTTAGGAGATAAACTCTAAGAACAATAAACCTAACTGAGTTTGCATATATGTAATTAGGTTGTATTATGCATTCTTTTTATTTCAGTATAGTAGAAGTAGTGCTATGAAATACTTCTTTTGAAAAAGATACTAGAAGGCCTTTCAAATGGGACAATCACTAGTAAAATTGAACCTTTTATGATAAATTTGTATTCTATAGCCTATTAGTGACATACAGCTTATTCATCCATCCATATTGTATGGGATGTATCTCCCTGACTCACATGCTTAAAGTAACTTTTTTGGTTATAGGAAATAACATGGTTAGTTTATTGTTTATTGTTATCACTTACAGTATTTTTGGTTGTGCTTCATAATGAAACATCTTGGCTTCTAAGATTGGGTTGCCATTGTTTCTGTTTAAATAAGTAGTTTTAGTTGGCTAAGTATATTTTATTGGTTTTAATTTTGAATTCTAGAATAAATGATAGCCTGACTTTCAGAATATTTTGAAATGTATAATATAGGACAGGAAGATGGCATTGCACTTTCCTGATATAAAATGGCATTAATTTAAGACTTAAAAATAAAGCTTTAAATAAACTTGTCTCATTTTTCCTTTTTAATTTGTAGAATTTAAAAAGACTTCAATAAACATGTTTTATCTTTATTTTTCTTAGTGCATCTTTTTCATTTGTAGTCTTTATTTTATAAAACACTGGGTTTCAGTGCATATATTTTGACCATATCCATTCCTCTGATACCTTTAACCCCACCACCACTTCCCTTCTCTAGTCTAATAATAGTCTTCCTTCTACTTTCATGTCATCTTTTTTTTCTCATTGAGTTTATTGGTACAGTTTAGGTATACAGTACAGTTACATTCATTGTTGGGATCTTGTACCTTTACATGACAGGTCTTGGTTCCCATTTTTTCCCCTTGTCCCTTCCCTCCCTTTACCCCCCTTCCCCTTTACAAACACTTCATTTCCATTTTTAAATTTTCTCCTATTTTTTTCTTTTCCCTTATTAGCTTTCATGTCATCTTTTAAAATTACATATGTTACGGAGAACATTCCATACTTGTCTTTTAAAATCTGGCTTAACATGATGGGTTCCAGTTCCATCCATGTGCCACTCTGTGTTGGAGCCAGTTAATTGTGGAGTAAAACCTCTATGAACTGTGAGCTAAATGAACCCTTTACTCTTTAATATGGGGTGTTGGTAATTTTGTTTCAGCAGCGAGAGAAAAATAACTGACACATCTATATAGTCACATTTTATCTTTCCACTCTGTTGATGAGCACATAGCACGTCTTCATATCTATTGTGAATTATGCCAAAATGAACATGGATATATAAGGTATTCCTATGATATGCTGACTCTAATTCCTCCAGGAAATATACCAAGGAGTGCTGTAGCTGGAAATAATAGCTGTAATATTGTTTTTTGTTTGTTTTTGTTTTGAGGAATCTTTTTACTGATTTCCATAGTGGTTGTGCTAATTTATTGTCACCAGTAGTGTAGGAAGGTTCCCTTTGCTCTGCATCCTTAACAGCATTTACTGCTTTTTTGTATGCTTGGTGATAGCCATTCTGACAGGGGTGAGAGGGATTCTTACTGTAGTTTTGGTTTGCATTTCCCTATAGCTAAAGATGTTGAACAGTTTTTCTGATCTTTATTGGCCATTTGTACTTTTTTTTGAGAAATGTCTGTTCATTGTATTTCCCCATTATTGACTGGGCTGTATGACTTTTGGTGTTTTTTCAGTTATTTATATGATCTAGATTTTAATCCTCTGTTCAGAAGAGTAGCTGGCAAATATTTTCTTCCATTTTGTTAGTTGTTTCCTTTGTTCGTTTTATTTTTCTTTGGCTAGAAATATAAATGAATTTACCTATAGATGGCTGGCTAATAAATTTGGAGTATGATATGGTATCCAAATCTCAGGGTTGCATACTGCTATCAGTTCTGATTCAGCAGTCAGTAATGCCTGTGTTAGGGAAAGTCTTTGGAGTTGAGCTCATGTATAATTTCTGTCTCTTTCACTATATTCGTTTTAGGATGGCTATGAAATAAGCAGATTAGGTTCATGAGACACTGGGATTAATGATGGTATGGTAGAGGGCATGAGGAAAATTGGCTTCCCTTTGCAAGATCATGAATGTGATGTAATTTCAGTTTTCAAGTAAGGGAAGGATAGAGAGAACTTTTCTGTTGTAAAGGGAGGTCTAGTGTGAGGTGGAGCTCAGAATCTTCTAAGTTATCCATTATCTTTCCTCTGTCTCCAGTCTGATTTATAGGTGATAATTCTTTTCAAATAAGTAACTTGCCTTTTATTTTATTATTTATGAAAAGACCATGAATTAATTGATCTTGTAATTCACTAATGTTCAGGATCAAAACCTGAATTTGCCTCTGGCTATGTGAGTCTGATGTAGAAATAAATTGTTGCTTTTGCAGGAGCATGAAAAAAGTGAGCATTCAGCTTACTGCAGTCTTTGTTTCTAGACTAGAAGTTATTCTTCCACTTAGATATTGTGGAGTATATTAAATTATTTATCCATTCATTCTACATTTGTTAGATTAACTCTTAATTCATACTATAGTTAAAAGGACGATGAGTAAGTCAGCAGAGCTAGAAGATTTGTTGTTTTTGATTAATACAGGCCAAGTTACATTTTATATTTAAGGTTTTTTGTTGTTTTTCATCTATATGTCTGTGTAACTATCAATGAATGATTTCATTTTGGTTTATTTAGCAAACCTGTAAAACTCAACCGTAGATTTTACTCTACGATAGAGCTAAGAAAGTGTTCTCTTGACTGTGCTTTTGGTTGTACACATTTCATTTTTAAATATTCTGGATAGTACCTTGTTGTCATCGCTGGAGAGGTTTGGAGACCTGGAGGTTCAAAGTGGTTGGGGGGGATGGGGAGGAGGAGATGAGGTGAGAGAGATAGAAAAGGAGAGGGAGAGACAAAGATGGAGAAATGGAGAGACACAGACAGAGAGACCGAGACGGAGAGGCAGAGACAGGGATATCAAGACAGTGATGGAGACATGGAGACAGAGACAGAGGCTATAAAAAAATGAATCATCAAGGGTGCCCACTAAAGAAAGGTTGATGGCATGAATGATGTGAGCATCTCAAAGATTATGGGTAGAGTTATGCTTTGAACAGCATCAGACAGTTTAGAGGGAAAAGGCTAAATTCAGTGTCCTAAATTGTCACATCTTGGCATGGAATAAAAAACGAGTTTCTGTGATTATACTTTCTTGGCTTATGTTATTACAGTGCCTTCTAACTGATCTCCCTGCTTCTAATTATGCCTCCCTCAGTTTATTATCAATGTAGCTACTAGAGTAGTTCTTCAAAAAGTAAGTTAGATATTATTCCCCTGATTAAAACTTTCTAGTGGCTCCCATCTCATTGAGAACAAAACTCCAAGTTATTGCAAAAGCTCACAAAGTTTAATGATCTGACCTTTTGTCATCTCTTTCACCTACTACTTTTCCTATTTCTCATACTATGGTGATACAGGCTTCCTTGTTGTCCTTCCTTTTATTCATACTTATTAGGTATGTTGTTGCCTTGAGATTTTTCCTCATGTTGTTTTCTATGTTTTGAATACTGTGCCTAGTCAGTCTGTCACTTCCTTCAAATGTTTTTTTAAAATATCCTGAGCAAGACAAATTATTACTATATTTACTCCTGCCTCTTCCCTTTCCCTCACCAACTCAAAACTGGATGCTCCCACAAGACTGCTACTTCTTGATACTGGAAGGTTTTCTCAAACATTAGAAGAAGATTATGATGCAGGATAGCTAAGGAAAATCTTATAATTTTCCCCAACACTGTCTTTTTTCCTGATAACCATAAGTTAAGAGTTTTTTATGAATTGTAAGTAGTCTTTCATAGTTTAGGTCTCCTTTTTTCACTGACTTGCATTCTAGAGTTATTCTTCAGTACTGTCTTGCAACTGATTTTCCTTTGAATTCTTCATTATGTCTCATTTTCTGTTTTTCCTTGATAACATTTTTGTGTGATTTTATTATGGTAAAATATAAATATATACAAGTTACCATTTTAACTCTTTGCAAGTATTTAATCTAGTAGCATTAGCTACATGTTAATTGTTATACAGTGTTGTGAATTCATCATCAAAATTCATCTCCAGGGCCAAGGATTTAGCTCAGTGGTTCCACTGCCTGCTTTGCAATCCCTAGTACCAAAAAAAAGAAAAATCTCCAGAACCTCCCCAAAACTCTGAACCTGTTAAATCATAACTCCCCATTCTCCTACTGTCAGGTAATTTCTCTTCTACTTTTTGATTCTGAATTTCCTATTTTAGGTACCCTATACAAATGGAATAATGAAATATGTGTCCTGTTATGTCTAACTTTTTTACTACCATAATGTTTTCAAGATACATCCATGTTATAGAATGTATTAGAATTTAGTGTTTTAAAAATTGAGCAATATGTCATTATATACATACAGCATGAGCATCCCTACTCTGCAGATCTGAAATCTGAAACTTTCTGAGTGCTAAGGTTCAGATTTTGATTTAAACATGCTCAAACAGTGAAGTCTGTGAAAATATTTTAAAACCTGAAAAATTAAAAAATCTAAATCATTTCTAACTCCAAGCATTTCAGATAAGGGATACTCAAACCTATAGTACATCTTTTTTTTTGATTCAGTTGTTGATAGACATTTGGGTGGCAATATTTTTCATTTCTAAGATTTCTAGCTGATTCTTTTGGATACCATTGACTTTTGTTTCATTTATGCTTCCTTTTGTTTTATACCTGTTTCTTTTCTTCTCTCATTGAGTTTATTGTTATATTTTAGGTATACAGTACAGTTACATCCATCATTGGGATCTTGCTTTGCATGACAGGTCTTGGTTCTCATTTTTTCCCCTTGTCCCTGCCCTCCCTTCACTCCCTCCTACCCTCCCCATTTACAAACACTTTATTTCCATTTTATACTTGTTTCTTTTTGTAGATGGAAGATATTCCTTTCTTTAACCATCCTAACCATTTAAAAATGCAAACTGTTCTATAACATTTTATTGAAAGCAATTTATTTGTATTATTTTAAAGTGTTGAATTTTCTAGTCTTTGTAAAGTTTGTTTTGGAACTTTAGATTTTTTTCTTCCGTTCTCCGCCTCTGAGCACATATGTCTAGTTATTATGCAGTTACCAGTAATTTTTTAGCACATCTTTCTGCCACTGGGGGCCATGGCAGATCTGGACTCTTGGCTGATTTGGAGGAGTGAGTTGCTTTCAGTCTGATCTTTTTAGTTCTGCAGCTAGCTAAAAGCCATATTCCAAAGTGAGGTTGAATAGTAATTCCTGCTATGACTATGTTGGTTTTTCAGGGAGCTTCAAGAAGTGAACCTGACCTTGGCGGTTTTACTTTGATGACCATATGACTACACTGATTCACTGCTCTGTTTATGTTCTTTTCCTATCCAATCGAGATGTTTATTTTGGACCTCAGTGGTACATTTGGTCTTATATTTTTTTAAAATTATAATTATTAACAAATATTGTACAAATTAATGGCTCTCACTGTAACATTTCTATTTCTAGTTTTAGTCTTCTGCATATGATTATTCAGTTTTCCCAGTGCCATTTTGTTGAAGAGACTGTCTTTAATATACGTTTTTGTCATGAGTCAGTTGGCTGAAGATGCATACATTTTTTATTAACACATATTCTACAGAATAATGTACATTATGACAGGTTTCACTGTGGTAATTTCAAACATCCATATCACATACTTTGATCATATCCCTCCATTACTCTCCTTTACTCTCATTCCCATTTCTTTCTGCTTCTCTTATAGTCTCCCTTCTCCTTTCATGTGAGTATTTTTTTATGTTGATTTCCTTATATGAGAGAAAACATCCCATATTTGTCTTTCGGAGTCAGCCATATTTCAGATGTGTAAATTTATTTTTTGGGTCTTCTGTTGTGTTCCATTGGCCTAAGGTCTGCTTTTAAGCCAGTATTATGTTGGTTTTGTTACTATAGCTCTGTAGTGTGTTTTGACATTAGCATTGTTCTTTTTGCTTTGAATTGATTTGGCTATTTGGGGTCTTTTTGTTTCCATAGGAAATTTAGGATATTTTTAGTAAGACTAACATTGTTTTTTGTTTTTTTCCCCCTCTTTGGTACCAGGGATTGAACTCCGGTCTTTGGGCTTGCAAAACAGGTGTAACATTGGTATTTTGATGGGGATTGCATTAAATCTGTACATTGCTTTGAGTAGTAGGTCAATGTCAATTATTAATTCTCCCAATCCAAGTGTTCTAGGTACTGAAGAATATATAAAATTATCATTTACTAGAACTATTTTGATAAGTTTTTGTAAAGTATATATTTAAAGTGCAATATATAAAATTTAGCTAATTTGACATTAATTGCAGATACTCTAGTTATTTGTAAGTAATGAAGAACTGTAAAAGGTTAAGGATCAACAATAGCTACCATTTATTAGATATTCTAAATATTAGGCATTGTAGATGATATTTTCATCACACCACATTTGGAATCCCAGATTGGTAGGTGGAAGTATTTACTTATTTCAGATGAAGAAAAGCAAAGCTTTGAGTGCTCAATATTTTTTCCAAAGTTGCATAACTGAGAAGTGAGAAAACTTAAGCAGTTAAGGCCAAAATATATTCTGTAGTCCATGCTGTTAACTGTATTCATGTAAAAAAAAATCTAATTAAAGGATTCTGTCTTTTCACTGCCAAATTTTCATTTCTTGTAAACTCTTCACCCCATGTAAACCTAGGATTCCTTGGAATTCAGATAACTATTTTGCTTTTTTGCTTATTATTGTTTGAATGCATTCTTATGGAGCAGTGTTTTTGTAAATAGTGTTTTCTCATTTATGTTCATTAGAGAGATTGGCATATAGGTTTTTTATTTTTTTCCATTGGATGCTTGTCTGGTTTTTGGGATCAGGGTAATGCTAGCTTCCAAGAATGATTTTAAGTGTATTGCTTCCCTCTCAGTTTCATTAAGGAATTGAAGGGACTATTGGTGTTAGATCTTCCCTGAAGTTCTTATAGAATTAAACTGTGACTCCATCAGGTCCTGGGCTTTTCTTAATTTTCTTAATTGTTAGGTTTGTTGTTGTTGTTACTGCCACTGTTTCATTGCCTGTTATAGAATTATTCAGGATTTTAAAATTTTCTTGGTTCACTTTTGGTAATTCAGGTGTATCTAGGTATCTATCTATTTCTTTTTTGAGTCTCCAATTTTTGGCATATAAGTTTGTGAAATGGTTGATAATAATTTTCTGGATTTCAGCAGTGTCTGTTATGATTGTACCTTTTTCACTTCTAATTGCACTGATTTAATGTCTTTTTCCTGTTTTAGTAGAATGGCTAAGGATTTGTTTATTTTGTTTAGTTTTTAAATAATTATCTGTTAATTTAGTGGCTCTTTGTATTTTTAAAATAACTTAAAAGTTTGTATTTCATTGATTTCTGCTGTTTATAATTTCTTTCTTTGTATAAACTCTGCATTTTGATTGTTCTTACTTTTTGTAGGGCTTGAGATGCATCATTAGGATGGTTATTTGGCTTATTCAGTGTTTCTGATCTTGGCCTTCAGTTACAAACTTCCCGCTTAGGACTGATTTAATAGTGTCCCATAAAGCTGTTGTGTTAGGGGCTAGCACTGTAGCTTAGTAGTGTCATGCCTGCCTGGCAGGTGCAAGGTCTTGAGTTGGATCCTTGGTACTGGTAAAACAAACAACAACAAAAAGCACCCAACATAAGTTCTGTTGTGTTGAACTGGCATTATCATTTAATTGTAAAAATTGTCTTATTTCTTTTACTTCCTCTGTGGCCCACTGATAATATGAGATCTCATAATATGCATGTGGTAATTCTGATTTTTTTTGCATTTACTTAAGCATGTTTCATAAGCTAGTATGTGATATATTTTATGAATGTATAGCATGCTGCTAAAAAGAATGTGTATTCTGCTGTTGATGGTTGGAACACTGCCCTATATATTTTCTTAAGTCCATTTGTTCAAAGGTTTGGTTCAACTCTGATATTTCTTTGTTGATATGTCTATTTGTGATAGTGGCATATTAAATTCCTTCATTGTAGTTGTATTGATGTTTACCTGATCTTTTATGTCTATTAGCATTGCTTTATGAAGTTGGGTACATAATGGTTTGGTGCATATATGTTTATAACAATTATTCTTTCCTGTTTAATAGTTCTCCTAACTAATATGTAAGGATCTTTTTTGTGTCTTTTGATCAATTTTGCCTTAAGTGCACTTTGTCTGAAAATAGGATAGCTATTCCTGCTTCTTTTCAGGTTCCTATTGTTGCATGGAATATTGTTTTCTATCCTTTGATTTTTAGTCTGTGAATTTCATTTTGTATTAATGTGTTTCTTGTATACAGCATACTGTTGGATTTGTTTCTTGATTCTTTCTGCTAATCTGTGTCTCTTGATTGGCACATGGAATCTGTTCATGGTGATAGTTATAATTGATAGATAGTGCCTTATTCCTGTCATTGTATTATTTACTTGTTTCTGTTTTGCTTTTTTTTCTTCTGCTTATTTGCTATACCTATCTGATGCACTCATTCCATTGAACCTTTATTGTTGTTAGCTTCTTTGTCTTTTTCTAGGATATCCTTGAGAATTTTGGGGGGTGTTTATTTAGTTTTTATGAAATTCTTCAAGTTTTCTTTATCATGGAAATAATCTTATTTTTACATCAGCTTTGAAAGATAATTTTGTAGTATATATCAATCTGGATTGGAAATTGTTTTCTTTTAGGGATTGAAACACTTAATTACAAGCTCTTGTTGCTTTAAAGTTTGTGTTGAAAAGTCTGCTGTAATTTGGATGGGTTTTCCTTTAATGTGGTTTGTTGTTTTTCTCTAGCAGCATTAAAGATTTTCTTGTGTTCTGTTTCTGGTATTTTAATTACAATGTAGTGTGGAGTGTTTTCTTTGAAAGCAGTTTGATTTGCAAACAGAAGTGTTTGGCAAAATTTTGTTATTGTTTGTAAACTCTGCATCAGATGACAAACATGATGGCAACCATCTTTTCCACACAAACACAAAGATGGTCATCTTTTCTAAAATCATAGAACAAATTAAGTTTGAGAATGGAGATACCACTATATTATCACTTTGAATCACTTAGCAGCTGGGAGATGATTTTGTTTCCATTTTTTCCTTTTCTCACATTTATTCCTTTCCTTTCCTCTATCCCTCCCACTTTCCTTTCCCCTTTGGACATTTTCTTCCTATTTCACAGTATCTATTAAACATTTTGATCCTTATTTACACTTTCAGTTTCTCACACCAGAAAAACTATTCAGTATTTACACATGCATGTCCTATTTATTTCACCTAAGAGTATGGACTCATTGTGCATCTATTTATCTGTACATATCTCTAGTCTCTGTGTTTGTTTTCTGTGCTTCGGTTTCTAGCTTTTCTGGTCGAGTGCCTGATTCTTCATGAATGGGCCACAGTATTATTTATAACCTCCAGGCAATTTAGATAGTGGTTACAGGAAAAAAAAACTGACAGCAAGAAGTATGTTACCATAGGGACAAGGGGGAAAAATGAGAACCAAGACCTGTCATGTAAAGGTACAAGATCCCAGTAATGAATGTAACTGTACTGTATACCTAGAATGTGTCAATAAACTCAATAAAAAGAAAAAAAGTATGTTACATTTGTTATGGTAAGTGTCAGTGACAACAGAAGGGTCAGATATAAACTGGATATTGACAGACTGCAAGAGCCACTCATGGACCACCTTTAAGGACTATGATTTTAATATAGACACTTAGACAACCAAGATGTTAGCCACTAGTTTCTGCTGAATGTAGGCAGCAGTGCAAGAGCTAAAGTAGACCAGTTGACTAAATGCTGTCTCCTTTATATCTATTCCATCTGAAGGTTACATCTACCAAAGCCTGCCTCCCACAGGTGAATGCAGGCCTCATGATCTTACTGATCTGAAGGAAGCTTTAACTTCTCAAGGGATCTCAGGAGATCTCTTTCTAGCTCTCACACTTTCCAAGCCTATCTCCTAAGGGAGTCTCTTAGCTGTTTTCTGTGGAAGAGTAACACTTCAGATTTGGAGGGAACTCCCCTCCAGGGTGTTCTGTGATCATCAATCAGGGTGCTGTCTGTCGTCATCTGCTACATAGATCACAATTCAAGGCACCTGTTGTTGGCACTGACATGGGCAGGCCCTTTATTTCCTTTTCTTCATTTTTTGTCTTCCTTTGTAATTTACTTATTATTTTATGTAATGGTATGCTTTTATTCCTTTCTGTTCATCTCTGTGTTTACCTAGTAAAGGTTTTTTTCTTTGTTGTTTACTTTAGGTTCAAATTTGTTATACTTTAAGCCAATAACTTTAAGCAAGTGCAAAACATATATTTTTAGCGTTCCCAACTACTTTTTATGGTTTGATGTCACAGTTTATGTAATTATTGTTGTGTACCTGTTATTAAATTATTGTAGCTATAAATATTTTCAAGATTTTTCTCTCTCTCTCTTTTTTTTTTTTTGGTACCAGGGATCGAACTCAGGTCCTTGCATTTGCAAGGCAGGTGGCAGAACCACTGAGCTAAATCCCCAGCCCCTAGATTTTTCTCTTTTATACTGGTTTTATAAGTAATTAACACAACCCCATAGTGTGGTTAGAGTATTCTGATTTTGACTAACATATTTTATATGTTCATATGTTTTTATTAATTAGCATACTTTTATTTTAGCTAAATAAACACCATTAGCATTGGAGGCTGTTACCTGGCATTGGACCCAGGACCTTAAATGTTGAAAAGTGCTCTACTACTGAACTAAATCCCCAGCTACCTTCTATTTTGAATCAGGGTCATGCTAACTTGTTCATGTTGGCCTGAAATTTGTAATCTTCCTTCCTGAATCTACTAAGTAGCTAGGATTAGAATTATATGTCATAAAAAAAAGAATTATATGTCATTGTGTCTGCCCCTCTCCCTTTTGCATTTTTTTTGCAGGGCAAATTTAGTAATGAACTTCCTCAGCTTTTTTAAAATCTTTTTTTTTCCGTTATGAAAGCTTTTTGAAGTATTCTTACTTACTGGTTTATTTTTTCCTTTTATTACTTTGTATATATCAACCCAGTCACCCTTGACCATTGAGCCACCCTCTCCCCTACTGCCATGTACCTGGATGTCCATATTTCTTTCCAGATTTTGGAAGTTTATAGCCGTTATTTCTTTTAATAACATTCTTCCTCTTTTTTTCCAAAACCTCTGTAATACAAATGTTAGCTCTTTTTGATGGTACTTTGTAATTCCTATAGGTGTTCTTCATTTTTGTTTTTCTGTTTTCCTTCTGTGACTGGATGTTTTCAAATATTGGAATGTTTTGAGTTCACAGTTTCTTTCTGCTGTTTGGTCAAGTCTGCCTCAGATGCACAGTATTGGATTTTAAATTTCTGTTAATGTATTGTTCAGTTCCAGAGTTTCCTTTTCGTTATTTTTCTGAATTCTCTTTATTGATCTTTGGATTTTATTCAACTATTGTATTTATTTTTTTTAAATTGAGTTTGTTGGTACATTTTAGGTATACAGTACAGTTATATTCATTATTGGGATCTTGTACCTTTACATGACACGTCTTGGTTCTCATTTTATCCCCTTGTCCCTGCCCTCCCATCACCCCCCCATTTACAAACACTTTATTCAACTATTGTATTTATTTTTTTTAAATTGAGTTTGTTGGTACATTTTAGGTATACAGTACAGTTATATTCATTATTGGGATCTTGTACCTTTACATGACACGTCTTGGTTCTCATTTTATCCCCTTGTCCCTGCCCTCCCATCACCCCCCCATTTACAAACACTTTATTCAACTATTGTATTTCTAATATGTTACTTGTTTTATTTTGTAGCTCATTGACCTTCCTAATGTAATCACTTTGATTTCTTAGTTATGAAATTTATACATCTTCTATTTGGTATTGGTTATCAGAATATTATTTTGTTCTTTTAGTGATGTCCTTTTCCTTAATTTTTTGTATTCTTTGAAGTCTTGTGTTGCTGTCTTACCATTTGAAGATACAGTTTCAGGAAACCAAATAATATGGCTAGGGACTTTGAGGCCCTTGCAGGTGTTTTCTGGTGAGATACCCACGCCATACCTCATATTTTCTTTGTGCCAGAAAGAATTCTTAAAATGTATGCCTTCTTTTATTTTCACAGGGTAATATTTGAAATGCTCAATTTTGTGTATTTTCTGACCTCTTTAATGTTTTGCTGGCTGTTTTTAAAGTATACTTGCACTTAGAATCTGTGGTGTAGTTCTTTGAGAGTTTGCTTGTGGAGTTACGCTTGTGAAGCTTTTGATTCCCAAGTTATATGTCACAAACAGCTTGTTCATAGGTGGCTTCCTAATAGGCCCTGTCATGTTGTTAGTAGGATCTATATCTTCTCTTCTTTGCTTCTAACCTCCTCAAAAATTTACATGAACTGATTACCTCATTATTCTGTGTGCAATGAGAAAGAAGTGGCTTCTTGGGCATTGTCTTATATGGCTGGTGGAGGTGAATGCTAACTTACTGTGCCTCACTTTCTAATGTGGAAGAAATTATGAGGTGTTTCTCTTGGTACTGAGCTGTGCCACCATGTGGGAAAGACAGTTCAGGTAAAGGAAAATTTTTTTTTATCATCCTCAGAATATCTATTGTTGATTTTTTTTCCATCAGCAGGTTGAAACTTCTCTTGGTTCCTAGACTCCCACAAAATACTTTCACTCATGGGTAGTTGTCAGAATCAATGTTTTTATAAGTGGAAGACAGTAGAAAGTACCTATTCTATTACCTTCATGATGTTTGCTCATAATAAGACCTTAGTGAAAGCTTTCATTTTAAACAGCTTGTGTATTTGATAGATATGGATAATGCAGTGGCATTATTCCAAGGAAATTTTAAAAAATCTACTGCAGAGTCACACAAAATAAAATAATAAAACCATGAAAATATTCAAATAACTTATATATTCATTATTACTCAGTATTAATAGAGTGAGTCATCTTTGAACACAGTGGTGCTTTGTCAGCTATCTTCTTTAGGAATAAATGATACTTAATGTTATTTTTGTGAAATACATTTTTCTAAACTATTTCCAGGTGTATACATTTTTTGGGCTGTCTAATTAGAATATGTGTTCCCATATTTAGTCCCATAAAATATGTCCCCTAACATTGGTGTAACCATTATAAAATGATGTCAATAATAACCTTGTTTTCAACAATCTTTCAGAAACTTTTAATTTATATTGTCTATGTTAAAAATCTGTAGTATTCTTTCAGAAAGATCATGTGTTGGCTGGGCCCAGCCTTTCATATTTTTTCATCTTGGAAATGTATTTTTTTCCAACTCACTGACATTCATATATATTTTTTTCTTTCAGAATGACACCATATTTGGTTCTCTCCCTCCCCATACGCTTTTCATGTTATGACTTTTGAGTGTTTTGGTCTTTCTACTCTTTCAGAAAACAGTTCACTGATACTTAAACCCTAAATTGTGTCCACAGTTAAAATCGCTCATTGCACCTTTCATTTCCTTCTTAGATTTATCAATGTTCATGGCTTCTTGTGAATATTTGTCTGTGAAATTGCCTATCTAGACTAAGAGATCTATGAAACTAGGAACCTGTGCATTTTTGTTTACTGACAAATCCTTGGTAATTAACATAGGGATTGGCATCATAGTCAGTGGGTCTCACGAGGTAGGCTGAGGGAATCCAACAAAATTTCTATTCCTTGAATCAGAATTCTCTACCAGTTATACAATTTCCTTTACTAACATGAATATCCAAGAAAATGCAATATTGACATAAGGGAGTACAGATAAAAATTTCAAAACCCAGTGTCTTCTTCCCTTCTAGGTCTTATAAGCCAAAGTATAAGGTGATTTGCATTACAGAAACATTACAGTACAGTCTTAAAAAATTAAGCAAGAAAAGATGAATGTTTAAGGTCTGCTTAAAATGGATCTTAAAAACATTATTTATAAAATTACAATTAGGAGTTATATAGTAAAAATGAAATATTTTTATGTTATTAATGAAGTTCAGTTGCACCACAGCAGCATATCACACAAAAAGATCTTTGAACAATTAGACATACTTTTCTTTATAGCCCTATGAATTCAAGATTTGAGTTACAGACATAAAAAATGTAGCAAAGGATATTTTAACATTTTATCAAAGAAACTGTTTTTGTTTGTTGTGGCTCTGGTTCTAGGCAGTATGAAACTGTGGTACCACTTGAAGATTCTATTGTGACTGAGGTTACAGCAACGCTACAAGAATGGGCTAGTCTGTGGAAACAACTATATGTGGTAAGTAGTTATACTTTTTTAGACCATTGAAGTTCTCTTGTAACAAGTTAAAAAAATTACCTGACCTGTGCCAATTCTGTAGTTTGAAATTTCTGTGAATGTTTTCTATTTCCTAAATGTTTGTTTCTCAAATTAACTGAAGCCCAGAAGGCTGATTTTTTTCTAAAGTTATTTGTATGCCTTACTTTGGTCACTAGTATGTAAATTCCATAATGCCAGGAATCTTAGCTTTGTTTAAGATTGCTATACTTTGGATGTGTTAACAAAGGAGGAGTTTACTGAATGAATTAAAAACTTTAAAGTTGCTTAACTTGTATTGTTTAAGATTATAATATTGGCTAAAAGTCAAAAAATTATAGTAATATATTCTTACAACTATTAAGCTTGAAGAATATGTCATACACACCAGTTTGCTAGGCTAGCGGTTATTTGAAAATCTAATAGAAACTCAATAAAGAACAAAATTAATTAAATCTTCTAGAAACTTGGAGAGTTGAGGATAATGGATGTTCAAATAATTATAATATTTACTCTGAAAATAACATAATTTAGGTTCTGAACAAAATAGACTACATTCCAGTTTAGGTTTGGATTCTGGACCAGATGGAGTAGCACATTACATTTTACTCCTAATCACAACAACAAAAAACAAATCATACATTGGAAAACTCCAAAAGTTAGGGAAAACACAGTAGACTGGTTAGAGCGGTGGTGGGGAACCTATGGCATGCATATTAGTGCTATTTTATACAAAAGATGTTAGTGTGTGAGTCGTTTTCAGGTTTAATTATAGTATTGGCACTTGCAATTAATAAATGGGTTTTGTGTTGCAGTTTGGCAATCTCTAAAAGATTTGCTGTTTACAGGGCTAGGGACACTCAAAGCACAATCCACAAAAGAACTTGATAAGTTGAACTTAATAAAGACTGAAAGATTTTGCTGTGAATGACTTTGTTAAGAATATCAAAAGATAAACCATAAAGTGCAAGAATATTTTCAGAAATTTTATATCCCTTAAAGGATTTGTAGAATGCACATAGAATATATAAAGAACTCTCTAAACTATCCAGTATTAAAGCAATTCAAGTAGAAAATGGGCGGAAGACTTCAAAGATAGTTCATCCAGGAGGATGTGTGAATAACCAGTAAGAACATGGCATTTTTCATGTCATTAGGCATTTAGCCTAATGTAAAGCAATGATACACTGAGATACTACTATTTAATCAGTTAGAAAAACTGGAGTAGAAATTATTCGTTATAACTAGTAAAGGGAAGGATATGGATCTGGACCTCTCATATGTTGCTGTAAAATAGTATCCAGTTGGAAAAAATTAGTATTTTCTTGTAAAATCAAATATATACTTAAAATATGGTCCAGCAGTCACATTGTTGAGTATTTATCCTAGAGAAATGAAAGCTTATATTTGTGTAAAAGTTTTTAAATGAATGTTCATTGAAGAAGGTTTATTTGAACAAAACTAGAAACAATCCAGCTGTCTTTCATTGACTGAATGCTTAATAAACTGATTGATCTCAAGTGCATCATTCTGCATAAAACTTCAACTCCAGATGGCTACACAGTCTATGATTCTGTTTATATAACATTTTAAAAGTAACAACATTTATAGTAATGAAGCCAAGTCTGTGTTTACCAGGGTATTAAGATTGGGGGCCAGTGTGTGAATGTTGTGTGGCTTAATAGTGAGGGAGTTACTTTGTGATGATGACATAGTTCTGTTACTTGACTGTGATCATTTTTATTTGAATTACACATGCGATTTTTCTGTAGCTAAGTTAATAACATTGTAAGTCATTTCCTGGTTTAGACAATATACTGTGGTAATGTAAGATCTAATTAATGTGGGAAGCTAGATAAAGGGTACGTGGAATTCTTTGTATATCATTTTCAAGTTCTTATATTAAATTATTACACGCATGCTATGTTTGCTATGTATCCAATGATTTAAGACCAAAATGTCAACATGATTTTTATTTTCTTGCCAATATTACACTCCATATGAACAAACTAAGTTAAAGCCTATGGAAAGAGAAACTTGTGACTTAGACACAAAAATTTTTGTTAAAACTGAAACTTTTTCTAATACAACTCAATACTAATCATTTGCTGATATTAATATGAATTAATGTGCAAGAGAATTTAAATATTTTCAACATTGTTATTTATATTGATTCTGAAAATTACAACATAAACTTACCCCTGTGTTAACATTAATTCATACTTAGGGTTAGGATTTGATGTTAATAATACTGAGTTAATAGAGGAGTTTATGAATTGGACATAGTTTTGGAGAAACTACAAAATCAAATAATGATTAAAGTCAAGTTATTCTAAATGAGACAAAACAGTTTTGTTGCTGTGAATGTGGCTATTAAAGAAGAAACGTTTTTGTTTGTTTTTGGAAAACATTTTTTGTATGTTTGGAACAACTTGGGTATCTACTTTTTAAAATTGTATATTGGCTTCATGGTAATACAATGAAATACTTGAGACTAACTTCATACAGAGAAAAGGGTTATTTTGGTTCCTGTTTCTTGATGTTCAAGCCTACTATCAAACAGGTCTCTTGGTTTGGGCCTCTGGGGAGGGCAATACATCATGACAGGACCAGGTGTCAGAGCATGTGCTTATATCTCAAGCCAGGAGACAAGAGAAAAAGGAAGAGCCTATGGTCACATAGTTGCTTTCAAGGATATGTCCCTAATGATTCAAGTTTCCTCCACTATCCCCCCTCTCAAATGTTCCACAGCACTTCCTCATGCCACCACTCTTGTGATCAGATCTTTAACACATTGACTTTAGAGGACAGCATCCATATTCAAACCATAGCAAACTGTAAATTTTATGAAACAACTACAGATCATATTTGTGATGAAGATTTTGTATCTGAAGCAAGGTGTGCTATAAATATAAAAATACATGCTAGAATTAAAAAACTATGAAGAAATGAGTGGAAGATATCTCCATACATTTTAAAATATTGATTACATGTTAAACTATTACATATATATTGCCAAAATGTATCATTAAACTTTGTGTTTAGATCATAAAGGAAGACAATTTTTAAAAGCAAGATCAATAAAATACCTAGAGAAAAGTATTTAGCAGGTCTATAAGAAATTAATGATGAAGTCAAAAGTATGGAGATTATTGAAAGGTCAGTAGTTAATGGGTTGAAGTGGTAGTGTGAAGGGAGAAATAGGTGAAGCACAGATTTGTTTTAGCCTAGTAAAAACAAGCTGTATACTACTGTAATAATGAACATGTGTCAGTGTACATTTGACCATAGAATGTACAGTATCAAAAGTGAACCCTAATATAAGGTATTGACTTCAAGTGTGTCATTGTGGGTTCTTCAGTTGTGACAGATGTGCTACTCTGGAGGGGCATGTTGATAAGGAGAGGGACTGTGTTAGTATGAGGGTGGGAGGATATATGGAAAATCTCTACAGCTTCCTCTCAGTTTTACTATGAATTTAAAATGTCTTTAAAGAAATTAGTGTTGCTCTTAAAACACTGGTACCAAGATTGATTATGTAAAAGTACAAATTTTCAAGAATGAATGAAATTTCATTAAATGTACCAATAAAATTAATTTAAATGAATATTGATATTTAAAACACTGGTACCATTGTTTGCTTCTGGTTGAGTGTTACTGAAATTTCAAGATATCAGCAACAATGTAATATGAACATGTGACTTTAGTTGATGATGAAGTCATAGGTACTGCTAACATTATGTGGTTAGTTCCCTATATTTGTACTTTAAGTATATGTTAAATTTCAGTTAGAAATAAGTAAAAAGAATATAGTTATTCATTTGTGTGCAAGGAATAAGCAATCTTAAATTAAGGGCAGGTAAACATTTTTTAATATTTAGGTGTAAATGTTAGCACTTCTGTGTAAAGTGAAGTCTAATTATTAATCTTTAATAACTTAAGTTGAATTATTCTTAAATCATAACTGTATGAAATAAGAAATATGTTCATTTTCTGACATACTTAGTCAAATTAATTTTCTTTATTTTTCTCTTAATCAGTTAATAGGGAAGAGAGGTTTGTTGTAGAGTAATATGGTTCATATAATTCTTATAAACTCATTAAGAACAATAAAATTGATAAAGAATTTATATTTTCATAGTTATGATAACAGTACAGTTGTGTGTTGCTTCATGAAGTGGGTATATCCCAGGAAATACATCTTTAGGTGATATCACTGTTTTGGAAATATCTCAGAGTATTCTTACACAAACTAAGATGACTATGTGGGTATCTACTACATAGGCCAATCTCTGTATATGTAGTCTGCAGTTGACCAAAATTCATGACTATAACTCACATCTTGAGTGCTTATCTGTTCCTTCATATTTTACATACACTACTCATTTTCATTATCACCACAATCACTATTATCCTTTTCATATTATAGATTGGAAAGTGAACCCTAGGAAGAATAGGGAATATGTCCAAGGTCATATAAGTAGTGAATGCCCATCTCAAATCCAAATACCATATCAATTTGATTCTGGAATTAATAAATATATTATTTTTGTCTTCTGTGTTATCCTTTTAATATATCTCACATTCAGTTTATTATGATTTTAGTAGTTGTTAATATTACTGCTTTCTGATGTGGAAATTAAATGAATGAATTATGATTAAGAATATCTGGAAATGATAGTCCTTTTCATCACTAAATAAAATAATAGCACCTTAAACAATAATATTTCTTTTCTTTTCAAGTAAGTATAGCCAGTGTGAGTTTGGCTTGGCAGCTCTGCAGTTACCAAGGACACAGGGTTATTCTGCCTTCTGCTGTCTTCCTCTTTATAGTATTTCAGCCTGGTATCCTAAGATGGCCACCTCTGAATAGCACATTTACAGTCTGACTAGCAAGAAGAGAAAAACAAAAAAGGCATCCATTTTTCTTTTAAGGATACTTCTTGGAAGTTGCACAAGACATTTCCTGCCTACTTCTTTTGGTTTAAATTGCAATCACAACATAACCTTCAAATGAAACAGAATCTGAGAATTCGTCTTTATTCCAGTTGGCCATATACTATCCAAAAATTATGGATTCTGTAACTACAGAAAAAGAAAATGATTGCCAAGGAATCACTAGCACTAAGTGCCACAGTGACCTTGAAAATCATTGCCATGGAAAGCTCTAATGTACTTTTTTTCCTTTGCCAAATGTGTTTGTGAAATAGCCTACGAATTCACATCTTCATCAATGCTTGAATATTTTATTTATACAGAAAAATGAATTTTAGTTAAAGCATGGAAAAATAATGTAGGCATTGATAATGAGAATATCTGAAGCTGTAATGTTTTTGGTAATTTGATATGCACTTATGAAGATAAATATATTGTTTTACCATTAGAACTTTACAAGTTAAAATATACCAATCTGATATCTTCTGTTATAGTAGCTGACATTAGTAAAAAATGTTTTAGATAAATTAAAGCTTCTATTTGATGTAATATTTTTGAACATTTAAATTCTGGAAAAACTTTTAATTGTACTTTAAGGCTTGTACACTTATTTTTCCAGAGATGTGAGAAAAATGAAAGAGGGAGGCTATGTTGGGAAGAAAACTGTTGTAAACAACATTTTTATAGTTTTTTAGAAAAGTTTGACATACAATTAAAAATGTTTTTTATGAATGAAGTTTTGTGACCTCTTTATCATTTGAACAAATCTCAGTATTTCTAATTAATTATTTTAACCTCCTGGAAACATGACAAGTGTCAAATGATTATTTTTATTCTCTTAGGTATAGGGAGGTCAGACATGACATTCTAGTGTTGGATTCCAGTAAAAAATTATAACCATAAACAGATTTCTTTAAAATTCTACAACACCCAATTGGTCACCACTATTACTGTTACTTTTAGCCCCTGGTGTTCATATTCAAAGCACTTTAGACCTGGCCTTTACAGTCCACTTAACAGTGTGTGGTCACAGCCTCCTCCCCTAGCCAACAGTGCAGCCTGGGGATGGTGGAGAAGCGGGATGGTGGAATACTGCATGGGTGCATCTGTGGCCCACTGTGGACAAGAGCCTGAGGCTGGGGGTTTGATTTTTTAGATAAATAGTTATTTACTAGACCTATGGCACTCAGGTAAATATTTTAAGGAATATTTATGCTGTCAGTTACCAGCCAGAATACACTACATACTTTCAGGTTTTCATTCTAAAAACTTGTGGTATCTGACATATTTTTAAAATATTTTTTCTTATAAGTATTAGAATAATTCTGATTCTCATTTATTTATCTCACTAGTTGATTTATTCATAATTTCCCCCATTTTATTCTTTTTCCTATTTGAAAATTTATTTGTGCCCCGCACCAGTCCTCTTTTTCTTACCTCAGCAATTTTTCCTTTGATGTGCTTTTCAGCTTTTGTAATTTCTGTCCAGTCTAGTACTGCCAGTGGTAATTCTTCCCCTCTGATGAGATTTAGTTTGTTGTTTCTGTCTTCCAATTAGTTCAGTCTTTTAATTAATTAATCAATTAATATTAGTGATTGTACCCAGGGCCTTTTACATACTGGTTGAGTGGTTTACCAGCAAGCAAAACCCCCTTCTTTTTTTTTTTTTTTCAAGTCAAGGTCTTGCTAAGTTGTTTAGACTGGCCTTGAACTTGTAATTGTCCTGCCTGAAACTTCCAAATAGCTGGATTGTTAATGTGTATCACTGTACTGGGCTCACTCTTCTTTAATTATGTTACTTTTCTGCTTTTAAGCCATCTTTGAATTGGTTTTTGCACTGGTTAGAGATTTCAAGAGGATTTATTAGTTAGGCTTACAGGATCAGAGGTGGGGTAGTCCACAGTGGCCATCTGGATGTCAGAGAGCCAGGGGATTCAGTAGCTACTCAGTCCAGGAAACTGGAAGCTACTGAACAAGAGGGATCAGAGTACCGTACTAATTCAGGACTGGCCTGTTAGCTCCCTGGAGAGTCACTAGAATGGGTACATGTTGAAAGGCTGAAGAAACTGGAGTCTCGGCCACAGCTTAGCGAGAGCAAATGATATACCCACTCAGGAAGAATAGAGCTTTATAAACACAGGCTGAGATTTTCCCCCTTCTTTTTCTTTCATTCCAACCAGGCTACAAGCCTGATGGAATAGTGCCATCCACAACCAGGGTGAGTCTTGCCCCTGAGTTTGCTGTCCTACATGCCAGTCATATCTGGAAATACCCAGTGGACACATCCTGAAGTATTTTACTAATCTGCTTGTTAGTTCTTAAGACAGTCAAGTTGAAAGTCGTGATTAATGGCCACAGTTGTCTTCTTCATTAAGAATGCAGCACCTTCAGTTATCCCATGCATTGTCTTGTGTATGCAACTGTAGTTTCACAAAAAATAATAATTCTCAAAGTGTATGGTGAGCTAGGTCATTCTAATAAGCAGCATCCTCCTATTTCTACTTATTTACCATCTTACTGGTCATATTTTCCCAGAAATTCTGCAATTAACTCAAGGTCAGAATGTCTGTTCTAGCCTCTGTGCTCTTCCATCTTCCTTGTGTCATGAGGCTCTTATAAGTATCACCTTTAATAATACATGTGTAACTCCTGGTCAATTGTTGATCTGGATGGACTTTTAGAAGGGTATGCAATTAGTTGTGGGGAGTGCTGAGTATAGCACAAACGTGAAATATATATTCTCACAAAAGGAAAATGATAATTCAGTCATTCATTCAACAAACAGTGAATGCTTTCAGTATTCAGCACATTACAAGTGCCTCATATTGCTGCTGGAGATATAGTAGTAGATAAAAAAGAAAGTCCCCATGCTCTTGGAGCTCACTTTCTAATGTGAAGAAACCGATAAACAAGAAACATTCATTGTATCATTTCAAGATACACACTATTTCATATTTATGATATGTATCAGACATTGATAAGCTCTTTTTAAAAACAGAATTGTAATTGACATCCTATAAAATTCATCCATTTAAAATATATAGGTAAATTAATTTTAATGAATTTACAGTGTAATACTAATTTTACCACATTCTACTTTAGAATATTTGTGTCATATGTTGCTCAATTCCCTTTTCCACCAATCCCTAAGCAACTATTAGTCTGTTTTCTTTCTCTGGATTTACCTTTGCTGGACGTTTCATTTAAATAGAACAGTACAGAATCGTCTTTTACATCTGGATTCTTTCTTTTCTCTCTGTCTCCATGTCTCTGTCTGTCTCTGTCTCAGTGACTCTGATTCTCTGTCTCAGTCTGTCTCTTCTTCCAAAATAAGCCATTGTGTTGCTAGATTTTTAATTATATATATTAAAACATGATGTTTTGTTACATAGTTATATATTGAAGAGTACTACCATTAAACAAATGAGCACATCCCTTTTTTAAACAAAAAAAGAAATGACTTTCTTTTTTTTGTAATGCAAGCACTTACATATCTGCTCTCAGCAAAATTTATGTATGCAACATTATTAACTTTAGTTCTCATATGTTAGCTCTCTAGATAGATTTATCCTATATAACTGTAACTTTGTGCCCTTTGACCTACATCCTACTCCCATCCAAGTATTAACCAGGCCAGACCCTGTTTAGCTTCTGAGATCAGAGGTGTGTTCAGGGTGGTATGTCTGTAGACCTACATATTTCTATTTTTCTTGCCCCTGATTCTAGTCTCTTATTTCTGTGTGTCTCATTATTTTTAAAAATTCCACACGTAAGTGAGATCATGTAATATTCTTATTCTGTATCTGGCTTATTTCATTTGTCATTATGTCTTCTAGGTTCATCTGTATTGGTTTCTTGCACTTAGTAGGTTTTTGAGGTTTAACCATGTAGTGGCATGAATTAGTAGCTCTTTCCTATTTATTTATGGAATGTTATATTCCATTATATAGATACCTTGTTATAGAAGAACGCTTAGGGTATTTCCACTTTTTTACTTTATGAGTAATGCTGTTGTGAACATTTGTACATAAGTTTTATGTGCATGTATGTTTTCATTTGGGCAAGAGGTAGATAACTAAGAGATGCTTTTATAGTTCACATAATAAAGTTATATTGAAATTTTAAAAAACTGCCAAACTGCTTTCCAAAGTGGCTGCACCATTTATATTTCTACATCTTTGCAAATAACATTGTCATTGGCTACCATTAAAAAAAAACAGTCATTCTATATGTGGGAAATGATATATCTCATTTAGTTTTCATTTGAATTTTCTGAAGGTCTAATAATGGGGTTAGTATCTTTTCAGCTGTTTTTTGGCCATTCATATATTTTTCTTGATGTAATATCTGTTTGAATCATTCACTGGATTATTTTTTCATTGGATTGTGATTTGTGAATGTTTTGTATATATTCTGAACAAAAATATTTTATCAGATATGTGATTTAAAAATAATTTTCCACTATGCAGATGTTCTTTTTCACTTTCTTAATGTACATTTTGGAGTGAATAAATTTTTAATTTTTATAAAATCTATCAACTTTTTATTTTATAGAATGTGCATTTGGAATCATACCTAAATTATCGAAGATCACTCTTTCTTCTCATTATATAGTCATAGCTTTTATATTTAGACATATGATCTAATCAGCCAATTTTTATGTATTGGGTCAATTGAAAGCCTAAATTAACATTTATACATTTAGATATGCTACTGTTCCAACATTATTTGTTGAAAAGATTGTCCCTTCTCCCATTGAATTATCTTGGCAATATTGTCAAAATATCAGTTGACCAAAGAGTATAAAGAAAACTTTTTGGACTCTCACTTCTCTTAAATTGATCTGTATTCCAATTTTCGTGTCCATACTGCCTTGTTGACAGGAGCAAGCAGATGCAACACAGACAAGTGATACTCCCCACCACCCACAGGAGCAAATAGTAAGCACCCCATTACACACAAGCAGGTGGGCCCATATCAGATGTGGTGCTACTCATCCATGCAAGGAAGCAGTTCTATGCCACACATGAAGTATTTCGACAATTCAAAGGTGCAGCTTTCCACCATCTCCAAGCTGCCTCTACATTTTGCTTCCCCACAGCATGCCACAGTAGGACTAAATAACCAACCTTATCCAGGATGAAGACAATGTCCAGGGACAGTAGGGAGAAACCAGACCCCATGACTTCATACATTAAATCCCGTAGCTCACTTGAACCCCAGCCTGGCAGCCTGTATCCAGCAGAGACTAGAAAACTAATTGCATTTCACGTCTAACAATGGGAACAAGGATACACCTTGGTTGTATGGTAACCTGGGGAGAAGAGACAGAGGGACCTCTGGTGCAGGGACGGTACCTTAAAAACCCATTGGACCTAAAGCTAGGCATAGACTGAATGGATCCTAAGACTTCAGATCTTAGAAAGAAAGAGCTCTTTCAAAAATATAATAATTTTTACTTTCAAACGTTTGATTTTTAAATTTTGGATTGGTTGGGGTTTTGGTTTCTTCCTCTTTCAGCTCCTTTTCTCTTTTTCCCTTTGAACTTTTCTCTCTGTCTTAGCTTTATTTCCTTCTTGTTCATTCTTTGCTGTGACTGTTGTATAACATAGTTAATTTTCTTTTACTCAATAAGAACCCCATCTCACTTTTCTCTCTTTCTTCTCCTATGCCATTGACTAATTTTTCAGATTATGCTTTTTTCATTCTCTTTCCTCACTCCTCCTACCTTCACTAGTATAACTACTAAACTTTATGAATTACTAGTAGGTAGTTTAAATATATAGTATCACTGTTTAATATGCTTCTATTTTTTTAATTTTATTGAGTTTATTGGTACATTTTAGGGATACAGTACAGTTACATTCATTGTTGGGATCATGTACCTCTACATGGCAAGTCTTGATTCTCATTTTTTCCCCTTACCTCTGCCCTCCCTTCACCCCCTCCTCCCCTCCCCATCTACAAACACTTTATTTTCATCTTTTCATTCTCTCATTTTTTCTTTTCCCTTTTTGTTCTTCCCCTACCCATCCCACCTTCCCTACACCTTTAGCTCCTTTCTTCCCATTTCTAAATGTCAGTAATCTTATTAGAATCTTATGCCTTGTTGCAGATTATTCACCGCAGGGAAACTATTCGGTATTTATACATGTGTGACTTATTTATTTCAGTTAGGAGTATATCTTCAATATGTATCCATTTTCCTATGAATGAATCTATTTTCTCGTTCTTTATGGCTGAGTAATATTCCATTTTATAGAAAAACCACAACTTCTTTATCCAGTTTCCAGCGGATGGGCAAATAGGCTGTTTCCAAGATTTAGCTATTACAAACGGTGCCGCTATAAACATGGGTGCACATACTTCTCTGTGATATGATTCTTTTAGTTCTCTTGGAAAGATACCCAGCAGAGGGTTGGCTGGGTCAAATGGTACCTCCAGTCCAAGGTCTTTGAGGTATCTCCATATTGATTTCCATAGTGGTTGCACCAGTCTGCACTCCTACCAACAATGGAGAAGGGTTCCTTTCTCCCCACAACCCCACCAACATTTGTTATTGTGTGATTTCTTGATAGCAGCCACTCTTTGTGGGGTGAGGTGGAATCTCAGTGTTGTTTTCATCTGCATCTCTCGAATGACCAGTGATGTGGAACATTTTTTCAAATATTTTCTTGCTGCTTTTACTTCTTTGTCTGAGAAATGTCTGTTCATTTCGGATGCCCATTTTTGACAAAGGAGCTGACCATCCTCAGTGGAGGAAAGATAGCCTCTTTAATAAATGGTGTTGGAAAAACTGGATGTCAACCTGCCACAGATTAAAATTAGACCCTTATCTTTTGTCATGCACTAAATTAAAATCCAAATGGATTAAAGATCTAAATATTAAAACAGAAACATTAAACTTGCTGGAAGGTAAGTTAGGCAGAACTCTGGAAGACATTGGTATAGGAAAAGACTTTATGAACAAATCCTCAGTAGCAGGGGAACTAGCAGATAGAATCAACAACTGGGATCTCACCTTACTAAAAAGCTTCTGTACTTCAAAAGAAACCATCAGCAGAACTAAGAGACAATCTACAATGTGGGAAAAAATTTTTACCTGCTGTTCCTCAGACAAAGGACTATTATCAAGGATATATAAAGAACTCAAAACAATCAGTCCCCCCAAATATAAAGACCCGATTCAAAAATATGCTTCTATTTTAAGGAGAAGTAAAGTTTTTCATGTAGAAGAATGGGTATTTTTTTTCCATTTAGTAGAATGGGTATTTTAAGTACTATAGGTTCTTTTTCTTTCTTGAGTTTATAGGTACGTTTTAGGTATACAGTACAATTACATTTATTATTGGGGTCTTGTACCTTTGCATGACATTCTTGGTTCTCATTTTTTACCCCTTGTCCATGCCCTCCCTTCACCCCCTCCTCCCCTCACTATTTACAAACACTTTATTTCCGTTTTTTCATTTTCTCATATTTTTTTCTTCTCCCTTATTACCTTTCCCCTACCCTTTCCGATTTCCCTATACCTTTAGCCCTTTTCTTCCTCTTTCACATGATCAATTATCTCATTAGGATCTTATGTACTATTATAGTTTTTCACACCAGAGAAATGCTTCGGTATTTACACGTGTGACTTATTTATTTCACTTAGGAGTATATCCTCAATATGCATCCATTTTCCTATGAATGAATCTAATTTCACATTCTTTATGACTGAGTAGTATTCCATTTTATAGAAAAACCACATCTTCTTTATCCAGTTTCCACCTGATGGGCAAATGGGCTGTTTCCAAGATTTAGCTATTACAAACTGTGCTGCTATAAACACAGGCATTCAAATATCACTGTGGTATGATTCCTTTAATTGTTTTGGAAAGATACCCAGCAGAGGGATGGCTGGGTCAGATAGAACCTCTTGTCCTGCTCTTTGAGGTATCTCCATATTGATTTCCATAGTGGTTGCACCAGTCTGCACTCCCACCAACAATGGAGAAGGGTTCCTTTCTCCCCACAACTCTGCCAACATGTGTTATTGGTTGATTTCTTGATAGCAGCCATTCTTTGTGGGGTGAGGCGGAATCTCAGTGTTGTTTTCATTTGCATCTCTCGAATGACCAATGATGTGGAACATTTTTTCAAATATTTTCTTGCTGCTTTTACTTCTTTGTCTGAGAAATGTCTGTTCATTTCAGATGCCCATTTTAGAATTGGGTCTTTATATGTGGGGGTGCTGGTTGTTTTGAGCTCTTTATATATTTTAGATAATAGTCCTTTGTCTGAGGAGCAACTGGTAAAATTTTTTTCCCACATTGTAGGTTGTCTCTTAGTTCTGTTGATGGTTTCTTTTGCAGTGCAGAAACTTTTTAATAAGATGAGATCCAAGTTGTTGATTCTTTGTGCTACTTCCCATGCTACTGAGGATTTGTTCATAAAGTCTTTTCCTATGCCAGTGTCTTCCAGTGTTCTGCCTAACTTATCTTCCAGCAAGTTTAGTGTTTCTGTTTTAATATGTAGATCTTTAATCCACTTGGATTTTAATTTAGTGTATAGTGAGAGATAAGGGTCTAGTTTTAATCGTTGGCAGGTTCAGGTCCAGTTTTTCCAATACCATTTATTAAAGAGGCTATCTTTCCTCCAGTGGGGACATCAGCTCTTTTGTCAAAGATGAGGTAGCTGAGTACATCTGGATTTGTTTTTGTGTGTTCCAGTCTGTTCCACTGATCCTCAGGTCTGTTTCTTTGCCAGTACCATGCTGTTTGTATCACAGTGGCTTTGTAGTATAGTTTCAAATTGGGAATTCTTACACCCACTGCCATGTCTCTGTTGCCTAGGATGGCTTTTGCTATTCTAGGTCTCTGATAGTTACAAATGAATTTTTGGATTATGTTTTCTAGTTCTGTGAAATATAGTTTTGGTATTTCAATTGGTATTGCATTGAATCTGTATAGCAGTTTTGGTAGTATGGCCATTCTCACTGTGTTGGATCTTCCTACCCAGAAGCAGGGCATATCTTTCCATTTTCTTATATCCTCTTCAGTCTCTTTTTTCAGAGTGCTGTAGTTTTCAGTGTAGAAGTCTTTCTTTTGTTAGATTGATTCATAGATACTTCATTTTTTTTGGATGCTATTGTCAAAGGAATTTTTGCCCTAATTTCTCTCTCAGTGAGTCTGTTATTTGTGTACAAGAAGGCTATTGATTTTTGGGTGTTGACCTTGTATCCTGCTACTCTGCTAAAAGTGTCAATTAAGTCTAGAAGTCTTTTGGTAGAGTTTTTTGGGTCTTCATTGTAGAATCTCATATTGTCAGGTTTGAATAAATGCAAAAGAATTGAAGTTATTCCGTGTATCTTATCAGATATTAGTGCAATCAAGCTGGAGATCAATAGCACAAGAAACCATAGGAACGTCATAAACACATGGAAATTGAGCAACACTCTCCTGAACAATCAATGGATCACAAAGGAAATTAAAGAAGAAATCAGACAGTTTTTATAAATAAACGAAAATACCATTACAACCTATAGAAATCTATGCACACAATGAAAGCATTTCTACATGGAAAATTCATAGCAGTGAATGCCCACACTAGGAAAACAGAGCGAGCTCAAATAACCTAATGATGAATCTTAGACTCCTAGAAAAACAAGAGTAAGAAAAACGCAAAGCTTGAATAAGAGAGGAAATTATAAATATAAGAGCAGAAATCAATGTAATGGAAATAAGAAAATGATACAAAAAATTAATGAATCAAAGAGTTGGTTTTTTGAAAGAATAAATAAAATTTATAAAGCCTTAGCAAACCTTATCAAAAAAGGAAAGAAAAGGCTCAGATCCATGCAATTAGAAATGAAAAATGTGAAGTCACCACAGATCCAACAGAAGTCCAGAGGATAATCATTACCTACTTTGAGAACCTGTATACTCTAACAAAAGGGAAAACACAGAAGAAATGGACAGATTTCTAGATACTTATGAATTACCAAAGTTGAACAAAGAGGTGCAAAACATTTTAAACGCCCCAATTGCAACAGTGAAATTTAAAATGTAATTGGAAGTTTACCAACAAAGAAAAGCCCAGGTCCTGATGGATTCATTGCTGAATTTTACAAGACATTTCGAGAACTACTGCCATTACTCTTCAAACTTTTCAATGAAGTTGAAAGGGAAGCAATACTTCCAAACTCATTCCTGGAAGCAAGTATCACTTTGATTCCCAAACTAGGGAAAGACACAACTAAAAAAGGAACTACAGGCCAATCTCCTCAATGAATATAGATGCAAAAATCTTTAATAAGATGGTAGCAAACAGAATACAGAGAATCATCAAGAAGGTCATACATCCTGATCAAATCAGATTTATTCCAGGGATGCAAGGATGGCTCAACATACGTAAGTCAATAAATGTAATACACTATATTAACAGAGTCAAGGACAAGAACCATATGATCCTCTCGGTAGATGCAGAAAAAGCATTTGGCAAAATTCAACACCCATTCATGATAAAAAAAACCTTGCAAAAAATTGGAATAGATGGTCTATATCTCAATTTAATAAAGGCTATCTATGAAAAACCAACAGCCAACATCAAATGAAATGGCCAAAAACTGAAAACCTTCACGATAAAATCAGGAACAAGGCAAGGATGCCCACTATCACCACTCCTCTTCAATATATTTCTGGAAACATTAGCCATAGCAATTAGATGAGAAAGAAATTAAAGCAATACATCTGGGAAAGGAAGAAGTTAAACTGTCATTATTTGCTGATGATATGATACTCTACATTGAAGACCCAAAAAACTCTACCAAAAGACTTCTAGACTTAATTGACACTTTTAACAGAGTAGCTGGATACAAGGTCAACACCCAAATATCAATAGCCTTCTTGTACACAAATAACAGACTCACTGAGAGAGAAATTAGGGAAACAATTCCTTTGACAATAGCATGCAAAAAAAATGAGGTATCTAGGAATCAATCTAACAAAAGAAGCAATAGCCCTCTACACTGAAAATTACAGCACTCTGAAAAAAGAGACTGAAGAGGATATAAGAAAATGGAAAGATATGCCCTGCTTCTGGGTAGGAAGACTCAACACAGTGAAAATGGCCATACTACCAAAACTGCTATACAGATTCAATGCAATACCAATTGAAATACCAAAACTATATTTCACAGAACTAGAAAACATAATCCAAAAATTCATTTGTAACTATCAGAGACCTAGAATAGCAAAAGCCATCCTAGGCAACAGAGACATGGCAGTGGGTGTAAGAATTCCCAATTTGAAACTATACTACAAAGCCACTGTGATACAAACAGCATGGTACTGGCAAAGAAACAGACCTGAGGATCAGTGGAACAGACTGGAACACACAAAAACAAATCCAGATGTACTCAGCTAGCTATTCTTTGACAAAGGAGCTGACCATCCCCCCAGGAGGAAAGATAGCCTCTTAATAAATGGTATTGGAAAAACTGGATCTCAACCTGCCAAAGATTAAAACTAGACCCTTATCTTTCACCACACACTAAATTAAAATCCAAGTGGATTAAAGATCTACATATTAAAACAGAAACACTAAACTTGCTGGAAGATAAATTAGGCAGAACACTGGAAGACATTGGCATAGGAAAAGACTTTATGAACAAATCCTCAGTAGCATGGGAAGTAGCACAAAAAATCAACAACTTGGTTCTCATCTTATTAAAATGCTTCTGCACTGCAAAAGAAACCAATAGCAGAACTAAAAGAAAACCTACTATGTGGGGGAAAATTTTTTACCAGCTGCTCCTCAAAGGAGTAGTATCTAGAATTTGTAAAGAACTCAAAACATTCAGCCCCCCCAATATAAAGACCCATTTCAAAAATGGGTATCTGAAATGAACAGGCATTTCTCAGACAAAGAAGTAAAAGCAGCCAGTAAATATATGAAATAATGTTTCATCCACATCACTCGTCATTTGAGAGATGCAGATGAATACAACCCTGAGATTCCACCTCACCCCACAAAGAATGGCTGCTCTCAAGAAATCAACCAATAACAAATGTTGGCGGGGTTATGAGGAGGAAGGAACCCTTCTCCATTGTTGGTGGGAGTGCAGACTGGTGCAATCACTGTGGAAATCAATATGGAGATACCTCAGAGAGCTGGTACTAGAGGTTCCATCTGACTCAGCCATCCCTCTGCTGGGTATCTTTCCAAAAGAATTAAAGGAATCACAGCACAGTGATATATGCGCACCTGTGTTTATAGTGGCACCGTTTGTAATAGCTGAAACTTGGAAACAGCCCATTTGCCTATCAGTTGGATACTGGATAAAAGATGTGTTTTTTCTATAAAGTGGAATACTACTCAGCCATATAGAATGCGAAATTAGATTCATTCATAGGAAAATGGATACATATTGAGAATATACTCCTAAGTGAAATAAATAAGTCACACATGTGTAAATACCGAAGCGTTTCTCTGGTGTGAAAAACTATAATAGTACATAAGATCCTAATGAGATAATTGACAATGTGAAATGGAAGAAAAGAGCTAAATATGTAGGGAAATTGGGAATGGTAAGGTAAAGGCAATAAGGGAAAAGAAAAAATATGAGAAAATGGAAAAAATGGAAATAAAGTGTTTGTAAATGGGGAGCGGAGGAGGAGGTGAAGGGAGGGCACGAACAAGGGGGAAAAATAAGAACCAAGACCTGTCATGTAAAGGTACAAGATCTCAATAATGAATGTGATTTACTATATACCTAAAATGTACCAATAAACTCAATAAAAAAGAAATGAAAAAGTTGAAATCACAATTAGACATCACTTAAATGAAAAAGATTGTTAGCAACTACTTTACAAATCTGTATATGAAAAAATTGAAGAATTCAGAAAAATGGATTGATTCCAGATGCATATCAATTACCAAAACTGAACCAAGATTTTATAACCCTGAATAATACAATAACAGGCAATGAAAGTCAAACCTCTCAACTAAGAAAAGCCCAGGTCCAAATTTGTTCACTATTGTGTTCTGCGAAAGTATCAGGGATGTTCAAACACCAATACTCCTCAAGCCTTTTAATGAAATTAGAAGGGAAGGAGTATTCCCCAAATCATTGTTGGAAACTGCCATTATCCTCATTCCAAACAAGATAAGGATCAAAGCAGAAAAGAGAACTACAAGCCAATCTCTTTAATGAATATGAATGCAAAAATCTTCAAGAAGGTACTGGCAAACTGAATACAAAAAATCATCTAACATCATATCATAATCAAGAAGGCTTCATCTCTGGGATGCAAGGATGTTTCAGTTCAACATACACAAATCAATAAATGTAATGCATTACATAAATAGAAACAAAGACAAAAATTACACGATCATCTCAATAGATGCACCAAAAAGACTTTTAAAAATTCGGACTTCTTTAAATGATAGAAACTTTTCTGGAAGTGATTAGTATAGAGTGACTTTATATTAATCTGATAAAGACCACTTATTACAAACCTACTGACAAAATCATATTATATGAGAGAAAACTGAAAGCTTTCCTTCTAAAATCGGGAAAAAACAAGAATCACCACCCCTATTCAACATAATATTCAAAACATTATCTAGAACAATTAGGCAATAAAAATAAATGTGTGTGTGTATGAAAAGTCAAATTATTATTTACTGAGTATTGATCCTCTGCATAGAAGACCCCTCCAAAATCTAACAAAAGATGCTTAGAATTAATAACCAAATGTAGTAATGTCACAGAATACAGAATCAACACATTTATTCATACTATTCTTATACACTAATAACCCACTGAAAAAAGAAATCAGAAAAATATTGTATTGACAATAACCCACCCAAAGGTTAACTACTTAGGAACAAAGCTAACTAAGGAAGTGAAAGCCCTCTACAGTGAAAATCGAAGATGACATCAAAAAATGAAAAAGTATCCCTTGTTCCTGCGTAGGCAGAACCAATATAATCAAAATGGCCCTATTTACAAACTTCATAAACAGATTTAATGCAATCCCTGAATACCAACAACGTTCTTCAGAAAACTGGAAAAAGCAATCTTGATAATGGAAGCAGAAGAGAACCAGAATATCAAAAGCAGTCCTGGGTAATGAGGAAAGTGGGATTTGGCATCACAATCTTGAACTTAAAATTATATAACAAAATGCTACAGTAATAAAAATAGCATGGTGGGACCAGGGATATAGCTCAGTGGCACCGTGCCTATCTGGCAAGCACAAGGTCCTAGGTTCAAGCTCTGGTACGGTGGCACGGCAGGGGGGCGGGGATTACAGGTGTGCACAAGCTCAGATTAAAAAAAGAAAAGTTGCTTGGTTCAGAAAATGTTTCAGATTTAGAGCTATGGATGTAGCTCAGTAGTGCAGTGCCTTACTGGCAAGTGCTAGACCCTGAGTTCAATTCCAAGTACCAAAAAACAAAAAAAAACAAATTTTTTTTTTTTAGAAAAATAGCATGGTGATAGTATAAGAACAGATATGAGAATTAGTGGAATGAGTAAAAGATGCAGAAACAACTGCATGCGCTTTCAACTACTTATTCTTTGACAAAGGGGCCAAAAATTATACATTGTAGGACAGATAACCTCTTCAGTAAATGGTGTTGGGAAAACTGGCTATTCACATTCAAAAGCTTGAATCTAGACCAGTGTACCTATGGCATATGTTACTGTGTTTTTCTTTTAAGACAAAAGATATTACTATAGAATTTGGTTTTTTTTAAATAAACTAAAATCTCAGTGTTCAGGCATAATTGCAGTGTTGACACTTTGTGATTAATAAGTAGGGTTTGTACTTATATGTACATATATATATATATAATAAGTAGGTTTTATACTTATATATGTGTGTGTACATATATACACATATATATACATATACATATATACATATGTGTGTGTGTGTGTGCTTGCATTTTGCCAGTGGGTTTCTAAAAGGTTTGTCATCAGTGATCTAGACCATATCTAACTATGTACTAAATTTAAATCAAAATGGATCAAAGAACTAAATGTTAAAAGAAACACAACCTTCTGGAAGATAAGTTGGGTAAAACTCTTGAAGTCATAGGTATAAACAAGGACCTTCTGGATTGAACCCTGGTGGCACAGGAAATAGTACCAAGATTCAACAGATGGGATTATATCAAATTAAAAATCTTCTTTATAGCAAAAGAAAAAAAAACAGAAAAGAGGCAACCTATAGAATAGGAAAAATTTTGCCACCTATACCTCAGAGGGACCCAGCTAGGAGTCCTAGATATATACCTTCTAGGTATATTCCTGAAAGAGTTGAAGATACCATTTTAGAGTGATACATGCACAGCCGTGTTTATAGAAACACAATTCATAATAACTAAATTGTTAGCAGCCTATATGTCCATCAACAGATGACTGAAAAAAGAAAAATATTTGGAGTATTACTGTGGCAAAAAGATAAACAAGTTGTTTATAAGAAAATGAATGGCACCTGAGGCCATAATGTTAAATAAAATAAATCAGATTCAAGCTTAAAGACCAAATGGTTTTTTCTGTATGAGAAGCACAAATTATAAATAAAGAGAAAAATGAAACATGCAGAATAAGAAGTAGGGAGATATATCTTTCTCAGTTGAGAAGCGGATCAAGAGATGGAGGGAGGGGAAGGATACAGGATGAAAAAAAAGATTCAGATATATTATGTACATGTAGTAACTCTCCACAAGGAATGTAAGCATTATGTACTTCAAACATGTACTAATAAATTTCAGAAATAACAGTACAGGATACTTTTTCTAACAGGCTATAAACTTCTCTCTAAATACTATGTTAGGTATATCCCACAAATTCTCTTACACTACCTTTTTATTTTTAATCAGATCAGATACATCCCAATTTTCTTTGTGATTTCTTTTTTGGCCTCATAATTTAGAAGTGTTTTTATGTTAAATATTGTGATATTTTCCAGATGTTTGTGTTTATTTCTAAGTTAATTCTACTGCAGTCAAAAAGTATATTTTGTCTTATGTGGATTCTTTTAATTTTGGTTCTTTGTACCTGAAAAGATCTTTTCATATTTCTTTTAGTTTCATTCTGCTAGTAAGACATTCTTTCAACTTTTGTGTAAGTGAAACATCATTTTAAGAAACTCAATATAGGATTCTAAATCAGCAGTTTTTCTTTTATACTTTTAAGATTTTGATCTGTCTTATTTGTATTTTTCTGAGAAATCTGTTGCCTTTATTTTTTATTCTTTTTATACTGCTATTGAGTAAGCTATGATATGCCATTTTTATTATGCTGTGTATTTTTCAATTTTCTTTTTTCTTGGAGTTCACTGAACATCTAGCCTGGGTTCTTTTAATAAAAAATTTCAAAATACTATTATCTCAGCATCAACCTTAAGAAAAGAGAAAAAGAAAAAATGAATTTAAAATGTGAAATAATAAAGATCAGAGCAGACATCAATGAAAGAGAAGAACAAAATAGGGTAAATAAGTTGAAATCAAAGCTTAAGGCGTCTTAGGTAGAATATGTACATGTTTAGGAAAGTCTTGCTTCAATAGTGGAGGACTATTAGCACTAGATTGGATACTAGAGATTGTAAAAACAATAATAAATAATAAGTGCAAGATCCAAAAGGATCAAATTATTTCTAAGTGGCTATTTAATAATAAAGTATTGCATATTTCATATGATTTGTTGAATAATAAAGTGAAAACAGAAGGGTTGTGTGAGTACTTTCCATTAATGTACACAGCTGAAAGTGCACTGGTCCCAAAGAATGTTTGAAACATTGAGGTAAAATGAATTGCTTCATGATGGGGATGATATAGAGACAAGGTCATCGATATCATCTTCAGATGAGACTTGAGAATGGTTGATAGAAGGCACACAGGCATTAACATTTGTTCAATATTAGTAGAAATGGTATTCTTCAGGAACACACCAGGTTGTTTCTTATTTTCATTATATATTTCTTTATAGTAAACAAAACATTTTCTGTCATCTCATAATAATCAATGTCCATTTCTTCTAACATTTGTATACTACTGTTGATAGTTGAAAATGCTTCTGTCATTTTCTTTGCTGTGAACTTTGTAGGTGCCACAGATAAGCCTCCTCCTTCCTTTGCTTTGGCTATTTACTATTTTTTCCTCTAATTTGATCAGTTACTCTTTGAAAAGCTCTTCCACCTTCAATTTCAGCAACTATCTTCATCAATATCCAGTTCTAGCACCATTTTGTTATTGTTTCATCAACCAAGGAATTTTTGTTAGTCTTTGAACATATGTATTCACATATATCCTCACAAATTTCCAAATGCTATTCATCTATTCTTGTGTGACTTATTTTGCAACAATGTTCTGCATAGACTTTAGAATGTCAGAACTTTTCCAGAACACTCAGAGCATTCAGCCAGTTTCAGTCACTTTAACACTCTGTGCATATATACTGTATTTGGCAGTAATAGCTTTAAAAACAGCTACTGCACTTTGATCTATTAATTGAATGAGTAAAGTTGTGATAAGCAGCAAATATAAACTTTTATATCAGGATGTATGTCACCAGTATGCTGTGGATGTCTTGGAGCCCTCGCAGCCAAAGACTCTTGAATGTACTGTCTTGCCTGTGAAATAAAACAGAAACAAATCCTTAAAAAGTGCTGATGTTAGTTTTTCTTGGTGTAATGATAATAACTAGGGAGCTTATGCTTCCAATATTTTTGAATGCTATAGACAAATTTTCAAGAAGTGAGAATATTGAAGGGAAGCTTATAGAGGAAGACTTTAAAGACAAAGCAAAGCTTATTTCTGGACATCCAGGGAGAAATATCTATAAACAGTTGGTGTGAGTTTTTCATAGAGAGTAGGATTGGGCAACAAGCTTACACAGTTGTCTGGCACTGATGTTTAGATTTATAGAATAAAAATTAAGGAGAAAGTGTGACTTCATAAGCCTTGTATAGATAAGACATGCACAGTGTGCCTAGAGAGATCTAAGAGATAAAAAAGTTACATGTTGTTATTGTGTAGCATAAGATGAAAGTAAGGATGAAATTTCATCTAAAATTTTATTAAATATGTATTGCATGATTTTTAAGTTGAATTATAATGATATCCTAGGTATGTTATAAAAGACCAAGCAGTCTGTAGGAGTTAAATACATTAATATGTATAAACTTTTTTCCCATTAAATTTATTGGTACATTTAAAGCAAACAAGACAGTTACATTTATCATTGGGATCTTGTAGCATTACCTGTTATATCTTGGTTCTTATTTTTTCCCCATAGTCCTGCCCTCCCTTCACTCTCTTCACCCTTCCCTATTTACAAAAAGTTTGTTTCCATTTTTTCCTTTTTTCACATTTCTTTTCCCTTGTTTCCTCCCCCCCTTCAAATTTCTCCTTTAGGTATTTTCCTCCTATTTCGCACTATCAGTTATACCATTTGAACCGTATTTACACTTTTAGTTTTTCACCCCAGAGAAATTAGTATTTACTCGTGTTTATTTATTTCACTTAAGAATATAGCCTCAATGTACATCCATTTAGCTATAAATGTCTCTAGTTTCTCATTCTTTATGCCTGAGTAGTACTCCATTTTATAGAAAAACCACATCTCCTTTATCAAGTCTCCAGTTGATGGGAATTTAGGCTGTTTCCAAGTTTTAACTATTACAAACTCTGCCACTGTAAACACATATCACTGTGGTGTGATTATTTTAATTCTTTTGGAAAGATATCCAGCAGAGGGACAGCTGGGTCAAATGGTACTTCTAATCCTAGTTCTTTGATGTATCTCCATATTGATTTCCATAGTGGTTGCACCAGTCTGCACTCCCACCAACAATGGAGAAGGGTTCTTTTCTCCCCGCAGCCCTGCCAGCACCTGTTATTGGTTGATTTCTTGATAGCATCCATTCTTTCTGGGGTGAGGTAAAATCTCAGTGTTGTTTTCATCTGAATCTTTTGAATGACCAGTGATGTCGAACAGTTTTTCACATGTTGATTTCCTACTTGTTTGTCTGAGAAATATCTGTTCATTTCAGATGCCCATTGAATCTTTATTTTTGGGGGGTCTATTTTTTTTTAGTTCTTTATATATTCTAGATAGTACTCCTTTGTCTGAGGAGTAGCTGGTAAATTTTTTTTCCCACATTGTGGGTTGTCTCTTAGCTCTGTTGGTGGTTTCTCTTGCACTGCAAAAACTTTTTAATATAGTGAAATCCCAGTTGTTGATTCTTTGTGCAAGTTCTTATGCTGCTCAGGATTTCTTCATAAAGTCTTTGCCTGTGCTAATGTCTTCAAGAGTTCTACGTAGCTTATTTTACAACAAGTTTAATGTTTCTGTTTTGAAATTTAGATCTTTAATCCACTTGTATTTTAGTTTAGTGTGTGATGAAACATAGGAATCTAGTTTTAATCTTTGGCAAGTTGAAAGCCAGTTTTTCCAACACCATTTATTAAAGAGGCTATCGTACATCCAGTGAGGTTGTTTGGCTCCTTAGTCAAAGATGAGGTAGCTGACCTCATCTTTGACAAAGGAGCTCACCATCCTCAGTGGAGGAAAGATAGCCTCTTTAATAAATGGTGTTGGAAAAACTGGATGTCAACCTGCCACAGATTAAAATTAGACCCTTATCTTTCGCCATGCACTAAATTAAAATCCAAATGGATTAAAGATCTAAATATTAAAACAGAAACATTAAACTTGCTGGAAGGTAAGTTAGGCAGAACTCTGGAAGACATTGGTATAGGAAAAGACTTTATGAACAAATCCTCAGTAGCACGGGAACTAGCAGAAAGAATCAACAACTGGGATCTCATCTTACTAAAAAGCTTCTGTACTTCAAAAGAAACCATTAGCAGAACTAAGAGACAATCTACAATGTGGGAAAAA
>NW_022900949.1:42715696-42805434 GCF_012274545.1 Fukomys damarensis
TAGATTCATTCATAGGAAAATGGATACATATTGAAGATATACTCCTAAGTGAAATAAATAAGTCACACATGTGTAAATACCAAATAGTTTCCCTGGTGTGAATATTCTGCAACAATGCATAAGATTCTAATAAGATTACTGACATTTAGAAATTTGAAGAAAGGAGCTAAAGGTGTAGGGAAGGTGTGATGCGTAGGGGAAGAACAAAAAGGGAAAAGAAAAAAATGTGAGAGAATGAAAAGATGAAAATAAAGTGTTTGTAGATGGGGAGGGGAGAAGGGGGTGAAGGGAGGGCAGAGTTAAGGGGAAAAAATGAGAATCAAGACTTGCCATGTAAACGTACATGATCCCAACAATGAATGTAACTGTACTGTATCCCTAAAATGTACCAATAAACTCAATAAAATTAAAAAAAAAAGATGAGGTAGCTGAGTATGTCTGGTGTTGTTTCTGCATCATCTAATCTATTGCACTGATCCTCACGTCTATTTCTTTGCCAATACCATGCTATTTTTATCACAGTGGCTTTGTAGTATAGTTTCAAGTTGTGGATTGTGATACCTCCTGCCATGTCTCTGTTGCCTAGAATGGCTTTTGCTATTCTGTCTCTTCTGGTTCCAAATGAGATTTTGGATTGTTTTCTCAAGTTCTGTGAAATATGCTGTTGGGATTTCAATTGGGATTGCATTGTATCTTTATAGAAGTTTTTGGAAGTATGGCCATTTTCACTGTGTTGATTATTCCTACCCAGGAGCAAGGGATGTCTTTCCATTTTCTTTTTTTTTAAATTGTAGTGAATAAACATTTTTTATTGTTGAGAAATACTTGTATTTATTATATAATAATTTAATTATAAACTTTCTTTCTAAGAACACTAAAGACATTGTTGCTTTGCCATGATAACTACTTTATGTCATATATCACTATTATTATTTTTTTACATTATGAAGAAAGGCCAACATAAACAGAGCTGAAGAACAGGGAGAATATTAAATGACTCTCATTTAATGTCAGGTGGTTGCTGATAGAGTTTGCTTAATTATTTTGCAGATAGAAACCAGGTTGTAGGTAAATTGTCTAATATAGCATGAGGCACAAATTATATATGCAATAACTGCTTCTTCTAAATGAGAGATACCATTCTGATTTTCTCATCTTTGTTTTTTTTTTAATTTTTTTTCTTATTGAGTTTACTGGTACTTTTTAGGTATATAGTACAGTTACATTCATCATTGGGATCTTGTACCTTTATATGACAGGTCTTGGTTCTCATTTTTATAAGAGATCTTTTCTGGGCTCTGCAGTGGCAAAAGAAATAATTCCTTTCCCCAGGAGTCCTGAACTGGAAATGGCAGGAGAGAGTAATACATGGTTTCTTTAGGCTACCTAGATAATTCTAAGACTTGGCAACAAAGTAGAAGCACAAGGACTTAACTTTTCTCTGGAAAGCCCATTTGTATTTATATATCCAGGGTTAAAGAAGGCTTCATCGTTTTTCAGGTTAGCTTTCTTTTCTTTGTTTTTTTTAATCCTCTTTGATCTCTTTTTTCAGAGTGCTGTAGTTTTCATTGTAGAGGTCTTTCAATCTCCTGGATATCTGAATCTGTTTCATGGATTATATTTCTTTCTATTTTGGGCATTCATGGTTTCCATTTTTTTTTTTTTTTATGTTGGTCATTCATGGTTTCCATCACGGACCTGAGCTCATCTGTTTTTTTTTTTTTTTAAGCTGTTTCTGTTCTAGAGTGTCTAAATATGTCTTTTATTTTTCTCACCATCTCTGTGGTTATCTGGGAAATTATTTCTGTTTTGCATTTTTCTAGAGCCTCATTTATCTGCTTTGTTACTTCCTGTGCTATTGGTTCAGGGTGTCCAGATGGTTGACTGTCAGACTTTTCCACTTCATTTCCCCCAGAGTTTACCTTTGGTGAGGTGGAAATCTGTTTTTGTGTTGTTTAAATGTCTTCTCATTTCTATTTTTGTTTTTGGTACTGACCTTGGTTTGATACCTGGGTTAATAATTGACCATGTGAAATAGGAAGAAAAGTGCAAAAGGTGTAGGGAAAATGGGAAGGGTAGGGGAAAGGTAATAAGGGAAAAGAAAAAAATATGAGAAAATGAAAAAATGGAAATAAAATGTTTGTAAATGGGAGGGGGAGGAGGGGTTGAAGGGAGGGCATGGACAAGGGGAAAAAATGAGAACCAAGACCTGTCATGTAAAGGTACACAGTCCCAATAATGAATGTAATTGTAGTGTATACCATAAATGTACCAATAAACTCAATAAAAGGAAAAAAAATACTTTGCTTTTCCAGGTATATCTGGTCTTAGGCTTTGATTCTCTAATGACTCTGGGTCAGTCTAATTTTCATTATACCAGGAATGAAACTGATTAGATCAGTGAGAACACCTTAGCCCAAGTGATACAATCAGAAACACAGTAGCATCAAGCACAGATTAGAAAATGACAATTTGTGGCCGTTATTAATCTATCACCTTTAACTGTGTGAATTAAATTAAAATCAAGGACCAGCCCAAAATATGTTTATACTGAATAAACTCTTCAATATAGCAACTTTATCCTTCAGATTGGGGACTTATAAGAAGTTGGAGAGAGAGTCATAGATAGATAGGATAGAGAAAGGTTAGAAGTGAGGTCAGAGGGCACAGGAAGATCACACAAACTCTAGGAAGCTGTTGAAGAGAAGAGCAGAAGACAGAACAAAATATACACAAGAACAGAACAAACTAAGAAACAGGGAAGCTAGAGACTGTGATCACTTTCTTTTAAAATTAATAGCAACTGAGAGAAGGGAAAAGAGAAGAAAAGAAAATAAATTTGAATTAGGATAGGAACAGGAACAAAAAGGGAGAGAAATGAAGAACAAGATGGGAGAGAGAGAGAGTGGAAGAGAGAGAAAAGAAAAAAAATTTGAGAAAAGAAAAATACAAAAATTTTTGAAATGATTAAAGATAAGAGAAAAATATTACTTTGAAAATAAAAAATACAAATAGAGGGCCTCATTCAGGGTATGCCTCTGTTGACACAATAGCATGGCCAGTAGTGTGCAGATCTAAGTTAATTAGTGTCAGCAAGCCAGTAGCTGTCCCCTAAGGTTCAGGCTGATTTTTAGCTGCAAGGCCCAAGTTGAGATGTCTGACCTTCTGCTGTGTTGAATTTTTCAAGGTTCTACTGCATCTTCCAGCTGTCTTTCCCTTGAAGTTAGACCAGGTTCCCATGTGAGGTGCTGGTCCCTCTGACTTACCAACTATAGTGGTGTGGTGTGCCTTTATCACAAACATTTTCTTCACTTTTCCAGTGGGTTTCAACTTTCATGTCAGAGCCTCAGAGAGGCCCTCTTTCTCTTTGTTTTCAGGCGGGGTGGTGGGCACAGACACTGCTGTGTTGGCGCCTGGGCAGCTCAGCCGGCTGGTTTATTCTGCTGCTGCCCGCTGAAGGGGCGCAGTTACATCAGAGGGTCACAAGCTGCTCTCAGTACTCCTCTGGAACTTAATTCATTCCACAATTCTGGAAAACATGGCCTTGTTCATCTTCATGCTGGAAAGATGATTGATCATGTTTGTCACCCAATGCAGAATTAGCAAACAAATACAGTATATTACCAAACACTTCCATTTTCAAACCAAACTTTTCACAAACAAAAGCATTTGTGAACTGATTCAACACTGTATATGGCTAATACAGCAAAAATGGTTTAGATTCTCATGTGGTATTATTTTAAATACTGTTATTTTATATTGATGTACACAGCTGTTACTGTCACATGTTCTTTTATCTTCTCAGTAGGAAAAATGTGTTCCTTCATGTGATTACATTCATTTGGTATATGTGCTGCTGAAACAAGCACTAATTACATTCATTTGGGAATGTTATGTGACATAATATCTGATATCTGTAATAAAGGACTGAGTTATACCTGTTTGAGGAGTGACAGATGTTAACTTTTGTTTAGGTATGGAGCATTTTTAACAGTTTAATCAGTGTTACCTACAAAGCTTATTTAATATTTAGTTAAGAGGCACAATCCTTACCAATAGGCTCATAAGCACTAGTGTTCTGAAGTATTGTTCATCATTACATAGCTTTGTCCAGTTTGTGCAGATGATAAGGTGGAGTCTAGAAACTACCAACAAGCTAAAGCATGTGTTATGGTTTATATTTAGATATCTCACAAGACACCTCATGCACTTATAAGTGGGAATTGGTAAGGTAATTGGATTATTAATGTATTATAGCTGACTTGCTCTTAGGAAGTGGGGCCTGACCTGAAGAGGCAGATCACTGTAGGTGTGACCCAGAAGATTATATTTCCTTTTGTGGCTACTCCCTTGACTCTCTGTCTCCCTGTTACTATGCTATGAGCAGCTCTGTACTGCTGTGCCTTGCTTCCATGCCTATCTCCCCTTGGAGCCAGCAGACTATGGACTGAAATACAGCCCCCCGCAAATCTCTTCTTAAAGTTGCAAGTATTCAGTTTTGTGTCTTACTGATGAAAGTGAATAAGACCGCATGAATTCTGAAGTTAAGGGGGGCAAAAGGCACATTTTCTGTATTCAGTGCTACCTATAAGATGATCAAGATGCTTATGACTTGAAGCCAAAGCAGAGAACATACTGTTAATTTTGCAAGAAAAGAATTTGTTTTAGCTACTTATTGTTAAATCCCTACTCCTCTGAGGTTTAACTTAGGCAGTTGGAAGGAAGGTTGATGCCAGTGATGGAGAATTCACATAGGTATAAAATATAGTCCAGACTTTTATATGCTCACAAACTTTGGAGGGGAACAGATTCACACAGAGAAGTGATAAAGGAGTATACAAAATTGTATATACTATTAAAGTTAGATTGGGAGTAGTAGTACAAGAGGCATACTCTCAGAGGACTTTGAATTGAATTCTTCATTATTTGGGTTTGAAAACAAGACAATATTTTTATAATAAAAATATAATAAAGAAATGAAACACTGGTGAGAAATACAGTAAATACAGTGAACTATATCATTTCAGAAGGAGGCCCCAGAAAGGACTAAAAGTCTCCCAACCCCCACAGGCACTGTGCTAATGGATCTTTTAGTGCAGTTCTGGCTGCACCTCAAATGTACTGCCCCAACTCACACCTGTTGGTAGTGGAAAAATAACTAGCTGGATATCAGAGTTGCAGGAGTGTTTGGTAATTTTATTTCTAAAAAAAAAATTAGAATTACTCTGGCAAACACCAAGAAAAAATTGGATGACAAAAATTTTTAAATAAAGCAGACTGGAGAGAACTTTAAAATTTTTCATTCAAAGACCAATTATACTGTGATCTTATGTCAATTATACTGTGACCTAATTTTAAAAAATATGTCAGCACTCTGTGTTTCAAAGTTTTTGAAATATTAACACGTTTTTGAATGCCTACTAGATTATAGGCATTGTTTTATAAAATCATCAAAATAGCACTGAAAATAGTATTAACTACATTTAACAGATGAAGAAACTTAAATATGAAAATTGACCCATATCAAAAGGTACTTAGTGGAGAAGATGGATTTAACTATAGGTTGTTCTAGCCTTTGTCCCTCATCTATAGATTTAGATGTGTTCCTATGGATCTTAATTCTATATATTAGAATCATTAAGATACTGATGCTCAGGATTCACACCCAGTATTTGAACCAGAATCTCTAAGAAACAACAATTCTGATATAGTGAGGGTTATTCCTGACTATGAAAGCTGGAAGTAATGGTTTATACATGAAGTAATATAATTCTTTAAGCCAGAGGAGGTCAGGCATTTCATCGAAGGTTAGCCTATTGATACCTAAGCACAAGAACCTGATATTCCAAAGGCTATTTTTTGAATATTTTCTTACTAGAAACTTATGAGTGGTCGAAATTTAAAATACCAATTTAAAAATTTTAATTTGGCACTAATTTTTAAATTTCTTTAGGACCTGGAGGTGTAATTACTCTAGATCTGTGGGGAAATGCCCAGATTCTAAATCAGCAATGTAAATAGTAACATTGTAGTTTCTTTATAAGCAAAATATCACTGAAATATATAAAATTTAAAATTTTTTTGCTATAAATGAAAAATTTTCATTCAGATAAGTACTGTAGATCCAGCACCTAATCTTGAGCTATAAATGTGTCTCTTTGAACATTGTTTTGGTTAATTGTAAACCTTGCAATAGTCATCTTCAAATCTAGGCTAATGTTATCATTAAACTGTACTTAAGTAATGTCTTTGTAATTTTTACCAAATATTTAAGGCCATTTAACTAACAATAAGATTCCTTTAAGAATTAAAAATATAAGTTACTTGGAAACAGCCCATATGCCCATCTGTTGGAAACTGGATAAAGAAGATGTGGTTTTTCTATAAAATGGAATATTACTCAGCCATAAAGAACAAGAAAATAGATTCATTCATAGGAAAATGGATACATATTGAAGATATACTCCTAACTGAAATAAATAAGGCACACATGTGTAAATACCGAATAGTCTCTCTGGTGTGAATAATCTACAATAATAGAGAAGATCCTAATAAGATTACTGACATTGAGAAATGGGAAGAAAGGAGCTAAAGGTATAGGGAAGGTGGGATGTGTAGAGGAAGTGTAATAAGGGAAAAGAAAAAATGTGAGATAATGAAAAGATGGAAATAAAGTGTTTGTAGATGGGGAGGGGAAGAGGGGGTGAAGGGAGGGCAGGGACAAGGGGAAAAATGAGAACCAAGACATGTCATGTAGAGGTACAAATTCCCAACAATGAATGTAACTGTACTGTATCCCTAAAATGTACCAATAAACTCAAAGCTGAAAAAAAAGTTAAAATTGGATCTTATTATGGTATGGCATTTATTGCTACCAATTAAGCAAATATTTCTGAAGAAGTTTTCTGCTACAAATGCCACAGATACAATGTCCTTATTATGTATTTTACAGAAAATGACAGTCTTTGCTCAGACTCCATTGAAATATAAATACAAATAATATAGTTATTGGTTAACTTACTGTCAGTTTTTTGGCTCAATCTGAAATTTACAAAAAAATAAAAAACCTATATGCTCTCTAAAGTGTCACGTAGCCATTCAATAGAGGTATATGGTTATTTTCTCTTATAATTTATTCATTCACTCATGTGATGAACTTAAAGGACTAGGCTGCCGATGATGGGGGAAGCACAAAGAAGATAGCACCCCTGCATCCAACATTTGATTCCCTCAAGTACTTATATCAGTGATTTCTTCAAATAAAAACCTTATTTACCATGCAAGACACATCGTGTGACTTCTAAAATTTGGAGCACTTCAGGATCACTTCTTTGACCTCTCCTTATGGCTTTAAATGTTGTTTTCATTCTGATGATTGAAAAATTTAATCTTTGGGGATGTAGTTCAGTGGCGCTGTGCCTGCCTGGCAAGTGCAAGGTCTTGAGTTAGATCCCCAGTATCCCCCCAAAAAAAAATTTAAAAAATTTTCTAGTACTCCAGACTCAGATATCTACTCTCTTTATACCTTCATTTGAATATCCAGTAAGGTTCTTAAACTCAAAATATATACAACAAATTCTCATACCTACCCCCACTCCCTCCTACCACCTCAGTGCTGTGTTAGTTAAGTGAAGTTCTATCCTTATAATAGCTCAGGCCCAAAATCATTAGGATCTCTTGACTTTTCCAAACTATATTAGCACAGACTGTATTCTTTGTCTTTTATGGTCAACTGAACTCTCTCTCTTCTGTTAGCTTGATTTCATTTATCATTTTGACAGAGATTTCCTTAAAGACCAGGAGCCAGTAAAACAGCACACAAGAAAATCAGACATTTCTTTCTCTGCTGCAGATTAGCTTGTATTGGCTCCCCGTTCACTGAGACTAGGTAACCTTGTACTGAGCCTCTGAATCAGTGCTAGGTGAAAACTGAGGGTCTTCTCTCATATTTTTCTTAGTATGCATGTATTTTTTTAAATTCCCCAATATATAGCATGTGCTTTTGAATGTACTAATTTCCCACAGAATCTCTCCCTAGTTTTACTCGTGGACCTTTATGGTATATTATAGACATTCCTCATTTAATGACAGAGTTAAGGTCCTGGGACTAGGTCATTAGTTGAATTGGTCATTAAACGAGGAATTGTACATATATGTACATTACAGTATTCAGACAGAAACAGTCAAAACTCCAACTTGATGACTTTGCATTTGTTTGCATAGCTTTTACGTGCAGTATTATAATGTATAACAGCATATAACTACAGTAATATAGTTACAATCAGCAGAAATTACAGTACTGTATAAACGGTATACTGTACAAAAAAGACATTGAGGCTCTATGAATAAAATATACAGAACTGTACCAAGAAATAGACAAAAGATGAGTCAAAAGTCTAAGCAGTGGACCATAAATCCAAATAGTGTGCCTCAGTTGTAAGTCCAGTCATTAAACACATAGGGTGGTTAGATGAGGGATATCTGTATGTTTTGACCACATAATCTTTTGCCCTGGGTGACTGCAGTTTGTAAGTTTGCCTTGTAGCATTTTTGAACAGTGTCCACCACTTTTTTACAGTTGTGTCCAAATTAGATAAAACAGAGATGTGCCTTGCATCAGTCTTTCAGGTAGCCTCCACACAAGTTGGAATGCCCATAAAATAATTTGTGAATAATCCATTCTGTTCCTTTCAGAAGTGGAGACCAGAGTCTCCTACTATGTGTGCTGCCTCTTTAAGACTGGTACTGCTTTTTGGAATCAGAAAATACCTTTGGCAGCAATGTGTCCAAACCTTCCTTTGAGCAGAAAGGCTGATAATGAGGTACAGAGTCAAAACAACTATAACTTCTGCTGCTGTGTTTTATCTTCATCTGCATTTCTGTTAATCAAATGGCTAGTGTTTTGTCACTTTCTTTGGTACTAGTTGTTGGTATATGATGGTTAATATCTGACTTTCCACTAATTAGGATATTGAATGAATAAACTGCATAAAGATCTACCCCCCAAGACTGTTTGTTGATGAGGAGGGGCCAAGACAAGGACAAACAAAAGTACCACATAACTTACCTACTGTTTTTGTCTTTTTCTTGATCTAGCAGTTGTTTGTAGTGCTAATAATGCTGATTCTAATAGTTTCCACTTATTTTTCAACATTTATTTGAGAATGAGCATTTGGAGGTGCCTAGACTGCCATTTTCTAATGTCATCCAGTTAATTTCTTTTTATTCTAGCATCTTCCCATCATGTTTTCAGTTTATAAGTGTTATTTGTGGGAGGATCAATTTATTAGGTACTGACTCCTCCCTTTGGGAAGTGAAATTTTGATACCATATTCCTTCATGATCTACATATCCCTGAAACCTGGCATCCTGTATCTCTAATGCAGTCAACTTTTCACGAACTTTATCTTGCCTGTTAACTAATTTCTAAATCTAGAGACCAAAATATTCTTTGCCTGTCATCTGAGAGATGATTACTGTAGTGGGTGAATGTTCTGTCTTTACAGTTTCTCTTATTCTATTAGACTCAGATCTGTTATGGTCATACATGTCCTTTGATTTACTTTTTACTTAAAGACCTTCTTGAATACTGCTTTACTTGTTTTTCATTGGTACACGTGTGCAGTACATGATATTTATTTTACATTCCTTGTGGGAAACTAGTATATGTACATAACACATCATATTTCATTTTTTCATTCCCTTTCCCTTCCTCCTCTACCCTTCTCTTAATCTGCTCCCCTCCCATTGAGGGGGGGCACGTTTGCCATCCATAATGCTTACATTTCTTGGGAGGAGTTGGTACATGTATATAATACATCTTAATTCCTCTTTTCATCTCCTATCCCTCCCTCCTCTATCTCTTGATCCTCTTCCCCTTTGAGAAAGATTTCTTTCTCTACTTTCTATCATTTTTTTCTCTTTATTAATACTTTCAGTTTCTCGGGGCCCACCAGAGGGTCACATGCTGTTGCGTGTCTCCTCTGGCGTGCTGGGCCGAGGGGGCAGGCCTGCCAGCGGGGCTCACACTTCTGTGCTTCTATGGTGCTCCTCTGTTGCTCTGCGCCAAAGAGGCGGGCTCACCCAAAGGATTGTAAGCTGCTGCTGGTCTCCTCTGGCCCATACTCATGTTTGTAGGAGGCAGAATTTATAATAGCTGATAAATCTTGCAAGAGATTGTCCATCAACGATGAATGGATAAATAAAATATGGTATTTATACACAGTGGAGTACTGTTCACCATAAAAGATAAGTTTTTATCATTTGTAGGAAAATGGACATAAATTTAGATCATAATGCAAGTGAAAAAAATACTTTCACTTTCTCTAAGAAAATCCATGTGAGTAAGCTTGTGTGTTTGATTTATTTTACTTAACATGGTCTCTAGATGCATCCATTTTCCTATGGATGACTCCAGTTTTTCTTTATAGCAGTGTGTGTAAATACCACATTTTCTTTATTCATTTGTTGATGGATGTATAGCTGCTTCTAAGATTCAGCTGTTATGAATTATGCTCCTATAAGCATGGGCATACATGTATCACTATAGTGTGATGTCTTTAACTCTTTGGAGAATATACCTATAAGGGGAATAGCTGAGTCAAATGAGAATTTTACTTTCAGTTTTTTTTTATAGGAAAATTCACATTGATTTCCATCGTGGTTGTACTAATGTATATTCCCACCACCAGTGTAGAAGTGTCCCTTTTCACCTGCAGCCTCTCCAGCATTTGTTGATTTATTTCTTGGTAATGGTTATTCTTTATTGGGCAAGATGGAATCAGTGTTTTTAATTTGCATTTTTCTAAAGGCCAGCAGTGTTGAGGATTTCTTCATGTGTTAATTGGTCATTGGTGCTTCTTTTGTACAGTGTTTGTTCCTTTTGCTTGCCCAGTTTTTGTTGGCTTTTTTATTTTAGGGTGTCTGACTCTTTTGAGTTCTTTTTTTTTTCTCATTGAGTTTATTGGTACATTTTAGGTATACAGTACAGTTACATTCATTATTGGGATCTTGCTTGAGTTCTAGATCTCAGTCCTCTGAGGAATGGCTAGCAAAAAACAAAAAAAACAAAAACCTCTCTGGGCCAGGGATTTAGCTCAGTAGTTCTGCCACCTGTCTTCCAAGCACAAGGGCCCAAGTTCAATCCCTGGTACAAAAAAAAATTTTTTTTTCTTGTAGAATGTTATTTTAAAAGGTTAATGTGTCTTAAGGACAGAATGCCAAACTTCATACTATGCCCTATAGAGCCCTGTGCCCTTAGTTATTTTCCTAACCTGATTTGCTTCTATTTTCCTTGGTTAGATTTGTTAGAGCCAAAACTAAGTTAAAAATTTTAACAGACTCTTTCTGCATTTTGTTAGTTTTGATAGCTTTTAAGACTACAATTTTTCTTTCCTACAAAACACACATACAGAAGACTGTATCAATAGGTACAGTTTATAAAACAGTATAATGCAAACAGCTGTGTACCAATGTTGGTGTGTCACCATTTCAGTAATAGAATAGTCACCCAGTTTAAGTTATAGAAAATTGCCAGTACTGTAAAATTATTCTGAGTACCTTCTTTTTGCTTATTCTTCTAGTTATTTAATAAATACTATTTAATAGTCGAAAGAATTGTGTTATGCCTTATACTGTTCTGCAAAAACTGACATAGCCTCAGCCCATATAAATATGTTGGTAGAGGAATCTGGTTTTATTTCTTGAAGACAACTTAAAATTATGACTGATTTTTTCCATCAATTTTAGCTTATTTTAATAGTATAAGATGAATCAGTAATAATGCTAAGCTGCATTACTAATAATCTTAGGTAAAGGAACACAAGATTTTTGTAATTTTTCCTTGTCCTTTGACCAGTGATCAACTCAAAGCAATGGTATTTGTATCTATTATATAAGGTAATTTCTAAGACTGAACATTTATGAAGACAAGGAATTGGTTTAGGTGAGTGAAAAGTGAACATATGAATGTTAAAGACACGTAATATAGGGGAAAAGTAGTTTCACAAAGATCAACTGGACTTTCATTTTTCCTATCAGATATCTGAGAAGAGCTAGCTAAGATGGTAGGCCTATATAAACTTATTAATTATAAAATCTTGTGATGACAGATTTGCATATTAATCACTGTTCTCAGTCTTTGATAATAGCTTTCATTACAAAATAATTATTTTATTTTTATTACATTAGTTTTAAACATTAATGGGGTTCTTGTGTTTGCGTACTTTAGTTCCTTTGCCTACTCACATTCTCCTCTACTTATATATTAGAATAAATGTGAATGTTATTCTTATGCTCAGTATAATTTTGGATAAATAATTATTCTCAAAAGACTTTATGTATATTTAAATTGGTTTAAAAGTTACTGAAATTTATATTTCCCTAAGTAATATAATATTATGTATGTCTTTTATCTTTTAAAATACTATAGGTAGATATTAATAAAATACAAAAGTTCTATAAAATATTTTTTCATAACAAAAATAGAGATTAGCAATGATATACACTGTATCATAATATTAAAAGAATGTATGTTAATTGCTAATCTCTCAACGCATTTCCTAATAATATTACATGTTTTTTGTGCATAAAATGTTTTAATTATTAACAAAGTATCTCTTACTCAGTATAATTTTGAACAAATTCTTCTTGTTTCAGAATATGTTATGTATTTTGGTCCTTATTTTCACTTTCAGTTTCTCACAGAGAGACAATGCAGTATTTGCACATGTTGGGTTTGATTTATTTCACTTAAAAGTATATTCTCAAGGTACATCCATTTACCTAGAAGTGTCTCAAGTTTATCATTTTTTATGGTTTGATAGTGCTCCATTATATTTTTAAAAAACTACATCTTTTTATCCATTCATTGGTTGATGGGCATTTGAGTTGTTTCCAGTATTTAGCTATTAACAAACTGTCTCTGTAAATATGGGTGCACATATATCTATGTGGTATGATGCTTTAAATTCTGTAGGGAATATACTCAGAAGGGGGATAGCTGAGTCAAATAGGTCCTCTAATCCTAGTTTTTTAAGGAATCTCCACACTGAATTCTATAGCAATTGCACCAGTCTATGCTTCCACCAACAGTGGAAAAGGGTTCCTTTCTCCCCACAGCTCTACCAGTATTTGTTGTTTATTGATTTCTTGGTAATAGTCATTCTTTCTAAAGTGAGATGGAATCTGTGTTGTTTTAATTTGCACCTCTCAGGTGACCAGTGATGTTGAACATTTTTTCATGTATTTATTTGCCATTTCTGCTTCTTCATCTGAGAAGTGTGTATTCATCTCTTAGGCCCCCAATTTTGGATTGGGTCTTTAAATTTGGGGGTCTGTTTTTCAAGTCTTTACATGTTCTAGATATTAGTCCATTGTTTGAGGAACCACTGGCTAAATTTTTTTCTCACTCTGTTGGTTGTCTGTTCACTCTGTTGGGATTTCTTTGGCTGTGCAAAAGCTTTTTAATAAGATGAGATCCCAATTGTTGATTCTTTGTAGTATTTCCCATTGTGTACAGCTGTGTCCTCAAGCATTCTACCTATTCTCTCTTCTAGCAGATTTAGTGTTTCTGTTTTAGCATTTAGATTTTTGATCCACTTCGATTTTCATTTGGTGCATGGTGAGAGATGAGCCTAGTTTTAGTCTTTGGCATGTAGAAAGCCAGTTTTTCCAGTGCCATTTATTAAAGAGGCTACTTTCTTCCAGTGAACATGTTTTGCCTCTTTGTCAAAGATAAGGTGGCTGAGCATCTTGAGGGTAGTTTCTGCATCTTCTAATCTGTTCCATTGACCTTCATGTCTGTTTTTTTTTCACAGTACTATGGTTTTTGTTTGTTTGTTTGTTTGTTTTGAGATAGTGAGATAGGGTCTCACTATGTAGTTGAGACTGACCTGGAACTCACTGTGTAGCCCAGGCTGGTCTTGAACTCACAGCAATCCTCCTGCCTCAGCTTCCCAAGTGCTGGGATTATAGGCATGCACCACCACACCCAGCTACCATGCTATTTTTTATCATAGTAGCTCTGTAGTATAATTTTAAATCAGGGATTGTGATACCCTCTGCCTTGCCTTTAGTGTCCAGAATTATTTTTTGCTCTTCTAGGTCTCTTCTGATCCCAAATAAATTTTAGGAATGATTTCTCCAGTTCTCTGAGGTATGTTAATGGTATATTGGTTGGGATTGCATTAAATCTGTATAACAATTTTGGGAGTATGGCTGTCTTCACTATGTTCATTCTTCCTATCCAACAGCAAGGAATATCTTTCCATTTTCTAGTTTCTGTTTTGGATTTCCTTTTTCAGAGTACTGTCATTTTCAATGTAAAGATGTTTCGTTTCTTTTGTGAGGTTGATTCTCAGGCTCTCTCTCTCTGTCTCTGTCTCTCTGTCTCTGTCTCTCTCTCTCTCTCTCTCTCTCTCTCTCTCTCTCTCTCTCTTTCTCCCTTCCCACCACTTCTTTCATACCAGGGATTGAATGCAAGACCTTGCACCTGTGAGGCAGGTGTGGTGCCACTGAGCTCAATCCCCACCCCAGTATTTCATTTTTTGGATGCTATTGTGGAAGTAGTTGTTTCCCTAATTTCTCTCTCAGTGATTTAATTATTGATTTTTGGTAGTTCATTTTGTATCCAGTTGTGCTACTGAGTTTAGTTATTAAATCTTGAAGTGTTTTGGTGGAATTGGTGGGGGGGCTTCTATGTAAAGTATCATGTCTCCTGCAAAAAATTATAATTTAACTTCTTCCTTTTCCTGTCCTTATTCCTTTTATTTCTTTCTCTTGTCTACTCTGGCTAATGTTTCCAGAACTATATTGGACTGGTAATAGTTGACATCCTTGTCTTATTCTGATTTTAGACTGAAAGTTTTCAGCTTTTACTATTTAATGTGATGCTGGCTATTGGTTTGTCATAGATAACTTTTATCAGATTGAGATAAAGTCTATGCATTCTAATTTTCTGTGGTTTTTTTCATCAATGGCTGTTGAACTTTGTCAAATGCTCTTTCTGCATCTATTGAGATACTGTGATTTTTTTGTTGTTGGCTCTGTTGATATGATGTATTACATTTGTTGATTTGCATGTGTTGAATTATCCCTGCATCCCTGGGATGAATCCCACTTGGTTATGGTGTGTAATCTTCTTGATGATTTGTTGTATTCTGTTTCCCATTATCTTACTAAGGATTTTTTTATTTATGTTCATTAGGGAGATTGTCCTACAGTACATTAAAGATTTTTGTGGAGTAGTGGCATTATACTTCCTCTGAATTTCTTATAGAATTCAGTAGTGACTCCATCATGGCCTGGGCTTTTCTTTGTTGGTAAGTTTTCAACTACATTTTTAATTTCACTGACTGAAATTGGGTTATTTAGAATTTTTATATCTTCTTGATTCTGCTTTGGTAATTCATACATATCTAGGAATCTGTCAATTTCTTCTGTGTTTTCCATCTTCTTAGAGTACAGGTTGTTGAAGTAGGTGTTGATGATCTTTTGGATTTCTGTAAGGTCCATTGTGATTTCACTTTTTCATTCCTAATTCCATGAATTTGAGTCTTTTCTTTCCCTTTTTTAAAAATAGGTTGGATAAGGGTTTATCAATTTTATTTAATATTTTAAGGAATCAACTGTTCAATTCACTGATTTTTTTTGTATTTTCTTAGTTTTGATTGCATTAATTTCTGCTCTGACCTTTTTATTTTATTTTATTTTGAGACAGGGTCTCACTATGTAGTTGAGGCTGACCTGGAACTCACTATGTAGCCCAGGCTGGTTTTGAAATCACAACGATCCTCCTGCCTCAGCCTCCCAAGTGCTGGGATTACAGGTGTGTGCCACCATGCCCGGCCTTGCTCTGACCTTTTTAATTTCCTTCTTTGTATGAGCTTTTCGGCTTGATTTGTTCTTATTTTTCTAGACATTTGCAGTTCAACATTAGGTTGTTTATTCGAGTTCATTCTGTTTTCCTGATGTGAGAATTTACCTCTTATGAGTTTCCCTCTAGGACTTCTTTCATTTCGTTTCATAAGTTCTGATATGTTGGCATTATCATTTATTTGTATATACTGTTTCATTTCTTTAATTTTATCTTATACATGTTGGTTGTTCAGGAGGGTGTTATTTAATTTCCATGTGTTTATGGAGTTTTTGTTGTATCTTTTGTCATTGATTTTCAGTTTCATTGCACTATGATCTGATAATCATGGGATAATTTCAAATCCTTTGCATTTACTTAATCTTGTTCTATGAGCATATATGTATTCTATTTTGGAAAGCATCCCATGTGCATCTGAGGATTGTATTCTGATGTTGTGGGATGGAACAGTCTGTAGACATCCACTAAGTCCATTTCTTCACAGGTTTGGTTCAGTTCTGATATTTCTTTATTGATTTTTTTTGTCTAGTTGATCTATTTGTGCCAGTGGGGTATTACCCCACTGCTATTAGTGCTTATTTGATTTATCATGTCCATTAATATTTGTTTTACATAATAGTTTGTGCTGGTATTTTCTGCATATGTATTTGATTGTTATATCTTAGATTGTTCTCTTAACAATGATGTAGTCTCTCTTAACCAGTCTTGGCTTAAAATCCATTTTGTATGCCAATAGAATAGCTATCCCGGCTTTTTTCTGGATTCCTGTTTCATGGAATATTGTTTCTATCCTTTGACTTTTAGTCTCTGAATTTCTTTTTTAATTAAATGTGTTTCTTGTATATAGCATCTTGTTGGATTTTATTTCCTTTTTTTTTTTTTGGTACTCGGGACCGAACTCAGGTCCTTGTGCTTGTGTCTTGTGCTTGTGCCCTGAATCTTGTTTCTTGATCCATTCTGCCACTCTGTTTCATTTGATTGGTGAGTTGAGACCATTTACATTGATGTTATAATCGAAAGGTATTGGCTTATTCTGGTATTATTTTCATGTTAGGTTCCTTGTCTTTCCCCTTTGTTTAATTGCATGGTGGCTTCTTTCTGTTGGTGTTCTTGGAATTGTGGTCTTCACTATCTTTTTTTTTCTTTTTATTGAGGTTATTGGTACAATCTAGGTATACAAATACAGTTACATTCATCACTGGGATTCTGTACCTTTACATAATAGGTCTTGATTCTCATTTTTCCCCTTGTCCCTGCCCTCTCTTCACCCCCTCCTCCCCTCCCCATTTACAAACACTTTATTTCCGTTTGTTCAGTTTCTCATATTTTTTTACTCTCCCTTATTACCTTTCCCCCACCCTTCCCACTTTCCCTACACCTTTAGCCCTTTACTTCCTATTTCACATTATTAATTACCTCATTAGGATCCTGTGTACTATTATAGTTTTTCACACCAAAGAAACTATTCGGTATTGCAGTTAAAGAAATCTCTGTATGAACATTAAAAATAGGGAATCCTAAAATAAAACTAAAAAGGAAAGTAAAAGAGAAAAGGCAATGATGTAACATCAAAATAATCCTTAATTCTGGAGATGAAAATGGTCCCTGAACATATTTAAATTGCTTCTTGCTCTTATAGTCTTATCTTCTTTTTTCATTATTTAGAGAATACTTTATTAGTTTCTGTAATCAAACCCACGTAGATATGACCTTACATATTTAGTATGATGTGTTACCCCTGTACACATGGAAAAAAAATAAAATAAATTAACATTTCTAGACCAATATGGTTGTCCATTTCTGTACAATGCCAAGTCAACACAGTAAATTGGGATGACTTTTTCCAAAGTTGGCAGCGCTGTTAAATTTTCCCAAAATTCAATTTATATATGTGTCTTCACTATCTTTTTCTAAAATATTCTGGAGGGCAATTTATAGAGCTGGTTTAGTGATCATGAATTTCTTAAGTTGCTCTTTGTCACGGAAGTACCTATTTTTCCATTGAATTTGAAAGATAATCTGGCAGGCTATATCAGTCTGGGCTGGAGTTTGTTTTCTTTTAGATCCTGAATTACTTCACTCCAAGTTCTCCTTGACTTCAGGTGTTCCTTGACAAGTCTGCTGTGATTCTGATGGGCTTTCCATTATGGTTGATTTGTTTCATTTCTCTTAACAGCTTTTAATATTGTGTTCTTGTGCTGATTTGTGGGATTTTGATAATGCCATGCCTTGCTGTAGATTTATTTTGGTCATGGCTAAAGTTGTATATGCCTTAGTTATTTGTGTATCAAATTCTATATCCATATTTGGGAAGTTTTCTGTTATTTCTTGAACAGGCTTTTTATGGCATTTGTACTATTTCCCATTTTCTTATTGATTCTGGTTAATCTTATTTTTCTTTGCATAATCTTGCAGCTCTTGGATTGATTTTTCAAGGCCCCTTGACTTTTTTTTTTTTGTACTGGGGATTGAACTCGGGTCCTTGCACTTGCATGGCAGGCCACTGAACCGCTGAGCTAAATCCCCGGCCAATAATTTTTGTATGTCAATAATTGGTGGTTGTCTTAATTACTTCTCTTTCTCTCTCTCTCTCTCTCTCTCTCTTTGGTACCAGGTATCAAACTTGGGACCTTGTGCTTGCAAGGCAGGCTCTGGAACCACTGAGCTAAATCCCTGGCCCCCCTTGACATTTTAAAGATGTCTTTCTTGTGCCAATGTCTTCAGGAGTTCTGCCTAGCTTATCTTCCAACAAATTTAGTCTCTTTTTTAATATTTAGATCTTTAATCCACTTGGATTTTAGTTTAGTGCAATGGTGGAAGATAAGGGTCTCGTTTTAATCTTTGAATAAAGAAGATGTTTTTTCCTATAAAATGGAATATTACTCAGCCACAAAAAATGAGAAATTAGAGTCATTCATAGTAAAATGGATGCATATTGAGATCATACTCTTACGTGAAGTAAATAAGTCTCATATGTGTAAATACCAAATAGTTTCTCTGGTGTGAAAAAATATAATTGTACATAAGATCCTAATGGTATAATTGACAGTGTGTAACAGGAATAAAAGAGATAAATTTGTAGGGAAAGTGGGAAGATGAGGGAAAAGGAAATAAGGGAAAAGAAAAAAATATGAGAAAATGAAAAAAATGGAAATAAAGTATTTGTAAATAGGGAAGGGAGAAGGAGGTAAAGGGAGGGCAGGAGGAGTAAGGGGAAAAAAAGAGAAACAAGACCTGTCATGTAAAGGTACAAGGTCCCAATAATGAATATAACTGTACTGTTTACCTAAAAAGTACCAATAAACTCAGTGAGAAAAAAAATATAAAGATATCTTACTTTTCTTGGTTGTTAACTGCAGTTCTGTCTTCTTGCTCTGAAATTCTGTCTTCACTTTCATTCAATCTATTGTGTATACTTTCAATGGAATTTTTAATCTTCTGGATGTCTGATTGAATTTATTTTATGGATTCAATTTCTTTCCATGTTTTGCATTCATGATTTCCATAATTTTCCTATGCTTCTCTTTTTTAAAAAGTCTGTGTCTGCTCTAGATTCATTGAGCATGCCTTTTCATTTTGGCTATCATTTCTTTTTTTACCTGAGTGATTATTTTTTGTGTAACCTCATGCAACTGGTTTTTACTTATGCTGTTATCACTTTGAAAAATTCAGGTGAATGACTTCTAATTTCCATTATCTTTTCCCCTGTTATTGTCCTAGGTGAGCTGGAGGTCTGGAATTGCATTTTGCTTCTGCATCTTATTATTTTCTTTGTTTGTTTGTTTATATGTGTGTGTGTTACTTTGTTGTTTGTGTTGATGCTTGTAAATTTCTTATGGCAGATTGCTTTATCACTAGTATTGCAATTTCCCTAGAAATGTCTATTCTTCAGATATATCTTCTGGTCATATATGGTTCTTTTTTGTGTCTGTCCCAAGATCCTACCTTTCCAATTTATTAAGGGTTACAAGTTTCTGTTTATTTTACTCAGCACTCAGTCCTTTGGTACTGGACTATGGTGATGGCTATGAACCCAGACAATCACAATGTTGTCATATAATAGAGAATAACTAATTATAATAGGTAACATGTATGACATCCTGGCTAAAGTAGTACAGTTAGCAATATCAGTAGCATGAAGTACATCCTAGAAGCACATTCCTAACAAATTATGGCAACTATTAATTTGGTGCCTTTAACCATATGAGCAAGATCTACAGTTATGTAACAGAATCCAACAGAATCCAGGAACTTGTATGCAATGAGTTTCCCTTTAGTGGAGTGATTTTATCCCCTAGGAGGGATTGAAGAGGGATGGGGGCAAAACAGAGAGATTAATGAAGGGAAATGTAGTAGAGGCAAGGGGAGAGGAAATTTGGAGAAGATGGCCGGAGAGAAAGCATGAAGAATAAAGCAAAAATAATATCCTAGTGAAGCAGAAAAATTAGACAATTTTCACTTCCATAAAAATATCATAAACTCGAGAGATAGTTGAGGGGAAAAAGATGAATAAACAACAAAGAAAAAATCCAACCAGACAAAAAAGAGAAATAGAACCAAGAAGAGAGAAGAAAAAAAAAAATTCCTCTGAAGTTCAGATGCTGTGGTGGTGTCCAAGGAAGGTACTGTCCAAAACTGTGTTGTGTACCCCACCAAGTCTGCAGTACGATTAGTGCTGGGCACACAGTTGATCTTGTGGAAGCTGAGGCTGGTTTTCAGCCAGTAGCTTTTTGAAGCTAGGTGAAAGCCACTTTTGCCAACACCATTTGTTAAAGAGGCTATCTTTCTTCCAGTGAGGATGGTTGCCTCCTTTGTCAAAGCTGAGGTAGCTGAGTATGTCTGGTGTTGTTTCTGCATCTTCTAATCTATTCCTCTGATCCTTGGGTCTATTTCTTTGCTAGTACCATGCTGTTTTTAACACATTGGCTTTGTAGTATAGTTTCAAGTTGGGGATTGTGATACCCCTGCCTTATCTCTGTTGCCTAGAATGGCTTTTGCTATTCTAGGTCTCTTCTATTTCCAGATGAATTTTTGGATTGTTTTTTCAAATTCTGTGAAATATGCTGTTGGGATTTCAGTAGGGATTGCATTGAATCTGTATAGAAGTTTTGGAAGTATGGCCATTTTCACTGTATTGGTTCTTCCTACCCAGGATCAAGGGATATCTTTCCATTATCTTATATCCTCTTTGATCTCTTTTTTCAGAGTGTTGTTGTTCTCAATGTAGAAGTCTTTTGCTTCTTTTGTTAGATTGATTCCTAGATATTTCATTTTTTGGGATGATATTGTGAAAGATTGTTTCCCTAATTTCTCTCTCAATGAGTCTGTTATTTGTGTACAAGAAGGCTATTGATTTTTGAGCGTTGACCTTCTATCCATCTACTCTACTAAACCTGTCATTAAGTCTAGAAGTCATTTAGCTGAATTTTTGGGGTCATCTTTGTTGAATATCATATTGTGAGCAAATAATGACAGTTTAAGTTCTTCCTTTCCTATCTTTATTGATTTTATTTCTTTCTGTTGTCTAATTGCTGTGGCTAGGGTTTCTAGAACTATATTGAACAGGAGTGGTGATAGTGGACATCCTTGTCTTGTTCCTGATTTTAGCGTGAAACTTTTCAGTTTTTGACCATTTTGTAGGATATTTATTAACTGTTGGTTTTTCTTAGCCTTTATCAACTTGAAATAAAGACTGTCTATTCTAATTTTCTGCAGGGTTTTCATCATAAATGGGTGTTGAATTTTGTCATGCTTTTTCTGCATCTATGGAGATGATCATATGGTTTTTGTCCTTGACTCTGTTAATATAGTGTATTACATTTATTGATTTACGTATGTTGAACCATCCTTTCATCGCAGTAATAAATCCAACTTGGTCCGAGTGTATGATCTTCTCGATGGCCTGCTTTATTCTGTTTTCCACTGCCACTATCTTATTGAGGATTTTTGCATTTATGTTCATTAGGGAGATTGTCCTGTAGTTGTCTTTTTTGGTTGGGTCTTTCCCTGGTTGTGCAACCAAAGTAACTCTTGCTTCCAGGAATGAATTTGGAAGTATTGTTTCCCTTTCAATTTATGTGAAAAGTTTAAAGAGTATTGTCAGTAGGTCTTCTCTAAAGGTTTTGTAAGATTCAGCAGTGAACCCATCAGGATCTGGGCTTTGTTGGTAAATTTTTAATTATATTTTCAATTTCACTGATTGTACTTGGAGAGTTTAGAATTTTTATGTTTTTGTTCAACTTTGGTAATTCATATGTATCTAGAAATCTATCGGTTTCTTCTGTGTTTTCCATTTTATTAGAGTACAGATTCTCAAAGTAGGTATTGATGATCTGGGTTTCTGCTGTATCTGTTGTGACTTCACCTTTTTCATTTATAATTGCATGAATTTGAGCCTTTTCTTTCTTTTTTTGATAAAGTTCACTAATAGTTTATCAATTTTACTTATTTTTTTGAAAAACCAGCTCTTTGATTCATTGATTTTTTTTTTTGGTGTTATTCTCATAGTCTCCACCGCATTAATTTCTGATCTGATCTTTATAATTTCCTCCCTTGTGCGAGCTCTGTGTTTATCTTGCTCTTTTTTTAGAAGCTTAAGATTGGGCATTAGGTTGTTTATTTGTGTGCACTCTGTTTTGCTAGTGTGGGCATTCACTACTATAAATTTCCCTTGTAGAACTGCTTTCATTGTATCCTATATATTCCTGTATGTTGTACTGGCATTATCATTTAATTGTAGAAACTGTCTAATTTCTTCTTTAATTTCCTCTGTGACCCAATGGTTGTTCAGCAGGGTGTTATTTAATACTAATTTTTTTGTGAAGTTCTTGCAGTTTCTTATGCTATTGTTCTCGAGTTTAATTGCACTGTGGTCTGATAATATACATGGGATAACTTCAATTCCTTTTTTTAATTTTAAATTGAATTTATTGGTACATTCTAGGTAGACAATACAGGTACATTCATTACTAGGATCTTGTACCTTTACTTGCCAGGTCTTGGTTCTTATTTTTTCCCCTTGTCTCCACCATCCCTTCACCCCTCCTCCCCTCCCCACCTTCAAACACTTTAATTCCATTTTTACATTTTCTCATATTTTTTTCCTTTTCCCATATTCTCCTTTCCCTATCCTTCTCACTGTCCTACACCTTTGGTCCTTTTCTTCCTATTTCACATTGCTAATTGTCCTGTTAGGATCTTGAGTACTGTTTTAGTTTTTCACACCAGAGAAAATATTCAGTATTTGCATATGTGTGACTTATGTATTTCTCTTAGGAGTATATCCACAAAATGTACCCATTTACCTATGAATGAATCTAATTTCTCATTCTTTATGGCTGAGTAATATTCCATTTTATAGAAAAACCACATCTTTATCCAGTTTCCAACTGATGGGCAGATGGGCTGTTTCCAAGTTTTAACTATTACAAACTATGCCACTATAAACATGGATGCTCATATATCATTGTGGTATGATTCTTTTAATTCTTTTGGAAAGATACCCAATGGAGGGATGGCTGGATCAAATTGAACCTCTAATCCCAGTTCTTTGAGGTATCTCCATATTGACTTCCATAGTGGTTGCACCAGTCTGCACTCCCACCAACAATGGAGAAGGGTTCCTTTCTCCCCACAACCGTGCCAACATTTGTTGTTGTGTGATTTCTTGATAGCAACCATTCTTTTTGGGGTGAAGTGAAATCTCAGTGTTGTTTTCATCTGCATCTCTCAAATGACCAGTGATGTGGAGCATTTTTTCATATATTTATTTGCTGCTTTTATTTCTTTGTCTAAGAAATGTGTTTTCATTTCAGATGCCCATTTTAGAATTGGATCTTTATATGCAGGGGTACTGGTTGTTTTGAGCTCTTTATATATTTTAGATAATAGTCCTTTGTCTGAGGAGCAGCTGGTAAAAAGTTTTTTCCACATTGTAGGTTTTCTCTTGGGTCTGTTGATGGTCTCTTTTGCAGTGCAGAAGCTTTTTAATAAGATGAGATCCCAGTTGTTGATTCTTTGTGCTAGTTCCCATGCTACTGAGGATTTGTTCATAAAATCTTTTCCTATGTCTGGAAAATGGATACATATTGAAGATATACTCCTAAGTGAAATAAATAAGGCACACATGGGTAAATACCGAATAGTTTCTCTTGTGTGAATAATCTGCAATAATACAGAAGATCCTTATAAGATTACTGACATTGAGAAATGGGAAGAAAGGAGCTAAACGTGTAGGGAAGATGAGACGGGTAGGGGAAGGGTAAAAAGGGAAAAGAAAAAAATGTGAGATAATGAAAAGATGGAAATAAAGTGGTTGTAGATGGGGAGAGGAAGAGGGAGTGAAGGCAGGGCAGGGACAAGGGGAAAAAATGAGAACCAAGACTTGTCATGTAGAGGTACAAGATCCCAACAATGAATGTAAATGTACTGTATCCCTAAAATGTACCAGTAAACTCAATTAAAACTGAAAAAAAAATCTTTTCCTAATGTCAATTCTTCCAGAGTTCTGCCCAACTTATCTTCCAGCAAGTTTAGTGTTTCTGTTTTTATATTTACATCTTTAATTGACTTGGATTTTAATTTAGGGCATGGTGAAAGATAAGGGTCTGGTTTTAATCTTTGGCAGGTTGAGATCCAGTTTTTCCAACACCATTTAGTAAAGAGGCTATCTTTCCTTCAGTGCGGATGGTCAGCTCCTTTGTCACAAATGAGGTAGCTGAGTGGATCTGGAGTTGTTTTTGTGTCTTCCAATCTTCCTGATCCTCAGGTCTGTTTCTTTGCCAGTGCCATGCTGTTTGTATCACAGTGGCTTTGTAGTATAGTTTCAAATTGGGAATTGTTATACCCGCTGACATGTGTCTGTTGCCTAGGAAGGATTTTGCTGTTCTAGGTCTCTCATGGTTCCAAATGAATTTTTAGATTCTTCTTTCTAGTTCTGTGAAGTATACTGTTGGGATTTCAATTGGTATTGCATTGAATCTGTATAGCAGTTTTGGTAGTAAGGCCATTTTCACTATGTTGATTTTTGCTACCCAGGAGCAGGGGAGATCTTTCCATTTTCTTATATCCTCCTGGATCTCTTTTTTCAGAGTGCTATAGTTTTCAGTGTAGAGGTCTTTTGCTTCTTTTGTTAGATTGATTCCCAGATACTTCATTTTTTGGGGTGCAATTGTTAAAGGAATTGTTTTCCTAATTTCTTTCTCAGTGAGTCTGTTATTTGTGTACAAGAAAGCTGTTGATTTTTGGGTGTTTACCTTGTATCCAGCTACTCTGCTAAAAGTGTCAATTAAGTCTAAAAGTCTTTTGGTGGAGTTTTTGGATCTTCAATGTAGAGTATCATATCATCAGCAAATAATGACAGTTTACCTTCTTCCTTTCCCAGATTTATTGCTTTAATTTCTTTCTCATCTAATTGCTATGGCTAATGTTTCCAGAACTATATCAAAGAGGAGTGGTGATAGTGGGCATCCTTGTCTTGTTCCTGATTTTAACGTGAAGGTTTTCAGTTTTTGGCCATTTCATATGATGTTGGCTGTTGGTTTTTCATAGATACCCTTTATTAAGTTGAGACATAGACCATCTAGTCTAATTTTTTGCAGAGTTCTTATCATGAATGGATGTTGAATTTTGTCAAATGCTTTTTCTGCATCTATTGATAGGATTATGTGGTTCTTTTCCTTCACTTTGTTAATATAGTGTATTGTATTTATTGACTTACATATGTTGAACCATCCTTGCATCCCTGGAATAAATCTGACTTGGTCAGGATGTATGATCTTCTTGATGGTCCTCTGTGTTCTGTTTGCTAGTATCTTAGTAAGGATTTTTGCATCTATATTCATTAAAGAGATTGATCTGTAGTTCTCTTTTTTTAGTTACATCTTTCCCAGGTTTGGGAATCGAAGTGATATTTGCTTCCAGGAATGAATTCGGGAGTATTGCTTCTCTTTCAATTTCATTGAAAAGTCTGAAGAGTAATGGCAGTAGATCTTCTCTAAATGTCTTGTAAAATTCAGCGGTGAATCCATCCGGACCTGGGCTTTTCTTTGTTGATAAGTTTTTAATTACATTTTCAATTTCACTGATTGTGATTGGGGTGTTTAAAATGTTTTTATCTTCTTCGTTCAACTTTGGTAATTCATAAGTATCTACAAATCTGTCCATTTCTTCTGCGTTTTCCATTTTATTAGAGTACAGGTTCTCATAGTATGCATTAGTGATCCTTGGGATTTCTGTGTGATCTGTTGTGACTTTGCCTTTTTCATTCCTAATTGCATGGATCTGAGCCTTTTCTTTCCTTTTTTTGATAAGGTCTGCTAAGCGTTTATCAATTTTATTTATTCTTTCAAAAAACCAACTCTTCAATTCATTAATTTTTTGTATCATTTTCTTAGTTTCCATTGCATTGATTTCTGCTCTAATCTTTATAATTTCCTCTCCTGTTCGAGCTTTGGGTTTTTCTTGCTCTTCTTTTTCTGGGAGTCTAAGATTCATCATTAGGTTGTTTATTTGAGCTCGCTCTGTTTTCCTAGTGTGGGCATTCAGTGCTTTGAATTTTCCATGTAGAACTGCTTTCATTGTGTCCCATAGATTCCTGTATGTTGTATTGGGATTTTCGTTTATTTGTAAAAACTGTCTGATTTCTTCTTTAATTTCCTCTGTGATCCATTGATTGTTCAGGAGAGTGTTGTTCAGTTTCCATGTGTTTGTGAAGTTCCTATGGTTTCTTATGCTATTGATCTCCAGCTTTACTGCACTGTGATCTGATAATATACAGAGAATAATTTCAATTCTTTTGCATTTATTTAAACCTGTTTTGTGAGCTAGTATGTGATCTATCTTGGAGAATGACCCACGTGCAGCTGAAAAGAATGTATATTCTGATTTTGTGGGGTGGAGCACTCTATAGATGTCTAATAAGTCCATATGTTCAAAAGCTTGGTTCAGTTCTAGTATTTCATTGTTGATTTTTTTTGCCTAGATGATCTATTTGTGATAGTGGGGTATTCAGATCCCCCACTACAATTGTATTAGTGGTTATTTGGTTTTTCATGTTACTTAATATTTGTTTTATATAGTTAGGGGAATTTATATTTGGTGCATATATGTTTATGATTGTCATTTTTTCCTCTTGGATTGTTCCCTTTACAAGGATGTACTGGCCTTCTTTGTCTCTCTTAATCAGTTTTGATTTGAAGTTTGCTTTGTCTGTGAATAAGATTGTTACCCCTGCTTTTTTTTGGGTTCCTGTCACGTGGAGAATTGTTTTCCATCCTTTCACTTTCAGTCTATGGGCTTCTTTTTGCACCAGGTGTGTTTCTTGTATACAACATATTGTTAGATTTTGCTTCTTAATCCATTCTGCCAATCTATTTCTCTTGATTGGTTAATTGAGGCCATTGACATTGATAGTTATAATTGATATGTACTGACTTATTATTGTCATGTTATTGTCCTTTTGTTGACTCTTTTTATTTGTTGTCCTCTCCTTTTAGTTTCTTGCCTTGGCTATTTGATTTGCTCTATTGGGCCTCCTGGTGTTGTGATCTTCGTTGTCTTTTTCTAGGATATTGTTTAATATTCTTTTTAGTGCTGGTTTAGTATTTATGAAGTTTGTCAAGTGTTCTTTGTCATGGAAGTATCTTATTTCTCCATGCATTTTGAAAGAGAGTTTTGCAGGATACATCAGTCTTGATTGTAAGTTGTTTTCTTTTAGGGCTTGAAATACCTCACTCCAGGCTCTCCTTGACCTGAGGGTTTGTGTTGAAAAGTCTGCTGTGATTCTGATGGGCTTTTCTTTGTATGTGATTTGTTTCTTATTATATGTCTAGGTGTAAATTTTTTTTTTATCGTGGCTAGTTGGTGTCCTATATGCCTCACTTATCTGTATGTCTAATTCTTCCCCTCTGGGAAGTTTTCTTTCATTAATTCTTTGAACAGATTTTTTAAGTCATTTGTATTTTCTCCTGGTACTTCATGGATTCCTATCAGTCTTATGTTATTCTTTTTTGCATCATCTAGGAGTTGTTGGATTGATTTCTCATGATCCCTTATTGTTTTTAAGAGACCTGTCTTCATGGTCACTGTCTGCTATCCTATCTTCTGTATCTGAGATTCTGTCTTCGCAATCTTTTATTCTGTTGCATGTGCTTTCAATAGAGTTTTTAATGTCTTGGATATCTGTTTGAATCTGTTTAATGGATTCCATTTCTTTCCTATATTTGGTGTTCATTGTTTCCATTTCTTTCTTATTCTGGGCCTTCATGGTTTCTATTATGTTCCTAAGCTCATCTATTTTTTTGTCAGTTTCTGTTCTGGAGTCTTGAATCATGTCTTTCACTTTGCTCACCATCTCTATGGTTATTTGGGAAATAATTTCTGTCTTGAATTTTTCTAGAGCTTGATTCATCAGTTTTTTTACTTCCTGTGCTGTGAGGTTTTAGTGTCCTGGAGATTCACTATCTGATTTTTCATCCTCCTTTGCTCTACTGTTTGCAATTGGTGGCCTGGAAGTCTGTTTTTGTGGCTTGGTTAAGTGTTTTCTCATCTTTATTTTTGCTGTTGGGTTGCCCTTGATTCAATCTCTGGGTCATTTAATCTTCCTGATATCGTTGCATCCAAGTTTTTGATTCTCTAATGACTTATGGAATTCTCATTTCCATAATTGAGAAAACAACTCATCAAACCAATCCCTATCCTTTATCCCAGTTGATACAGTCAGGAATATAATAGGGTCAATCACCACCCTTTATAGCCCACCATGCCTCTACAGAGTGCGTCCAAGTACTGGCTCAATCAGGGGATCTAATAGCCGGAGGGGGGTTACAGTGCTCAGCGGTGCCCACGCTGCTACCCTCCTGGTGCTGTGTCAGAGCCAATCAGTGGTGCCCGCTGGACATGGCGCGGCTCCAGAGGAGGCCCGTAGTTCAGGCCGGGCCACACAGCAGAGGTGGCTCTGAGTCCAAGCCGGGGCGGTGACCAACTTCAATTCCTTTGTATTTACTTAAACATGTTCTCTGATCTAGTATGTTGTCTCTTTTGGATAATGACCCATGTGCAGCTGATTTTGTGGGGTGGAACACTGTGTAGACGTCTATTAAATCAATTTGTTCAAAAGCTTGTTTCAATTCTAGTATTTCATTGTTGGTTTTTTAATCTAGGTAACCTGTCTTTTTGTGACAGTGGGGTATTGAGGTCCTCCACTACAATTGTATTAGTGCTTATTTGGTTTTCATAACCCTTAATATTTGTTTTAGATTGTTGGGGGCATTAGTATTTGCTGCATATATATTTATGATTGTCTTCTCTTCCTCTTGTATTGTTCCCTTTACAAGGATGTGTAGTGGCCTTCTTTGTCTCTCTTAATTAGTTTTAGTTTGAAACATACTTTGTCTGCAAGTAAGATAGCTACTCCTGTTTTTTCCAGGTTCCTGTCGCTTGGAGAACTGTTTTCCACCCTTCTATTTTCAGTCTATGAGTTTCTTTTTGAACTAGGTGCATTTCTTGTATACATCATATTGTTGGAGTTTGCTTCTTAATCCATCCTACCAGTTGATTTCTTTTGATTGGTGAATTGAGGGCATTAACATTGATGGTTATTAATGATATGTTGTTATCATGCTATTGGCTCTTTATAATTTTTCCCCCCTCTCCCTCTTAATTTCTTGCCTTGCCTGCTGGATTTGCTCTGTTGGGCCTTGTGGAATTGAGATTTTCATAGTCTTTTTCTATGATATTATTTAGAATTGTTTGGAGTGCTGGTTTGGTATTCATGAAATTTCTCAGTTTTGTGTGTGTGTGTGTGTGTGTGTGTGTGTGTGTGTGTGTGTGATGGAAGTATTTTATTTCCCCATCAGTTTTGAAAGATAGTTTTGCAGGATACATTAGTATAGTTTGGAGGTTGTTTTCTTTTAGGGCTTGAAATACCTCATTCCAGGTTCTCCTTGACTTGGGGGTTTATGGTGAAAAGTATTCTGTGATTCTGATGAGCTTTCCCTTGCATGTGGTTTGTTTCTTTTCTCTAACTGCTTGTAATATTTTGTTCTTCTGTTGGATTTCCAAGATCTTGGTTATTAAATGTCTCGGTTTTCATTTTTTTTATCATGACTAGTTGGAGTACTATATGCTTCACCTCTCTGTATGTCAAATTCTTCCACTCTGAGAAGTTTTTTGTCATTAATTCTGTGAACTGTTTTTTTTTTATGTCATTTGTACTTTCTCCTGTTACTTCTTGGATTTCTATCAATCTTATATTATTCTTCTTTGCATCATCTAAGAGTTGTTGGATTGATTTCTCATGATTCCTTATTGTTTTTAAGAGATCTGTCTTTTCATGGTCACTGACCAAATCCTATCTTCTGTATCTGAAGTTTTTTATTCACATTCATTCATCATCCTGCAGATAATTTCTATAGAGTTTTTTATCTCTTGGATATCTATTTGAATCTGTTTCATGGATTCCATTTCTCTCCTATGCTGGGCATTCATTGTTTCCATCATGGTCCTGAACTCATCTATTTTTGTATATGTTTCTGTTATAGAGTCTGTAATCATGTCTTTCATTTTTCTTGCCATCTCTGTCATTATCTCAGAAATTTTTTCTGTTTTGAATTTTTCTAGAGCTTCATTTATCTTTTTTTTTTTTTTTTTTTTTTTTTTTTCTTCCTGTGCTATCGGTTCAGTGTATCCAGATGGTTGACTGTCAGACTTTTCCACCTCATTTCTCTCAGAGTTTACCTTTGGTGGGGTGAAAATCTATGTGTGTGTCTTGTTTAAATGCCTTCTCATTTCTGTTTTTGTTGTTGGTCCTTGGTTTAATTCCTGGGTTATTTTTTTTTTTTTTTTTTTTTTTTTTTACTTCCTGTGCTATCGGTTCAGTGTATCCAGATGGTTGACTGTCAGACTTTTCCACCTCATTTCTCTCAGAGTTTACCTTTGGTGGGGTGAAAATCTATGTGTGTGTCTTGTTTAAATGCCTTCTCATTTCTGTTTTTGTTGTTGGTCCTTGGTTTAATTCCTGGGTTAATACTTCAGTCTTCCAGATACAGCTGGCCTTTAGGTTTTTGAGTCTCTAATGTCTCTAAGGCAAACTCATTTCCATTATATCAGAGAGGGCAACTGATTAGATGAATCCTAACACCTTAAACCAAGTGATACAGTCAGCAATACAATAGCATCAAGCACAGCTTAAAAGTGACAATTTGTGATAGTTATTAATCTATCACCTTTAAGTGTGTGAATTAAATCAAAATCAAGGACCAGCCCAAAATATGTTTATAGTGAATGACTCTTCAATGTAGCAACTTTACCCTTCAGAATGGGGATTTTGAAGGAGTTGGGGAGGGAGGGATAGATAGGATAGAGAAAGATTAGAAGTGAGGTTAGAGGACACAGTAAGATCACACAAATTCAAGGGAGCTTTTGAAGAGGAGAGAAGAGGACAGAGCAAAATATACCCAAGAACAGAACAAACTAACAGCAATAGGGAGGCTAGAGACTGTAATCACTTTCTTTTTCTTTCATTTTGCTTGCTTTTTTATGTATTCACTTTCTTTTAAAACTTATGCCAGTTAAGAGAAGGAAAAAAGGAAGAAAGGGAAAAGAAAGAAAATAAATTCAATTTAGGATAGGAACAGGAACAGAAAGGAAAAGTAGTGGAAATCAGCATGGGAGAGAGTGAGAAAGAGAGAGACAAAAAAGATAGGAGAAAGATTAAAAAAGAAAAAAATTGAGAAAAGAAAAAGATAGGTAAAAAAATTTAAATGATTAAAGATAAGTGAAACACTACTTTGAAGATAAAAAATACAAATAGAAATAGGGGGCCTCCTTAAGGGTATGCATCTGTTGATACAATAGACAGCGAGGGCATGAGTGTGCAGTTCTAAGCTAATTAATCTCAGCAAGCCAGCATCTGTCCCCTGAGGTTCAAGCTGATTTCTGGCTATAAGGCCCAAATTGAGATCTCTGTCCTCCTGATGGGTTGAACTCTGAAAGGTTCTACTGCAGGTTCCAGCTGTCTTTCCCCTGAAGTTAGACCAAGTTCCAATGTGAGGTGCTGGTCCCTCCAACTTACCAACTATGGTGATGTGATTTGCCTTTATTGTCTTTATTCTTTTGTTTGGGGATTTGGGTGTCTCCCAAACCCCTCTGTTTTGGCTCCTACACAGCTCCTCTATGTCACCCTGTAGAAGGAGCATGGCTTCCAGAGTATAGCTTGGTAGCATTGCTCCTCCATGTAGCTGAGTCAAAGGGATGTGGCTACCAGAGTGTCTCAAGTTTTTTTTTTTTAATCTGTTTCTGTTCTAGAGTCTCTAATCATGTAATTCATTTTGTTCATCATTTCTGTAGTTATCTGGGAAATTATTACTGTTTTGAATTTTTGTAGAACCTCATTCATGTGTTTTGTTACTTCTTGTGCTATCAGTTCAGGGTGTCCAGGATGGTCAGTTAGCAGTTTTCCACCTCATTTCCCCCAGAATTTGCCCTTGGTAAGCTAGAAATCTGTGTTTGTGCTTGACCTTTGTTTGAATGTCTTCCCAATTTTTTTTTTGTTGTGGTGCTGTCCTTAGTTTGATACCTTGGCTAGTACTTTGATATTCCTGTTATAGCTTGGCTTTAGATTTTGAGTCTCTAATGACTCTGAGGGAATCTCATTATTATTATACCAGAAAGGATAACTAATTAGATCAATCACGCCATCTTAGCCCAAGTGATATAATCAGCAACTGAAAAACATCAGGAACAGCTTAGAAAATATCAATTTGTGGTAGTTATTAATCGATCACATTTAACTGTGTGAATTAAGTCAAAATCAGGACAATGACCTTTATGACCCCCACCTATGCTTCTGTGGTGTGAATCCAGGTACCAGCACAGCTAGGAGGCCAGAGGTGGTGTGGGGGCTGGGCTGTGGAGGGTGCTGCATGCCACTGAGGTCAGGTGAAAACTGTAGGCCAGCTCCAGGCAGTTCCTCCTACTGGTCTGCTGCCAAGGTTGGAGATTTCTCATTTAGGGTTTCCCATTCTGTTGCAGTAAGATATTGGTTGGGGCCATACTCCCCTGAGGGCTCAGTTGAGCTGTGTGTTTGGAATGGCTCACTCACACAGTTAGCTAATTATTGGAAAGCCTGCTTGTCACCTCAACATGTAATTTAAGCTGTTTTCAACATCAATGCTTTATACTGAGAAGAAACTTTTATTCATTCATGCATTCTAACAGAAACAGCCAAACTAATTATGAGCCAAGAAATGATCTAGCTCACTGCTGTCATGTTCTATTGGTCAAAGTAGTCTCGAGGGCATGGAGCAATAGATTTTTTTCTTGTGCTAGAAGACTTTTAATGTCACATTATTGCAAAAGAGGACTTAGCATAGAAGATTTTGTCATCTTAGAAAATGTAATCTCAGGGCTGGGGATTTAGCTCAGTGGTTTGGTGGCCTGCCTTGCAAGCGCAAAGACCGAGTTCAATCCCTGGTACCCCCCCCAAAAAAAAAGAAAAGAAAAAGAAAATGTAATGTCAAATTCCTGATTAAAAAATGAGAAGCTGGGCTGGGTATTTGGCTCAGTGGTTCTGCCACTGTCCTCACAAGCTCAAGGGCCTGAGTTTGATCCCCAGTACCATAAAAAAAAAATCTGAAAAAAAATGAGTAACTGTATAAATCCCTAAAGCCTACAGTAGGATATTCTTGCATATACATTGTACATACATGTATATGCATGTATATGTAATATTATGAGCCCGCAGCATTACATATGTGCATGTATATATATAAATACACATTCATACACATATTAATATACAGATACATTATACATGATACCCTAGTTTTATTGGGGCTGATATAAGAGAATACTGTAAATTAGGCACTTTAGAATAACAAATTTACTTCTCATATTTCTTGACCCTAGGATGTCTGAGATCAAGATAGTAGCAGGTTCAGGATCTTGTAAGCGTCTACTTCCTCATAGTTGTCACTTTCTCACTGTATATTCACATAGTAGAATGAGTAAACAACTCCACTAGACGAATTTTATAGGGACAGTAATCCCATTCTTGAGAGCTCTGCCTTTATGATCTAATCATCTTCCAAAGATACTACCTCTTAGTGCCATTGTCCTGGAGGTATTTCAGAATATAAATTTTAGAGACACAAACATTTTGACCATAGCATGCATATATGTATCAGTATACTTCATTATACTTGATTAGAAGAAAATCCTGTTTTAATGTTCACAAATATCAAAACTGCCTAGCAATTAAACTACTTTTTCTTTTTCTTTCTTTTTTTTAATGGTATTGGGGATCAAACTTGGGCCCTTGTGCTTGCGAGGCAGGCGGTGGAACCACTGAGCCAAATTCAAGTTACCATTTCTTGAGAAACCATTTTACGTCTTTTCCTTTGTTCCCAAACACCTGCTTCTACTCTGCTTATTTTCAGCCAGTGATCTTGGGTTTTATTTCTCTGAGAGTAAAAAAGGAAAGTTTTAGTCCTTTCATCAAGGCTCCCATTCCCTATGTCATTACCTGTATTCTTTTCCTTCCTTGTCTGTGATAAAAGTTGTCCTTCTCTATCCATAGAGTCAATCAAACATGGTACAAACGTATTTGATTGGGGAAAAGCTGCATCTCTACTGAACATATGCATAGTTTTTTCCTTATTATTCCTTAAAGAATGAAGTATAGCATTTATATTGTATTAGGTAATCTAGAGGTGGTTTAAAATGTATGGAAGATGAGGGTGAAACTGTAGCTTTGTGGTAGAGTACTTGCATATAGTGTGCAAGACCCTATGTTCAATCCCCAGAACCACCAAAAGTAAGTAAACAAGCAAATAGATAAATAGTATCTGGGAGAATACGTGTAGATTATATGCAAATATTTTGCTATTTTGTGTAACATACTTGAGCACTCTTGGATTCTAGTATCTGCAATGGGTCCTGGAACCAATCCTCTGCAGATACTGAGGGACAAATATGCATATAAGCTAAATTATCCCTTTTTGTCCTGGAATCCATCTCTTCTTGGCTACTCAAAAATTAATACGTGATCTTGAAATTTTCCTTTTTTACTAGATCATTCACTTCACCAGACAAATAAGTAGCCTGAATTTTATTCCATTTTAAGAAATACCATCCCTTGACCATACAACCCAGTCTGCTTTCAATTATTGCAAATTCTTCATAAGCATTGTTTATACTTTCTCCACTTCCTTTTCTCACATTCTCTACTGAGCTCCAACCATTTTTATCCCAACTACTCTTACAGAGGTTAGTAATGGCCATTCTAATACTAAATCTCTTTAGCTAGTTCTCATTCCACATTGACTTAACCTGCATTTGACAGTGCATTTGTTAAAATTCTACTTAAAAATGATTTTTCACTTGGCTTCCATGACACCTTGTTCCTTTGCTTTTCCTCTCATCTCATTGCATAGTCCTTCCTACTTTTCCCTGTTAGATACTACTAATTTTCCTGATGTAAAATGTTGGAACCCAGTGTCAGATTTAGTCCACCCAAAACTGAATACTTTCAATCTTAAGCCTTCAGTGACTTTCCATCTTGCTTAGAGTAAAAGCCAAATCCTTAACATGCTTTTCAAAGTCTCTGCCTGATATGACCTCTGACACTTTCTCTGCATTATGGCCACTCTCCATCTTATTTACCTTTGTTCCAGTTACACTGACCTCACTATTCTTCTTGGGCATGTCAAGTACACTGTCACATCAAAGCTTTCAGACTTACTTCTTAACAAGTACAAAACTTCCCCAGTTTTCTCTTTTACTACCTTACTTGAATTCAGGTTATTACTCAAAATTCAGCTGCCAGAGAAGTCTTTCCTGGACTCCTGTATCTGAACCCCTAACCCTAAGTAGCCACCCTTGGCCACTCACTTTGCCTACTCTGCTGTAGTTTTTCTTTTTAAAAATTATCACTAGTATTAGTTAACTTTTTTGTATATTGTCCATTTCTGTTCTGTAAAAATAAAATGTCATGAGAACAGGGACTTTTGATCACGACAAAATGATAGCACTCAGCAATTGCTCCATGAGCATTTGTTAATTGGCTGAATAGATGAATGCATGTATTTATTGTTGTATATGATTTGATAAGAAAATAGTAACTCTAACTTTCTTTTATAAACTTTGGCTCTGTTTTATAAAGAAGAAATGTATGGTAGAGGACATACCACACTGCATTTGTTTCTTACCTTCCAGATTCCAATTTGCACTGTGATGCATTTCCTTAGATCTTTCTGCTGTTTGAACTAGCAGAGATTTGGGGATTTTTGTCCTTTTGCCAGGGTTGTGTACCATTAAGGCTCTTATCTCTTCTTCAGCTATTGATTAAATAAAACAAAGTATTTGATAAAATTAGGCTACAGGATTCCTAAAGACTTTTAGTTTATAATTTTTCTGTAATTTGGACCTTTAGACCAAATTTGGAACCTGGAGACCCCTGTAGTCAGGTTCCACTACCCCCCTGCCCAGTATATGATGTAGACTTGAGAAAAAGAATATACTAGGAGACCGAACTAAGAGAGAAAGTGAGATGTCAGGATGACCACTGTCAGTGCAACTGATAAAGGTGCTGGATAGCCCTAGGCACTGACTTTTATTGGCAATCAGTTGGGGTAAAGGCAGTGTGTGGGTTCTATGGAAATTATTGTAAATAAGGCTCATAAAGAACAAGACAAAACATCCTCAAATTAGGAACAGAATAGATAAAATATATTATTGTAATTAGAACACTGTCCTTCTAGTCTGAAGGTTTTAGTTTTGGGAACTGAATTTGGGTATGAGTTACTGTGCTCAGCTTCTAGGCTTCAGCTAGACTCACTTCTATAAGCAAGCCAATTGTGGGGTTAACTCTTCGCAGCTTGCTTTGGGCATACTCTATATTACAGACCTCTACATCCAGCAAGGCATGGTGGCACACACCTGAAATCTCAGTGCTCAGGAGGCTGAGGCAGGAGGATTGCTGCAATTTCCAACCTGAACTACATAGTGAAACCCTGTCTAAAAAAAGTCTATTGTCCCATTAGTGTGATGTTCTGAACATTTTAATTATAAGATCATTGCCACCTAAAAGCAACAGTTGATTACTGTTGTGTAATTTACTTTATATGTAATTTATTTATAGTCACCTAAATCAAGCTTATTTTAGCAAATAAGCTTTTAAAGCATAAATCTTACATATGTATTTCACTAACAGTGTGGCTTATGATTGTCTTTAAAACATTTTTTAAGTTAGTTACATTCTAAGAATTTTTAATTATTCAAAATTATATATATCTCTAACAGAAAGAAGACCCTAGAAATTCTAAAGTCAAGATTTGACTTGACTCTAGGACTTCAGCTTTTAAATCTCTGTGCTTAAGTACATCTTTTTTCCTGAAGAATTTGCTCTTAGGACACTTACATTTTTTTAACCTATAAAGTAAACCATAATGTCCACAATTGAGTTTACTGTTTGTATTTAACTCTTGTAAAGGAAATACTTTTTATTAATCTGAAAAAACTAGAAATCTATGGCTGTAGGGACTTGCACTGTTTAGAAAAGCTAATTAGCAAGCTACATTAAGAATAGAAACCATGAAATGAGTATCACTTCAAAGAGTTTGGCTTTATATTGAAGTGTTAGGTGCTTTAAAATAGGGTAAATGATTTTCTCTCTTCCTCTTTCAATTTGAGTTTCCCTCTCAGAGAAACCAGATACGTTGCTGGATGGTTGACACCTTTGCTGTTCAATACATTATAACTTCTATCAGAGTAAATAGCTTTGGGCTTTTGTATACACATTACTGTTCTGATTGCGATTGATAGCTTTGATTCACTGGAACATGAATGGTCAGGATGGAGTAGAAGTGGTACTTTTGCATGATCCACATCAACTGTATTACTTTGTTAGCTGCTACTGTGTTCAGATAGCAGGAACTAAAGATTAAGATTTTTAAATTAGCTCCTCTTTACATTGTCTTTAGTTCAGAGAAATGATCACTTTTCATAGTTTAACTATTTATTTTTCTCTTTTCATTCTCTTTCCATACCCCTTTTATATTTCACCCAACACCAAAAATGCCCTTTTAGAAACACAAAGTAGATCTTTTCTACAAATTACGCCATGTGATGAACGAACTTATTGACCTGCGAAGGCAACTACTATCTGGTCACCTGACTCAGGATCAGGTGCGGGAGGTTAAGCGGCACATCACCGTGCGCCTGGACTGGGGTAATGAGTAAGTATGAATGTTATTTCGGCATTTTTTAGTGTGACGTACGATAACTCACACCTCATGGAAATTGAACTTGATCAAAACTTAACTTTAATGATTAAAAGACAGTATTTTAATTCTTCACAAAGCTCATCATTTTTGCTAGGTGAGTTGTATCTTCTAATTAGCAAAGAACAGTTACTGGTCCTAGTCTAAACTCTCTCAGCCACTTTTCTCTTCTTGAAACAACAATTAAAGAATTGTCCTACATTTTCTGTGAGGTTTCTTCCAGCTCAAATTCCTGGATTCTAGACCTCATTAGTCAGACTAAAGTGTTATAAATTTTTGGTGCTTTTCTAAAATGTAAACTCAGTGCCCTTTACATTTTATAACCATACAGTGATTCTGAACAAGCATAACTTACAAATGAGGATTTGCTCCAATTTTACTTCAGAATATTCTTTTTGAATTGAGTTTATTGGTACTTTTAGGTATATAGTACAGTTACATTCATTATTGGAATCTTGTACCTTTACATGACAGATCTTGGTTCTTATTTTTTCCCCATACCCCTGCCTTCCCTTCACCCCCTCCACCCTTCCCTATTTACAAAGACTTTGTTTCCACTTTTTTCTTTTCTCATGTTTTTTTCTTTTCCCTTCCTTTCCCCTACCCTTCCCACTTCCCTTACTCTATTAGTCCATTTATTCCTATTTCACATTATCAATTATACTATTTGAACCTGAACAACTGTGTCTTAAAATAGAAAGTAAAGAGTTCTGGGGATGTAGTTGAGTACAAAGGCCCTGTGTTCAATCTCAGGAACTATCATAAAACAACAAGAACCAAACAATGACTCCCTCCACAAAAAGAATCCTATGTATCTGATGATTTGTTATTTCATCTTAGATTTAATAATTGATGAAAATTTCTTGGTCCTTTTGTGTCATTCTTTTCAAATCAGCTCAAACTTTAAGTAACCAGGTTTCTTCCTACCTGTACTACAAGATACATATATATACCCAAAGAATAATTAAGTATGCGTCTTTTTACTCTCAAGACATCGCTGAAATGATAGAGAATAAAAAGGAATGAGAAGGGGTCTAGCAGTAAATGAGATGTATGAACCCATTTCTGGAAAGTAGAACACAGTGGAGTGAAGGGAGGGTTACAAATGGGCCTTGGAGATTAAAAAAGGGTTGACCTAAAAGTGTGTATAAGGAATAATATACCGAATAACAGAATGAATGGACAGGTGTTTGCCTTCAAAAAACAAATTAAAAAATCAACAGTCTGGAGGAAAAACTGGGAACCAAGAAATTGAACTTGGACTTTGTTGCAAAGGCCCCTGGGATCTGACATTTAAGTTTCAAACTATAATGACCACATACCTCCCAAGCTTGCCAGTCATCTACTCATGTACAAAAACTCCCTACATTTCTTTTAGTGTATTTTATATCTGACTGCACAATCAAGTAGCATAAATATTTGAAGAAATTTTTAGCAAAGAAGTAAACCAGGAAGAATTCAATATCTGTTCCCCAAGGAAATAACCTGCCCCAAGAGAAAATAAGGATTTGTAAAGAATTTTACAAACAAGACAAAACCTTATAATATCCTCAAATAGGCTCAACAAGACTCACTATGTAAGATTTTATGAGAAAAAATGGAGGGAGTGACTTCAAAATAAAAATTTACAATGAGAAAATAAATGTTTTTGTTTTGTGTGTGTGTGTGTGTGTGTGTGTGTGTGTGTGTGTTTTGTACTGGGGATTGAACTCTGGTCCTTGCCCTTGTGAGGCAGGCAGTGGAATCATTGAACTAAATCCCTGGCCCTGTTTTTGTAGTCTTTTTGTTTTGTTTTTGTACCAGGGATCGAACTCAGGACCTTGTGCCTATGAGGCAGGCAGTGGAATCATTGAACTAAATCCCTGGCCCTGTTTTTGTAGTCTTTTTGTTTTGTTTTTGTACCAGGGATCGAACTCAGGACCTTGTGCCTATGAGGCAGGCAGTGGAACCACTGAGCTAAATTTCTGGCCTATTTTTGTAATATTAAAAATAAAAGATTGAAACTAATTGAAGAAAGAAGCTTAAAATAGAGATTTTATTTGAGGGGGGTCCAACATCAGAAATTATAATTTCAGAATCAAAATAAAGGGGATATATGGGAAATTCTGATAAAAGAAAAATAATTTCCTCAGACTGAAAAACAAGAGTTTTAGGATTAAGAGGGCCCACCATGTACTTCATAGAACAAATGGAAGAGAGCCTATAGTAAGGCACATTGAGATATTTTAGTGTTCCAGGGGTAGAGAAGCTGTTTAAAGATTTTAAGACAGTACAGATTTTCCTGTAAAATAGAAAGAATTGCAGTGGCCTCAAAAGTGTTACTATTAGCTGGGTAGGAGGTGCACACCTGTAATCCCAGCACTCAGGTGGCTGAGGCAGAAGAATCACCATGAATTGGAGGCAAGCCAGAACTACGTGGCAAGACCCTGTCTCAAAAAAAGAAAGTTATTATTATCACTGAATGCTAGAACATGAGTATTTTTAGAGTTCTATAGGAAAGTGATTTATCACCCAGAGTTTATAAACAAACTATCTGATTAAGTTTGAGGACCAAATAAAGTCATCTGAGGGATTCAAGGTTATATATAGCTACTTCTCATGCTCCTTTTTTGTAGGAGGGACATGAGAAGTCCTCCTGAAAAGTAAAACAGAAAATTGAAAACATGGACTCTTAATAAATGTGGATGAACCCAATCCAGAGTGGTACTGGTCATCACTAGAAAAGAGAAACATTAATACTAAATTGGTTATTTGTAAGTTTTTTGACGTTATAATATCCTATCCTTGTTTTGTATAATTGTATCTTCTCTTGACTACTAACAGGGTTGTGGTACACAATGCAGACTGTTAGTAGAATAGAACATGAATTCAGGTATACATAGATCAAATTGACTTTGGGAAATAAAATATTAAGTAAAGTATAATATGTTAGCTTACAGTTACTGATTCTAACTCTTGAGCCCTAAACACTGAGTTATAAGGTGGTATCACTGCATTTATTTTCAAAATCAGTAGTCATAATAATTTCAAACATAAAATAACTTCTGTACCAAATTGTTACACTTGAACTGATAATTGTTGTGCAATTTTATCATGTTGTATTTTAACTGCAGCTATAAATACTAGTAAATAAAGAAGATAATTATTTTAGAAATATCAGTACTTCTCTATTATGAAGTTTAGAAAACAAACCAATCAGGTGTCACAAAATTAAAGATGATAACTTAGAGATGATAGCTTAAAAACCAGTTCAAATTATTTGTAAAGAAAGTTGGGAATATTGTAAATACCTCTCAGTAAATTCAGAGCTACTCCACCATCATTAATAACGTTTTGGTGAAACATATGTGTGTTGTGGAGGATATTTATTTATTTAATAAAAATTAGAAACTAAAGTTCCATTCCCCTCCTCCACTTTTCCTTTCATCCTCTCCCCTGTCCCTTCCTTCTCCCCTTTCCCTACTCCATCTCCTTCCATATTCAGTCCTTTCTTATTCTTTATTCTTCTTTTCATTTACATTTTCTTCCTTTTCCCCCATTTTCTCTTTCCCAACCCAGTAGAAAATACAGTCATTGAAAAACCTAAAAGAGAACTTTGTAGGTCTATCACTAATAAAAGAGAAAGACATCTTGCCTCAAAACTGTTAGGACTATTCTGATTATTACTTGAACTTATTCTTTTACACTTTTCTTTCCTGTGTATTTTGAAAGAAGAGATAGCTTACTGTGAAAATGAAGTCATTTCATACCGTTAGGTTATATAATGTGGTAAGAGGCATGTTTCACACAAAAGCAGAGCACTAATAACTATATCCATTGTTCCAGTTTTATGCCCCAATAGTTCTACACTTCTTGTTCCAGCATAAATGCTATAAATGCTATAAAATATTGAAGCCTAACACACATTGACATGTGGTAGATGTGCAGTATCCACTTGAATACATTTTATTGTCTAATTTGATGTAAATAAATATAGAGTGGACCCTTGACTTACGAACTCAATTTGTGAGGGCTGATTGTAACTCAGGTTGGTCAGTTGAAGGCTCAAGCTCCTCCTAAGTGCTGTCATATATTATGTCTCAAGTAAAATAATGTCTTCTTAAGTACATCGTGTGATTGAAAAATATGGTTAATAATATGATCAATATTTAAATTTTTACAGAATTTATTATAGTGGCTGATGCATTGCCATGGATTCCCCTGCACTTCAAACACACTTATCCCATCATTCTTGCCATTTTCTGAAGCAGTCTGAAAGTCCTTCTTCATGAGTGTGTTTAGTAGGACTGTTGTGACTGCCCTAATGCCCTGAATTGATTCAAAATATTTACCTTCCATGGTCATCTTGGTTTTGGGAAAAAGGAGTCACAACAATTGGTAAGTAAGGTGGCTAAAACATGCTAATATTTTTAAGCAAGCCTGCTTTTCATTGAATGGCAGACATTCCACAACAGCATTCACTGTGCATCTGATCATACCTCCTAAGAGAGAGAACTGCTTCAGAGGGTGGCACCAGCAGTGGAATAAATGTGTTCAAAGAAAGGGGAAGTAATTTGAGGGGAATTAATGGCAATGTGTCTTTCATTGGAATGAAATGTTTTTAATATAAACATTCACTGTATATTTTGATTATGCCTCATATTTGTAATTTCAGACTACTTATGCCATACTTGGGATATTGTTTGAAGGAAAAATATAACATATTTTATATTTCTACACCTTAATCTTTGCTTCTGAATAAATCTGTGAATGATTTGATAGAGAATAAACAAACCTATTGTTTTAATACACATACCCAGGGACATGCTTGTGTCTAAAGTGAGTCGATAATGTGTAAAGGATAGTTGTCAACAACTTGTTTCCTTATGGTCTGTATTGAAATAAACATTTTTGTATATGATTAATTCGGTAAACAGATGCATGTTCAAAAGATCTATGATGGTCTTTTAATCTTCATCTAATGTATTTTAGATATATTAATTTTTTCCCTGAGAACACATTTAGTATAGTGCAGAAAAATATTTCACATTTTCGTATAAGGTTATATAACTTTTCATACATAAACATGAAATTTGTTGTAGGAAATTCTTTAAACCAAACATTTTAATCTAGGACTTGAATTTAATCTGTTCCTGGAATATTTTTATGTGTTCCTTAGAAACATCCAGTGGGTTGGAGATTTAGTTCAGTGGTTCTGCTGCCTGCCTCATAAGTACAAGGTCCAGAGTTTAATCCGGGTACCAAAAAAATTAAAAATTAAATTAAAAATCCAAAGACTCCATTGCTAATATAGCAATTAAAATACTTCAGGTAAATTGAAGAAAAAAGAAAGTGTCTTTTGTGAATTTATCAAATTAAAGAAAAATCACTAATTTATAATTCTAGTTATTTTATTTTTTCTTTCCCTCACTCTCCCTTTGCTTTATCCCTCCCTCTCTTTTCTGATTTCTCTTTCAGATTTTGACCTATCCTAACCCATCCATAACCCTTTCTCCCACTTGGCTTTTATCCTTCATCAAGATAATTGCTTTTAGACTAAGCACAAGTAGTTTGATTTGTCACATTCAAAAAATACCTTTCAATGAATTTCCCCTTCAAACATGCTAGCTAGGACTGAGACAGGTTTGTGACTCAGCACTTTCCCTTTAAGGGTATAATGATATTTTCCAGCTTCAGGACATCTAAAATTAATTGAAATTCCCAATGACTTTTCAGTTAGGGTTCCTCTGATACTTGGTGTGCTCACCAGTGACTGTCTTGCTGCATTCCAGAAGTCTGGGATGGTCCCTAGCTCTGTTTAAAGTGTTTGTGGTCAAAACCCTTCAATTTTTGTCTTCCACTGTGTGTATTTCTGCCTGCCTCTTCTCATCTCATTTCATCTTGTCTTTGTCTCTGTCTCTCTCGTAAATGCTTAATAAAAGATGGCTGTTATTATTTATATATTTTGTATTATATAAATATCCTGTGCTTTTATTAGTATAGTTACCTGTATACTCTGTTTATTAAAAATATCAGAAAAGGGCAGTGCCCCCAGAAATTTTATCTTAAATATGTCCATGCTTTTTCAACTAATTCTGAGAGAGAGTTTAAGGCCTAATGTCCTAAAGCATCCACTGTGATCACTTAACTTTACCTTATTTTCTATGTTTTAGATTTGTCTGTTTTAGGTTATTTTCTGTGATTCAGATGAGTATCACCAGGAGAAAAAGACAAAATAGATAGACTAGAATATAGAACAGTGGTATTGAACCTATGACACACAGGATGTAGCTGGCTGTTAATTATCATTGAAAGCTCTAAAAGGTTTGCCATCACTGATGTAGAATATTGAAAAGAAATGTAAAATTCGAAGTATTTAATGTAGAGATTCAGAGCCTCAGAGACCCCTACCTGAAAGAATACAGAGTTCAGAGTATTTCTGTTTTTCACTTCTGTATCCCCAGATTCAGCTTGAGCCAAACATAGAATAAGCGCTAATAAATGTTCATTGAATTAATGAAATGGATGATTGATCAATGATAAGTGAGGGAAAACCCAGTATTTTTGTAAAGACTATTCACCTTAGCAATTAGTAAGACTTTGAAAACTCAGCTCTATGCTATATCTGTATGTATACATAGATGCTTGCTCCTTGCTTATGTCTAGCTGTTTAGAGTTTTAACTTATACACTATACCTTTTATCACAATTCCTGTACTTTGAGATATTTTGGTTAATTATATAACACATAGTAATTACCATAGCAGTAGTAGTGACTCACTTTTCCAGATGATGTGCTGAGTGCTTTACATAGATTAATCTTTATAACAGCCTATGACAGACAGAATGACTTGATAGAAAAACCAAAATGCAAATCAGGCAATCTTGACATCAGTATTCATGCTCCTGATTATTCTCCTGTACTGCCTTCTTTTTCTGTGAAGATAGAAAAGAGACTATGCTTGTAATTCCCTGTGTTCACTGTTCACTGTTTTGTGTGTGTGTGTGTGTGTGTGTGCCTACATGGGCTGGGAGAGACTTTTTTTCAGCTTTAATTGAGTGTATTGGTACATTTTAGGGATACAGTACAGTTATATTCATTGTTGGGATCTTGTACCTCTACATGACAGGTCTTGGTTCTCATTTTTTCCCCTTGTCACTGCCCTCCCTTCACCCTTCCGTCCCCTCCCCATCTACAAACACTTTATTTCCTTCTTTTCATTATCACACATTTTTTTCTTTGCCCTTATTACCCTTCCCCCTATCCATCCCACCTTCCCCACCTTTGGCACTGTTTTTAAGCCATATGAAGTAGTTAGGAACCTCTTCTTCGTGAAATTTGTAGTCAACATGTATTGCTTTCCACACCTTTGCCTTCTTCCAAAGAGGATATTTGCCAGTTTAACTTTTGCCAATTATCCTTTCTCTGTTAAAGATGGTTTTAGTAGAAGTTTTTATTAGATCATCCATTAGTCATTCTCTTATTTCTGAAGATAGTGAAATGAAGAAATGGAAAGGTATTGTGCTATAACCACTTCTAGGACAGGGAAAGCACTCTGCTTTCAGGGGAAAAGCAAGATAAATAAGAACATTTGCTTGGCTCAAAATTAAATTTAACCAGGGATTTAGTTCAGCAATTCTACCGCCTCACACGTGCAAACACAAGGTCCCGAGTTCGATCCTTGGTACAAAAAAAATTACTGTATTCCATGTATCCAACACTTGGTCTAATAAATGATGAAACTTCAGAGTATTCATGGGATAGATGAGTGGATATGTGGGTGAATGGTTTACTCCGTAAGCAAGCTAAGGGTGCCATAATGCTAAAACAGAGTTTGTGTAGATGCCGTACAGGCTCCTTGCTGTGTGACCCACCAACAAAGGGCACATATATTCCATTCCAGCCTCACTGACTTACAGGCCATGTAGGGTTTTCTTAAACTGTTAAATCTAAAACATCTGTCTTGTTGAATTATTGGCATAGTCCTTTTTATCTGTTTATTTCCTAATTGTAATACTTAGAGTATTCCATATAATACTGGTTTCTGCATTCAGATTCAACCAGTCATGGCTGGAAAACATTTTAAAAATTACATCTTTCTTTTTTGTATCTGACTATGTATCTGACATTTATGTTGTATTAAGAATTATACATAATATAGAAAAGGTATAAAGCATACAGGAAAATGTGTGTAGGATACGTGCAAATGCCACATCATTTTATGTAAGGGGCTTGATCATCCTCAGATATCCATGATGGGGTCCTGGAACCAATCCCCCAGGGATACAAAGAGAATGCCAGTGATTAAAGAATATGTATGTAATGTTGTTTTTTTATGTTTTTAGTTCAGAAAAGTTTTAAGTGATGTGACATATAATTAAAAATTTGGAAAACATTTTAAAAGATCAATTTCAGTTTCCTGGTATAAATAATAAGGTCATTTGTGTGATTTCCCACTGTTTTCCAAATGCAAATAAAAGCATTTTAAATATTGGTGATCATACTTCAGAATTTCCTTTATATATTATAAATTACTTTGGGTAGAAAGGATGTATGCTACTGAGCCACATTCCCAAAGTCCCTGAATTTATTTTAAATGAGTGGGAGTTTAATATACAGAAAATAACTGAAGAATTAATTTTGCTGGTATGTTCTAAGAATAGTTCATAGTAGAGTTAAAGAGCAAAATGTTTCTCTTTCAGAAATCCCATGGAATACTTTTCTGCACACAATAATTCATAACCTTTGTTTTGAGTCAGCTGGTTATAGAGCATCTCTGAAATCTCCTGAGAGGTGTAGATATTCTCCTCACAAAAAAAAAAATTCAAATTCAATCATGAGCTCACATACCCAACTTATCTAGCGTCCTAAGAAGTTTCAGAGGTACACAATCCTGTAACTCCAACAACAGAGTTAGAGCTTTTATTTTAGAATATAAGAAAGGACCTAACACTTATTGAATATAAGTTATGTTCCATATCTGAACCCAACAATTCTAGCTGTAATCTAGAGTAATTGCCACTGCTTAATTTTACTACCCAGTTATTTAAAATAATCAATTCTTCCTGTCCAAGATCATACTTCATTTCCTAGATACTGTTGTCTTGAGTAGTAATATTTTTGGTTAAACGTCTATTTAATATTTCTGAAGATTTAATATTAATATATGGTCAGGCCTTTACCAATATCAGAGTAATTAAATTGAAAATAAGATAAGACTCAACCAAAACATGCATCTTTAAGAAGTTATTTTTTGTGTTTATTTTGCATTAAAAGATTTAATTGGACCCTGAATAATTTTTTCATTCTAATGAAAGTCATGCATGGCTGAACCTTAAGCATACTAGTAGGCATGATTTATTATTGATCTGTAGAAAATCATCCTTAACACCAGATTTCTATTAGAAATATGATACTGAGAAATTATTTTATTATCACAAATGGAATTAATTGGTGGATCACTAGAATTGTGTCTACCTCCTTTATTTACCCAAAGGCAAACTCAATTAGGTGTTGCTGTATAAGGGCATATACTCCTAAGGCAGTACTGAAACAGCTGTCTGTGACGTCATGACAATACAGGTTCCTAGGCACATGAAAAGAAATGAGTACTGTGGACATGGAATGCTGAATTTGGTCTTTCTCTTTACTAGGCATTTGGGCCTGGACCTGGTGCCTCGGAAAGACTTTGAAGTAGTGGATTCCGACCAGATCAGTGTCTCAGATCTCTATAAGATGGTAAGAAATCTAAGATGAAAGGGCTTATTTTTGCACACCTCATTTTTGTTATTTATGCTATAAAATAATATTTCTAAGATTATTCCTTTTGCTGTTGACTCAATATATCTAAGAGACTTTGTTTTTAATTCATTAGGTTTATTGGTACCTTTTAGATATACATTATGATCACATTCATCATTGGGAATTTGTACCAGTACATGATATATCTTGGTTCTTGCTTTTTTCCCCATTCCCCTTCTCTCCCTTTCTGAGGAAACTTTATTTGGATGGTGCATATTACACTTGCTTCCCAAATGGAAATAGCATGAAAGGATGGTAGATTTACATTGCCTAGGAGCACTCTTCTGTTGATTTTGCTCTTTTGGTTTTCCTTTAGCCTGTTATAGTTAACTAACATATCTCTTTCTACCTACCTTTTAAGAAGAGAAAGTAGAAGAGCCAACTGTTAATATGATGAATGAACCTGGAAATTATGTACTCATCCTTCTAGAGACTGCCTGATAGATCCTTAGATGTCTGTTAGTTATAAAAATGTAGCAGAGTAACTGATGACCAAGGTTATATTTTATGGCCTGGATGAGAAAAGAAAACTAAAATACATAAGCAGCAGAAACCTAAAGTCATACTCAGGCTTATACTAAAGGACTAGATATAACCTCATTTTGAGGAGCATATATTCAGTGAGTATATATTGGTAATAATTACAAGTTTTAGAATCTATTTAAGAAAATGATAATACTTTTAAGGAACATAGAGGATCCAGTATGCTGTCTAGCTAAGGGCCTAAGGAAATTTGCCTAAATAATGTAAAAATAACCTATCAGTTGCTTATGCATATTTACTTGTGTATATTTACTAGTGTGCACAAGCATTTAACTATGCTACATGCACTAAGTGTGAGACATAGAGTTTAAAAAATAAACAAAGCTAATCCTTTCCTTCAAGAATGTCACCACATAGAGTTTTAGTTCTTAAGCCTTCCTGAATCTTAGAGGATCTGATGACATTTCCTCCTATGAGAATATCAGTATGAACTGCAGACAAAGTTTAAAAATCAATTTTCAAGATTTTTTGTGTGTGCTTCTGGGATTAAACCCAGGGCCTTTGCACAGAGCTACATCTCCAGCCCATTTAATTTTTTTAAAGATACACCATTGCTAAGTTTCCCAGACTGGAATCAAACTTAAAATCTTGCTGCCTCAACCTCTCAGAGTGATGTGCTACATGAGGAACAAGTTTTTAAGAATTGATGCATACTCTTCCCATTGTTTATGGGCTCCATTATAGAAACTCTACTATGTGGAATCTATAGGCTACAAAAATTTTTCCTTACATACCAGAAGAGTATAGTTCAGGTATACACAGATATTGTTAGAAGTAGTGACTGATTCCCTAGGGATAGAAAAGAGAAGGAAAGACACTTCAAAATGGCACACAGAATAGGGAAATGGCAGTTCCTGGCAATATAAGACATTTGATAACTTTGGCATGAAGGTATATGTTAGTGAATGGGAGATGAGGCTCAGAAGAAGGAAAATCAGAAGAGCTTTGTGTGCCCCAAATTAGAATACTCCAGTAGTCTGACTGAACCATAAGAGTAAAATGATCAGATACATGTTTTTTATCATAAAACAAAGGCAGGGGCCAGGGATTTAGCTCAGTGGTTCCACCACCTGCCTCACAAGCACAAGGACCTGAGTTCAATCCCTGGTACCAAAAAAAAAAAAAAAAGGCAGGGCAGGATGCTGTCATTCAAACAAGTGATGTTAAGGTTAGTACTTTGGGCTACAGCTGGAACAGTGAGAGTGATAAGTAGTCATTAGACTTTGGATATATTTTGGTGTTAGAGTTATTTATAGGTTGAATTTATATAGCAAGTGCACAAGCAAAAGATGCACCTTTCTGCTATTTGTTGTGCTCCTTGCTGTATATTTTACAGAAAGTATATTGTGAAAAGGATTATATGTTAAACTTGCATTGAATGCATTTTTTATAAAAACCGAGCCTCAGTGTTATGCTGAACAATAATGATTGATGAAAACTTAGCATTCCTAAGAGATAAAAACCAAAGAAAAGCCCTTGGAGTTCTTCAGTTCTTCCTTCTGCCGAACAAGAGATCTAAATTTACTTTCAGCAACAGAGAATTGATGTTACACAAAATAATAAAGAATTTCAAAGGGTAACAACAGAGAGTTTGGGTTAATCTTAATTAGTCATTTCTCCTGTGAAATGCAACATTTGAAAATTACTTAATATGAGAGTTTTTGTGGCAAGATCTAACAATACATTATAACCTCCTAATTTATTGTTATCTTTCCTTATTAGCACATCTTGGGAGCTGTATTAGTCTGTTGTTTTATAGTACATATTAATATTTTAATAGATTACTTGCTTATGTTTCTAGAATAAATCAGTTGGTTATTTACCAGAAATCAAGTATCATTACAATGATGATCCAGACAGTATATGCCTTATATTTCTTAAAAGACTCTTGATACTTAACAGTTTCCAGTATATTTAACAGGCAGTTAATTTTACTCTTCAATTGAATGCTATGTCAAAGCTGCATAGTTTTTTTTTGTATACTTTTGTAGACTGAATTGTCTAAAAACTTCAAAGGACTAAAAACTACATCTCTATTACAGAAAAATTGGTAAACTCAGTAATATAGTCTGCATTTTAATTTATGTTTTTATGTATATTGCAAGGCAGTTGGAATACAAAAATAAATAAAATAATGCCTTGCTACCTTGGGAATGCAAAGTCTAAAGTTAGGTATGAAACATGGAAACATAATATAGTACTAATATAAGTGATGATTGGTCTAAAAAGGCAGATAGTGGCTCATATTGCCTAACATGGTAGTGGTTTGTCCTTGAATGTCATGAAAGAAGTTCTGAAAGCTAGTTCTGTGCCTTTTTCTTGTTGCTTGTGTGGTATGCTTTCAGACTAGTTTGAAAATTTCTTCCAAAATTTGATGCCTCTCAGTCTAAAATTGCATTTATTATTTTCAACAGGGATGTTTTATACTGAATATTTATGACCTGTAAGATTTGTGCTCACTTTTAAAGTTATTCAGTGAATCTCTTTGAGAAGCATGACTTAATGCAGCTCCTGAATGTAAAATAATACAGTGGAATTCATTTTAGTTCAGTAACCTTCCAGTGGGATATGGTCAGTAAACCATTGAAAGTCTGATTTGTATATTCAAAAGCTGGTTTAAAGTTTTTTCCCCCGGCACTGGAATTGAATATAAGGCTTCATGTGTGATAAACAAGTGCTCTACCACTGAGCTACACTGGTGGCTCTTAAAAGTACTTTAAAAATCAGTTTTACATGTTTTTTTTTGTATTGTAAGCATTAATTTATCCAGCTGTTGGAGACTTGATTTTATTATATTTAGAATGCATCATGGGAACATATAAACCCATGAATAAACATCAGTACTCAATAATAATTACCTAATATTGTTAATAGTCAACATGTTTTTTTATTAGTGTATGTTTGTAATACAAATAGTGATATTTCTTCTGGGAGAATTGGTACATACATATAACATCTCTTGATCTCTTTTGCCCCATGTTTCCTTTTTCCCCCTCCTCTTGACCCTTTTCCCTATCTCCAAGAGTCTCCCTTCTAGTTTCTTATCATCTCTCTCCTTTATTTTAATAATCCATTTATTTACATTATAGGTTTCTCATATAAGAGAAAACATGCAAAATTAATCTTTCAGTCTGGTTTATTTCATTAAGCATGATGGTCTTGTGATCCCTTCATTTTTCTGCAGATGACATTATTTCATGCTTTTCTATGGCTAAATATTATTCCATTGTGTCTGTATAATGCATTTTCTTTTCTTTCTTTCTGTTTTTTTTTTTTTTTTTTTTTTTTTCCACGGGGTTCAAACTTGGGACCTTGCACTATGAGGAAGGCAGTGGAACCACTGAGCTAAATCCCCGGCCCTATACCACATTTTCTTTATCCGTTCATCTATTGATACATATCTAGACTATTTCTAGAGCTCAGCTATTGTGAATTGCTCTATTATAAAATTAATATGCATGTATCACTGTACCATGATGTCTTTAGTTCTTTCTAAGAGCAGTATAGCTGGGCAATGTGATATTTCTATTTTTAGGAATTTCTGTACTAGTTTCCAAAGTGTTTGTACTAGTTTATATTCCCGTCAAAAACAATGTTGAATACTTCCTTTTCTCCCAATTCCTCAAAGTATAGTGTGAGTGTGTGTGTGTGTGTGTGTGTGTGTGTGTGTGTGTGTGTGTGTGTTCTTAATGATAGCCATTCTGACTGGAGTCAGATGAAATCCCAAAGTCATTTTGATTTGCACTTCCCTAATGGCTAAAAATGTTGAACTACTTTTTTAAATTTTTATTTATTTGTTTGTTTGTTTGTTTGTTTTGTACTGGGGATCAAACTCAGTATCTTGCACTTGTAAGGCAGGCAGTGGCACCACTGAGCTAAATCTCCAGCCCTGAACTACTTTTACATTTGTTGACTATTTGTACTTTAATTGCCAAAAGTTACATTTGTTTCATTTGCTTGTTTTTTTATTTGGTCATTTCTTTGGGGTGTTAATTTTTTTAGTTCCTTTCATATTCTAGTTATTAGTTTTCTATAAGAAGAAGCAAGAATTTTCTTCCAATCCATATGTTATCTCTACACTCTGTTGCTTCCTTTGCTGTTCAAAAGCTTTTTAATTTTATGTGATGTCATTTGTCAATTTTTTTACATTCTGAACTCTTGGATTTCTATTCAAGAAACCTTTGCCTATGCCTATGGCTTCAGTTGTTTTCCTTGTGTTATCTTCTCGCAGTTTCAAAGTTTCTGTTTTTATATCTAGGTCTTTGATTCATTTTTCCTTTGATTTTAGTACAGGATGAGAGATCTCTAGTTTCCGTCTTCTTCAAGTGGATATCTAGTTTGCCCAGCACCATTTGTAAAAGAAACTGCTTTTCTCCAATATGTTTTTGGCCCCTTTGTCAAAAATCAAATGGCTATGGTGTGAGGTGTTTGTGTTTTCTGTTCTATTCCATTTGTCTGCATGCCTGTTTTATTTTAGTATGCCTGTTTTGTGCTAGTACCATGTTTTATGTTATTAGAGTTTTTGGGTGGATGTGTGTGTGCATGCGCATGTGTGTATGTGTGTGTCACTGTCACTTGTGTTTGAACCCAGGGCCTTCATATTGAGCTACATCAACAGCCCTTTATTTTCTTATTTTGAGATAATTTCTTACTCCCAGGCATTTATCACTGTGTTCAGCATTGTATCTTTGCAGTATGACTTGAAATCTAACACTTGCTTACAGTTTTGCCTTTATTTGCTTGGGATTGCTTTGGTTACTCTGAGTCTTTTCTGGTTCCACGTGAATTTTAGGATTTTTTTTCTTGTTCTGTGTAAATGTTGTTGGTAGTTTAATAGGAATTGTGTTAAATATATAAATCACTTTTGATAGTACTACCATTTTCACAATATGGGTTCTTCAAATCCAAAAATGAGGGATATCTTTCCCATTTTCCAATGCCCTCTTCAATTTCTTTATTCAGAGTTCTGGGACCTGGGATTTAGTTCAGTGGCACCATGCCTGCCTTGCAAGTGCAAGGTCCTGAGTTTGATCCCCAGTACTAAGAAAAAAAATTATCAGAGTTCTATATTTTCCATTATATTTTACCTCCTTAGGTTGATTCTTAGGTTTTTTTTTATCTATTGCAAATTGAGTTGTTTTCCTTCTTTATTTGTGAGTTATTGTTGTACAAGAATACTGTTGATTTTTGTGTATTAATTTTGCATTCTATCACTTTGCTTAATTTCTTTATTAGATCTAAAAAGGCTTTTCATAAAGTTTTTTGGTTTTTCTATGTAAAGAATAATATTATCTGCAAACAGGGATAATTTGACTTCTTCCTTTCATGTTTATATCTATTTTCTTTCTTTTCTCTTGCCTAATTGTGCTGGCGAAAGTTTCCAGTATCATACTGATAGTAATTGTACAAGATAGATGCTATTATTTTGTTCCTGATTTTACAAAATATTTTCAATATTTTTCCAATCTGACGATGGCTGTAAGTTTGCCACATGTGGCTTTTATTGGTGTGCAGTAAGGTCCTACTATACTTATTTTCATCAGCGTTTTTATCATGAAGTGCTTTTGGATTTTTGTCTAAGGCTTTTTATGTATCTGTTGAGATGATCATGTGGTTTTTATCCTTGACTCTATTAATGTGGTATATTACATTGATTTACATATATTGAACAACTCTTGCATCCCTGAGTTGAAGCCAACATGGTCATGATGCATGTTGTACTTTTTTATTCATTAATTTTATTGGTACATTTTAAATATACAGTATGGTGAAATCATTATTGGGAATTTGTACCTTTACATGATGTATCTTGGTTCTTATTTTTCCCCATTTCCCTCCCCTCCCTTCAACCCCTCCACCCCTCCCTATTTACAAAGACTTTGTTTCCATTTTTTTTCCTTTTCTCATATTTATTCCTTTCCCTTCTTTCCTTTTCTCTACTTCCCGTTCCCCTTTGGACCTTTTCTTCCTATTTCACATCTATTTTACATTTTGATCCTTATTTGCACTTTCATTTTATCTTACCAGAGAAACTCTTCAGTGTTTACACGTGTCCTATTCATTTCACTTAAAGAGTATGGTCTTAATGTGCATCCATTTAACTATAAATACCTCTAGTTTATTATTCTTTATGGCTGAGTAGTACTCCATTTTACTTTTTAAAGCCACATTTTCTTTATCCAGTCTCCAGTTGATGAGCAATTGGGCTGTTTCCAAGTTATAGCTGTTATAAACTGTGCCACTATAAACATAGATGCACATGGTTCTCTGTGATATGATTATTTTAATTTTTTTGGGAAGATGTCCAGCAGACTTAATAGCTGGGTCAAATGGGACTTCAATCCTAGTTTTTGGAGTTATCTCCATACTGATTTTCACACAGTCTACACTCCCACCAACAGTGAAAGCCATCTGTGAAAAACCAACAGCCAGCATCATGCTAAATAGTCAAAAAATAAAATCCTTCACGCTACACACTACAATCAGGAAGAAGACAAAGATATCCACTATCACCACTCCTGTTCAGTATAGTTTGGAAACGTTAACCACAGCAATTAGACAAGAGAAAGAAATAAAAGCAATAAAAATAGGACACTAAGAAGTTAAATTGTCATTATTTGTAAATGATATGATACTTTATATAGAAGACCCTAAGAACTCTACCAAAAGTCTTCTAGACTTAACCAAATTCAGTAGAGTAGCTGGATATAAGGTCAGCACACAAATATCTATAGCCTTTCTGTACACAAACAACAAACTCACTGAGAAAGGGACTGGAAGAACAACTCCTTTCACAATAGCTTCCAAAAAAAATTGAAATACCTAGGAATCAACCTAAGGAAAGAAATGATGTATGATATTTTAATGAGTTGTTGAATTCTGTTTTAGAAATAGAGGACATCTATATCCATCAAGGGTATTGGCCTGTAGTATTGTTGGTATTGTTGAATACTTACCATTTTGGTAGTCAGGGCAATGCTGGCCTCATAGAATGAGTTTGGAAACATTGCTTTCTTTTGATTACATGGAAAAATTGAGGAGCATTGGTGTTAGCTCTTCTTCAAAGGTGTAGTAAAAGTCAGCAATTCAATTGGTTTATAAGTTTTTCTAAATTGATATAGGCTTTATTACTACATTAATTTAATTGCTTCTTATGGATCTGTTTAGATTTTTAAATATTTTCTTCATTTTTTGTTGTCATGTGTCTAAGAATTTATCCATTTTTTCAAAAATTTCTGATTTATTGGATTAACTTTTCAAAATAAATATCTTCTAGATTTCAGTGGTGTCTCCTAATGATCTTGCCTTTTTCAGTTCTAATTTTGTTAAGTTGGACATCTTTTGATAAGTCTGGCTGAGGGCTTATCATCTTATTTATCTTTTCAAATAGCCAGCTCTTTAATCAATTGATCCTTTGTAATATTTTGTAGTTTCAATTTCATTAAGTTCCCCTCTGATTGCTGTTATTTCTTTCCTTCTACTGGTTTTGGAATTGGATTTTTAAATTTTTTATGGGACCTGGAGATGAATCATTAGGTGTTTTATTTGGAATTGCTCTGTTTTTCTAATACATGTACTCAAAAGCTTCCCTCTTAGAACCCTTTTCCTTGTGTCAGATTGTGATACATTGTATTTCTGTTATTATCATTTGATTCTGGGGATCATGAATTATCACTCTCCTCTCTGTTCACTTGGTTGTACACAGTTCTATCGGATTAGGCTGTCCAAAGTCAATACTTAAGAAAAATATGCTGAATTTTTTATTTTTACTGCAGCACAGGAAGGAAAGAGTCTCCTTCCCCCACTGAGCCACTGTTCATTCAGTGCCATAGCACATTGTTTTAGTTAATTTTCCTGTCTTTCTAAATACCGATATTTTACATGGTTGTTAACTCTCTCTAGATGCAGTTCTGTGAATTCCTATGGTACCTCTATGTCCTAACAGAATTGCCTACCTGTTATTTTGGATGAATAATCTAGAGCAGCTTATAAATGCAGGCTGCCCATCATCTTGCCTCTCTGAATTTCTTCATGTAGATGTTTAATAATTAGCAAATATAGCCATTGAGACATGTTTGAATTAATATTTAATTTTGCTTTAGTTTCATTTTAGATTAAATGTATATATTTGGAAATAAAAGCATTCTATTGTAGCACTCATTCTTGTTACCCATGTGATATGGAACAGTTTACCAAGTGAGTTCTAACCCACACCTTTAGGCAGAGAAAACAAGGTAGAAACTCTCATTACTGATTTTATCAATACTGGGCAGTAAATGTTTATGATATCACCATTATTCTTGGACAGAGTTCTAAATATATTTATTATTATTTTATCCTATAATATCCACTTATACTAGGATACTAGTTCTGGTTAACAATTATTATCCACTTACAAATGATAGGTAGTATGCTGGCTTAATCTGTATAAAACCCTGTGAGATTGAATTGGACACAGAATTTTTATCCTCATTTTATAGATAAGAAAATACACAACTAGTAAATATGAGTCAAAATTTAAAACCATGTATCCTAACTTCTCTATTATGACCCTATATCATATACATTCCCTTGTGCAATTTGAGTCTCACAACAACCTCCTGGAGAAGATAAGACAGGCTCTTATCTCAGCTTTACATTTGAAGAAAACATACAGTTTTTCTAAAGTTTCATAATATATGATCAGTATAGTCAGATTTGGATTCTGCTTCTTCTAACATCAGCTAACAGCAAAGAGAATGCATGGAGAGATGTCTAAGAGAAAGCCCCTTTTTTAAAGGGCTCCAGTGTGGAAAGATTTAGGAAGCTGGACCAGACATCTCTGAAAATGGTATAGTAAGAGAAGATGCTGCTGGAACAAAAATACAGTAGCAAGCATCCACCTGTAGCTTGTTCAGTACTCAGTGGTAGAGAGGCTGGGGTTTGAATATAAACTTTGCCATTTTCTTGTTCTGTGACCTTCAGCAAATCACTTCCTTACTCTAAACTTTAGTGGTCTCCATTAAATATGAATAGCTAATAAGGTTATCAGAATCCAATGAGGTCATGAAGATAAAAAGCATAACTGCCTAGCACATACATGATTTTTAATAAAAGTAACTTTTCTGCCCAGTAGTGTGACTATTTCTCTCTTTCTTTCTATAGCATTTATCTAGTCGACAGAGTGTACAACAGAGCACGTCCCAGGTAAGTGATTTACACATCTCCCAATCTTTCCCTTCATTTCTTTCTTTTAAGAGAATAACATCTGAAAGCAGTAAGAAATGACAGACACCCTTAACTTCTTGATTGTGTGGTGACTTTCTTCTGGTGCCTTAAGCTCCAAGCAGATTTAGCCATTTCTATGTGCAAATTTACATAAATACAGTTAAAATAGTAGATTGAAATTAAAATGAATCAGTTTGGGAGAAAAAATATTGTTTAGAGTAGTAACTATTATCACTGGTAAAAGCATAAATCCATTGCATCAGTGTCATGAAAGCATCTCTAAGAAATGACTTTGAAAATTGTTCCCTAGAAAATTTAGATTTGTGACTTGGAGAGTTGAGTTAGCTTGTCAGAATTTCTGTTCCCCTCTCTCCTGCAGTCTGTTTACTCTTCCCATCTCTTTGTCCATCTCCACCCAACTCTAAGACACAACAAACCTTACACTAGGCAGAGAAAGCTTCTTTAATGTCTCAAATAATACCCTCCCTCATCAGTGTGACAAAACTTAGTAATTTAGCTTTTGTTTTTTATCATTACTATTTGTAAATGGAAATCACTAGTGTTTACCTTCCTCATTAGGTAGACACAATGCGCCCACGTCATGGGGAAGCCTGTCGGATGCCTGTACCACATCACTTCTTCATAAGTCTAAAGAGTTTCACCTACAATACCATTGGGGAAGATACTGATGTCTTCTTTTCCTTATATGACATGAGAGAAGGCAAGCAGATCAGGTAAGAGTCATTGGACATTTCTATAAGGTTGAGACTCTATATTAGGATGATGTATATCATAGGCATCTCTGGCCTTCAGAGAGACAGATGCATGGAATGAAGCAAAGCAAAATAAAATAGCTTTGTCATATTAGCTGGGAATGTTAGCCTCAATTCTCAGTATGCCTTGAAGTCATCTAAACCATACCATTTGTAAACTCTTTTTTTCTATGCTTACAAGTGTAATTGAAAAATATTGTGAATGTTTAAATAAAAAATAATTTACAGTAAAAGACATATTATCATTATCCCCCAAAAATAATCCCCTTCACTTTGAACACACTTATTCCATCAGTCTTGCCATTTTCTGAAGCAGTTCTGGAAGGTTTCTTTGTGAGTATCTTTACCAGGTGTGATAAAAAATATGGTGGATGTTTTTGAGTGCCGTTCAATGAAAAAGCAGGCTACATTAACAAATAAAAAATTATTTTAATATTAAAAAACATTATGGTGTCCTCATTTGCTTTGTTCACCAGATAATGGCAACATGTGACTTCTTGCTCTTCCCCAAAGTCACAGTGACTACAAAAGGTAAATTTTTCAGTTGATTCAGGACGTCAAGATAGCCACAAGAGTGGAACTAAAGGCAGTCATGAAAGAGGACTTCCAGGACTGCTTCAGAAAGTGACAAGAATGATGGGATAAGTGTGTTTGAAGTGAGGGGGGAGTATTTTGAATGGTATTAATTTCAATGTGTCTTATTGTAATAGTTTTTTAAAATTTAAACACATCATATTTTTATCACACCTAGTCTTTCTACTTGGAGACTCACTATTAAGTTTTGGATCACTGCTTCAGGGGAAGAAAAGTATGCATCTGTTCAGTCCCAGAGAAAAGCCAATGAGAAACAGAAAGTAAAGCAAAAGTGGCAAAGACACCAAGCCCAGGAGTACAGGAAATCCTGGACCATGTATTACTTAAATGCGAGTGAGAGAAAGAGGCTGATATCCTCTCTGGGGCATCTGGAACTCCTGAAGTCAGTCTAGCTGCATGAGAATGCCTTCTCAACAGAGAAAAGTTAGCCTATGTTTGCCATTCCTTTTAAACCTAGAATGAGAGGAGTGTCTTCAAGAGTTCTGCCTAACCTGTTTTCCAGTAAGTTTTAATATTTATATATTTGATCCTTTTTTATTTTAGTTTAGTGCATGGTAAGAGATATAGGTCTAGTTTTAATCTTTGGCAAGTTGAAACCCAGTTTTTCCAGCACAATTTATTAAAGAGGCTATCTTTCTTCCAGTGAGGGTGTTTGGCTCCATTGTCAAAGCTGAGGTGGCCGAGTATGTCTGAAGTTGTTTTTGCATCTTCTAATCTGTTCCACTGATCTTCAGGTCTATATCTTTGCCATCAACATGCTGTTTTTGGTATAATAGCTTTGTAGTATACTTTTAAGTTGAAGATTGTGATACTCTCTGCTTTGTCTTTGTTGCCTAGAATTGCTTTTGCTAGTCTAGGTCTCTTCTGGTTCCAAATGAATTTTTAGAGTCTTTTCTCTAGTTCTGTGAAATATGCTGTTGAAATTTCAATTGGGATTACATTGAATCTGTATAGCAGTTGCAGAAGTATAACCATTTTCACTATATGGAACTTCCAACCCAAAAACAAGGGATTTATTTCCATTTTCTGATACCCTCTTCTATCTCTTTTTTTTTCAGATTTAATTGAGCTTATTGGTACATTTTAGGGATACAGTACAGTTACATTCATTGTTGGGATCTTGTACCTCTACATGAAAAGTCTCGGTTCTCATTTTTTACACTTGTCCCTGCCCTGCCTTCACCCCCTCTTCCCCTCCCCATCTACAACCACTTTATTTCCATCTTTTCATTATCTCACATTTTTTTCTTTTCCCTTTTTACCCTTTCCCTTCCCGTCCCACCTTCCCTACACCTTTAGCTCCTTTCTTCCCATTTCTCAATGTCAGTAATCTTATTAGGATCTTCTGTATTATTGTAGATTATTCACACCAGAGAAACTATTCGGTATTTACACATATGTGCCTTATTTATTTCACTTAGGAGTATATCTTCAATATGTATCCATTTTCCTATGAATGAATCTATTTTCTCATTCTTTATGGCTGAGTAATATTCCATTTTATAGAAAAACCACATCTTCTTTATCCAGTTTCCAACTGATGGGCAAATAGGCTGTTTCCAAGTTTTAGCTTTTACAAACTGTGCCGCTCTAAACATGGGTGCTCATACTTCTCTGTGATACGATTCTGGAAAGATACCCAGCAGAGGGATGGCTGGGTCAAATGGAACCTCCAGTCCAAGCTCTTTGAGGTATCTCCATATTGATTTCCATAGTGGTTGCACCAGTCTGCATTCCCACCAACAGTGGAGAAGGGTTTCTTTCTCCCCACAACTCCGCCAACATTTGTTATTGTGTGATTTCTTGATAGCAGCCATTCTTTGTGGGGTGAGGTAGAATCTCAGTGTTGTTTTCATCTGCATCTCTCAAATGATCAGTGATGTGTAACATTTTTTCATATATTTACTTGCTGCTTTTACTTCTTTGAGAAATGTCTGTTCATTTCGGATGCCCATTTTTGAATCCGGTCTTTATATTTGGAGGAACTGATTGTTTTGAGTTCTTTATATATCCTTGATAATAGTCCTTTGTCTGAGGAACAGCTGGTAAAAATTTTTTCCCACATTGTAGATTGTCTCTTAGTTGTGCTGATGGTTTCTTTTGAAGTACAGAAGCTTTTCAGTAAGATGAGATCCCAGTTGTTGATTCTTTGTGCTAGTTCCCGTGCTACTGAGGATTTGTTCATAGTCTTTTCCTATGCAATGTCTTCCAGAGTTCTGCCTAACTTACCTTCCAGCAAGTTTAATGTTTCTGTTTTAATATTTAGATCTTTAATCCACTTTGGTTTTAATTTATAGTGCATGGTGAAAGATAAGGGTCCAGTTTTAATCTTTGGCAGGTTGAAATCCAGTTTTTCCAATACCATTTATTAAAGAGGCTATCTTTCCTCCACTGAGGATGGTCAGCTCCTTTGCAAAGATGAGGTAGCTGAGTACATCTGGGTTTATTTTTGTGTCTTCCAGTCTGTTCCACTGATCCTCAGGCCTGTTTCTTTGCCAGTACCATGCTGTTTTTATCACAGTGGCTTTGTAGTATAGTTTCAAATTGGGAATTGTTATACCTGGTGCCATGTGTCTGTTGCCTAAGATGGTTTTTGCTATTCTAGGTCTCTTATGGTTCCAAGTGAATTTTTGGATTCTTTTTTCTAGTTCTGTGAAATATAGTTTTGGAATTTCAATTGGCATTGCATTGAATCTGTATAGCAGTTTTGGTAGTATGGCCATTTTCACTATGTTGATTCTTCCTACCCAGGAGCAGGGGATATCTTTCCATTTTTTAATATCCTCTTCAATTTCTTTTTTCAGAGTGCTGTAGTTTTCAGTGTAGAGATCTTTTGCTTTTTTTGTTAGATTGATTCCTAGATGCTTCATTTTTTTGTATGCTATTGTAAATGGAATTTTTTCCCTTATTTCTCTCTCTGTGTGTCTGTTATTTGTGTATAAGAAGGCTATTGATTTTGGGGTGTTCACCTTGTATCCAGATACTTTACTGAATCTGTCAATTAAGTCTAGAAGTCTTTGGTGGAGTTTTTTGGCTCTTCAATGTAGAGTATCATATCATCAGCAAATAATGACAGTTTAACTTCTTCCTTTCCTATCTTTATTGCTTTCTTCTATCTCTTTTTTCAGAGTGCTGTAGTTTTCAAAGTGAAAGTCTTCTGTTTCCTTCTTTAGATTGATTTCTAGATATTTTATTTTTCCTGGAAGCTACTGTTAAAGGAATCGCTTTTCCAATTCCTCAGTGAGTCTGTTGTTCATGTACTAGAAGGCTATTGATTTTTGTTTGTGGACCTTGTATCTAGCTACTCTACTGAATTTGATTATTAAGTCTAGACTACTTTTGGTATAGTTTTGGGGTGACCCATACACAGTATCATGTCATCTGTAAATAATGACCCTTTAACTTCTTTTCTTATCTTTATTTCTTTTATTTCTTTCTCTTGTCTGATTGCTGTGCCTAATATTTCCAAAACTATATTGAACAGGAGTAGTGATAGTACATATCTTTGTCTTGTTCCTGATTTTAGTGTAAAAGATTTCAGTTTTTGACCATTTAGTATAATATTGGCTGTTGGTTTTTCATAGTTGGCTTTAATCAGGTTGAGATTATGACCATCTATTCCAATTTTCTGTAGGATTTTTATCACGAATGGGTGTTAGATTTTGTCAAATGCTTTTTCTACATCTGTTGAGAGGATCATATGATTTTTGTCCTCTATTAATATAGTGTATTACATTTATTGATTGTGAATGTTGAATCATCCCTGCATCCCTGGGATGATTCCCACTTGGTCAGGGTGTATGATTTTCTTGATGATCTTCTGTAGTCTGTTTGCCAGTATCTTACTGAGGATTTTTGCATCTGTGTTCATTAGGGAGTTCTTTTTTTGGTTGGGCCTTTCTCTGCTTCTGGGAATCAAGGAAATGCTTGCTTCCAGGAATATATGTGGTACTATTGCTTCCTTTTCAATTTCATTAAAGAGTTTGAGAAGTAGTGGCATTAACTCTACCCTAAATTTCTTGTAGAATTCAGTGGTGAAGCCATTAAGACCTGGATTTTTCTTTGTTGGTAGGTTTTTAATTACGTTTTCAATTTCAATGATTGATATTGAGTTGTTTAGCATTTTTATATATTATTGGTTCAGCTTTGGTAATTCATATGTTTCTGGGAATCTGTCTATTCTGTATTTTCCATATTATTGGAATACAGGTTCTCAAAGTAGGTGTTGATGATTCTCTACATTTCTGCTGGGTCTATTGTAATTTCACCCTTTTCATTCCTAATTGTATGGATTTGAGCCTCTCCCCCCCACCTTTGATAAGGTTATCTAAGAGTTTGTCAATTTTATTTATTCTTTCAAAGACCCAACTCTTCAGTTCATTGATTTTTTTGTATCATTCTCTTAGTCTCCATTGCATTAATTTGTGCTCTGATTTTTATAATTTCCTCCATTGTGTGGGCTTTGCATTTGACTTCCTCTTCTTTTCCCAGGATCCTGAGGTTCAGCATTATGTTATTTGTTTCCTAATATGGGTATTCACTGCTATGAATTTCCTTTTTAGGAATGCTTTCTTTGTATCCTGTAAATTCTGGCATGTTGCATTGGCATTATCATTTAATTGTAGAAACTGTCTAATTTCTACCTTAGTTTTCTCTGTGCCCAGTTTGTTGTTCAGGAGGTTATAATTCAATTTCCATGTGTTTGTGCAGTTGTTGTGGTTTCTTTTGCTATTGATATACAGTTTCATTACTCTGAGCTATGACAGTATACTGAGGATAACTTCAGTTCCTTTGCATTTACTTAAGCATGTTCTGTCAGCTAGCATGTGCTCTATTTTGGAGAATGACCCGTGTGCAGCTGAGAAGAATGTGTATTCTGATTTTTGGAGGTACAACAGTCTGTATTCATCTATTAAGTCCATTTGTTCAAAAGTGTGGTTCAGTTCTAGTATTTTGTTTTTCATTTTCTGTCTAGTTTATCTGTCTATTTGTGACAAATAGCTATTGAGGTCCCCCAGTAGTATTGTATTAGTGTGTATTTGGTCTTTCACATCTGTTAATATTTGTTTTGTATAGTTGGGTGCCCTAGTATTTGGTACATATATATATGTGATTGTCATTTCTTTCTCTTGGATTGTATTCTTTACAGGAATATAATGGCCCTCTTTGTCTCTTTTAATTAGTTTTGGTTTAAAATCCACTTTGTCTTCAAATATTATAGCTACCGCCACTCTTTCTGGGTTCCTGTTGCATGGAGTATTATTTTATATACTTTGACTTTCAGTCTGTGAGTTTCATTTTGAATTAAGTGTATTTCTTGTATACAGAATATTGTTGGATCTTGCTTCATGATCCATTTGCCAATCTATTTTTTTATTGGTGAATTGACATTAACAGTGATAACTTGTATGTATTGATTTATCCTTGTCATGATATTTTCCTGTTGTTGGCTCTTTTATTTTTTTTCCCCTTTCCATTTAATTTATTGCTGTGCCTGATGGATTCATTGTCTTGGGCTTCATGAAGTTGTGACCCTCATTGTCTTTTTCTAGGATATTGTGTAGAGATTTTTTGAGTGCTGGTTTGTTACTCATGAAGTTTTTCTGATGTTCTTTCTTCTGAAAGGATCTTATTTTTCTATCAATTTTGAAAGATAGTTTTGCAGGAGACATCAGTCTGTGTTGGAGGTTGTTTTCTTTTAGTTCTTGAAATACTTCAGGCTCTTCTTGACTTGAGGGTTTGTACTGAGAAGTTGATTCTGATGAGTTATTCTTTATATGTGATTTTTTTCTTTTTTCTAACTGCTTTTAATATTTTTTCTTGTGTTTGATTTCTGGAACCTTGACTGTTATATTTCTAGGTATAGATTTTTTTTTTATCATGGCTAGTTGGAGTTCTATATGCCTCACTTATCAGTCTGTCAAATTCTTTTCCCCTGCTTGGGAAGTTTTCTGCCATTATTTTTGTGAATTTTTTTTTATGTCATTTGCAACATCTCCTGCTTTTTCATTGACTCTGATCAGTCTTTTGCTATTTTTCTTTGAATTATGTAGCAGCTGCTGGATTGATTTTTCATGGTCCCTTGCTATTTTTAAGATGTCTCTCTTCATGATCACTAACCACAGTCCTGTCTTCTATATCTAATATTTTGTCCTCACATTGGTTCATTCTAATGCAGATCCTTTCAGTGGAGTTTTTGATGTCCTGGATATCTGTGAATCTGTTTCATGGATTCCATTTCTTTCCTATGCTGGGTGTTCATGCTTTTAATCATGTTCCTGAGCTCTTCTTTTTTTTTTAATCTGTGTCTTCTGTAGAGTTATTTTTAAAAATTAATTTTATTGATACATTTAAGGAATGCAGTATAATGACATTCATCATTGGAAATTTGCAGCTTTATATAATCCATCTTTGTTCTTATTTTCCCCATTCCCCTGCACCCTCTACAACCCCTCTACTTCTCCCTATCTACAAAGACTTTGTTTCCATTTTTTGTTTTCTCATATTAATTCCATTCCCTTTTTTCTTTTCCCCTACATCTCCCACTCCCTCTTTGCACCTTTTCTTTCTGTTTCACATTATCTATTATACCTTTTAGTCCTTGTTTATACTTTCAGTATTTAACACTAGAGAAACTATTCAGTATTTACACATGTGTGTCCTATTTATTTCACTTAAGAGTATTTCTTCAGTGTGCATCCAGTTAGCTATAAATGTCTCTAGCTTCTCATTTTTTAAGGATGAGTAGTACTGCATTTTATTTTTTTAAAAAAACACATTTTTTTTATCCAGTTTCCCAGTGATAGACATTTGGGCTGTTTCCAAGTTTTACCTGTTACAAGCTATGCCACTGTAAACATGGGTGCACATATATCACTGTGGCATGATTCTTGTAATTCTTTGGGGAAAATACTCAAGCGCAGGAATAGCTGGGTTAAATGGGACTCCCAATCCTAGTTCTTTGAGATATCTCCATATTGATTTCCACAGTGATCGCACCAGTCTACACTCCCACCAGTAGTGGAGCACTATTCCTCTTTCCCCACAGCCCTGCCAGCACTTGTTATTGGTTGATTTTATGATAGCAGCCATCCTTTCTGGTGTTTGGTGGAATCTCAGCATTGTTTTTACCCATGGAACAGATTAGAAGATGCCAAAACAACTCCAGACACACTCAGCCACCTCATCTTTGACAAAGGAGCCGAACACCCTCACAGAAGGATAGTCTCTTTAACCAGTGTTACTAGAAAAACTGGGTTTCAACTTTTAAAGATTAAAACTAGACCTATATCTCTCACATGCAGTAAACTAAAATCAAAATGGATTAAAGATCTAAATATTAAAACAAACTCTAAACCAGCTGGAAGAGAGGTTAGGTAGAACTCTTGAAGACATTGGTGTAGGAAAAGATTTTATGAACAAAACCTCAGTTGCCTGTGAACTAGCACAAACAATCAACAAGTGGGATGTCTTCTTATTAGAGAATCCACCAACATTGTGATGAGACAACACATAATGTGGGAAACAATTTTCACCAGCTGTTCCTCAGATAAAGGTCTACTATCTAGAATATATAAAAAACTTTTAAAAATCAGACCTCCTAAAGTTAAAGAACCAATCCAAAAATGGGCATCTGAACTGAACAGGCATTTATCAGACAAAGAAGTAGAAATAGCAAATATATATATATGAAAAACATGTTCAACATCACTGGTCATTCAAGAGATGCAAATAGAGTTATTAATCATGTATGGCCACCATGTCTGTTATCTGAGAAATTATTTCTGAGTTAATTTTTTCCAGAGTCTTTTTCATGTGTTTTGTTACTTCACTTTTTACCAGGTCAGGGAGTTCAGGTGGTTGAGTTTCAGATTGTTCTATCTTGTTGCCCTGTAGGTTTGCCTTTGGTGATCTTGTTGTCTGGGTTTGCATCTTTTTTAGATGTCTACTCATTTCTGTTTTTTGTTGTTGATGATGTTTTTGGTTTAATTCCTGAGTTGCTGCTTGTATATTGCTTATTGTGAGTATCTTTATTGCTAGTATTAGGAATCCTTAGGAAATAGCTACTTCTCAGTTTGTATTCCAGCTATAGTTGGCCTTTGAGTTTTAAGTCTGTAATGGCCCTTCGGCAATCTTAGTCTTGGTGTACCAGGAAGGACAACTGACTAGAACAATCAGTCCCATCACCTTGGCCAAAGAAATACAATCAGTGTGAAGAGTAGCATCAAACACAGAAAGTGTTTATAAACTGACAAATTGACATATTAGAAAGTGAAAAATTGTGGTAACTACTAATCCTGCACCTTTAACCACATTAACTAGACTTGTTGTTATATATCAAAATCAAGGACTAACCAGAAATATTTTTCAAGTAAATAAGCCCTTCAATGTAGTGAATTTTCCCTCAGGGAAGAAGACTCAGGAGGAGTTGGGGGAGGTGAATAGAAGTAGAGGGAGAGGTTAGAAATAGGGCTAGAAGATGCAGGAAGATCATGCAAAAGTGAAGACAGGAGGAAAAGAGAGAAGGAAGGAACAAAAATAACAGAACAAACTAACAGTGAGAGGAAAACTAGAAACTGTTTTTACTATCCTATAAAAATAAGCACAATGGAGAAAAAGAGAAAAAAATAGGACAAAAGCAGGAACAAGAATGAAAAGAAGAGGAAGGAGAAAGAAGGAAAAGTCCTCTTCAGTGTGTGTCTCTGCTGTCACTAGTAGACAGTGCAGGCAGAAGTGTGCAAATTAATCTTACTGAACCAACTGTAATCCGTTGAGATTCAGGCTGGTTTCTGGTTGTGAAGCTAGAATTAAGCACCTTGACCTCCTGTATGTTTGAACTATGCAATGTTCTGCAGTTTTGAGCCACCCTTCCCCTGCAGTGAATCCATGTTCCAGTAGGAGGTGCTCATTCCACCAACTCACCAACCACTATAGTCTGCTGGGTCTTTATTACAGTAACTTTCTTCACTTTCCCCATGGGCTTCAAGTTTCATCAAGCCTCAACAAGGTCCTCTTTCTGCTGCTTACCACTGCACCTTCTTGAACTCATAACAGTGGCCTTTCTGGCCCCAGTTGCCTCTGCTACATGGATCCTTCACAGTGGTCTGGGACAGCCCAGGCGAGGCAGTCCCTCTTGAGATTGCATGGTGATTTCAGACTTCCCTATGGTCATCTTCTAAATAGAGTAAAGAAAAAGTAAGTTCTGGCTTATTTTTATGTTGTTTAGGAATTTCTTGTGATAGTAGTGCTTTTTAGGGCTTTTGCTTGTTTATTGTTTCCATATACATATGGGAAAATTTTAAATAGAAGTTATAACAGAAGCAGAAATTTTAATTTGCATGCTACATAAAGCCTCTGAGTGTGACAAAATTAAAGCAATATGATTTATTTTGATATAGGAATAAAATGATGCACTATTGGTCAGGGCATGTGAGGCTTTCTTGTCATCAATGGCCCCTCATATGTGCACCTGGGAAAACTGTTGCAGAGCAGATAGTAGTAATATTGGTGGCAGCTACAGTTTCTGTACACAAGCAAAATCTACAGGCCAAGGCTTCATGGATATAGATTGTCTGCTCTTATTTTTCTACTAGATGAAAGTTTAATAAATGTGTTATTTATTTTATACATGTTTAAGACTCCTTTATTCAAACAAATATGAGAAAGTCCAATATATCAGACAGAATAAATAGATCTATTCCATTATTGAAAGAGATAACAGGAATATTACTATGCTCATGTAATACCCTACCCAATACCCTGTGGAGATACACAGTCCATGAGTTGCAGTTTCAACCAAAACATACTACCAGTATTTTGTCATTCATGAACACAGCACCTTTGTCTTTTATCTCCATAATTATAGTACCTCACATGGTGTCTGTGCCCAGCAGAAATACTACACTGTTTTGTAATCTGTGTGGGGTTATCAGTGCACCAGTTATTTTATCTTTGGATTTATATTAACTTAGCTTTAAGAAACTATAAAGCATTTAAAAGGATAACTATTTTTAAAAATTTGTGTAACTTCTGACAGTGTTTAAATTATTGGACAAGTATATACCATCTTCCCATTCAAATAAGCACACTATAAATCCCTTAGCTGAAAATAATCTTACTTAGTTTTCTTAAACTCTTAGTTTTAAGAGTTAATTTTATATCTAGATCTAAAATCAGTCAATGTTCTTTCTTCTTTCTATTAGCATTTGTATAGTGGTATGAAACTTCATCATTTTAAAACATTGAGTTAATAGTGACAGAATTTGGGTCCGGGATTTAGCTCAGTGGCACCACACCTGCCTGGCAAGCACAAGATCCTGAGTTTGGTTCCAGGTACCAGAAAAAAAAAAAGAATTTGGCTTGTCTTATTGTTATTAAATAGGTCAGATACTACTTTCACAAAGCACTTTATTAAAAATCACTAAAGGTTAAGGATATAATTACATCAGAGTGCAGAGTAGCAACACCTAACACAATACTGACACACTTCAATTGTATTTTCTGATGGAGAACTTGGATGACTTTTTAGTCAAATATTGCTATCTTTCTGTCCAATCAAATGGTGCTGATCTAGTTTTAATTATTGCTAAGATACTTTTGTCTCTGTGTGAAAAACACACATGAGCAAGGAGAGCAGATTATTAGAGAGAAGAGCACATATCTTTCCAATGTTTCATTGCTGATTCAGTTGGCAAGCTTAGGTAAAATGAATGTAACTGTGCTGTATCCCTAAAATGTACCAATAAACTCAATTAAAGCTAAAAAAAATAAATGATGTATTGCAAACCCACATAGTATATCCTAATATATGCCAACTCATAAATATTAGGCAGACTGCAGGAGGAAAAAAGTAACAACTGGTAGGACATTGGTAGTTCTAACTAGGTTTTTCTGGGCATTTCATCATTCAGAAAGAATAAAAAATATTTAGCCATGAAATCTAAATATCTAGCTGAGACCTGTCCTGAGGCACTTGTTTTCTACCAGATCTGTTCCCATGGATAGCCCTCAGACATCTCTATCTCACCATATTAAAATGAATTCGTTTTCTTGTTTCACACATACTTGTGCTTTTTAAATCAGTGAAAAGGCATTAGTATTTGTTTAGAGAGCCAATTCAGAAACCTAAGGGTTCTCTTAGGCTCCTTTATCTTTATCTGCTTCCCCTCTCAGGTAATCACCGTGTCTTGTCAACTTCTACTTTCTAAACATCAACTAAATCTCTACTCCCACTCCATTCCTATTGTTACCCCACATCTTTCACATTTTCCCCCCAAATATAGACTGCTTGAATCTATTGTCTTCCCATCCTGAATTATTTTTCCCCTTATCACCACACTTCTGTTTGAAATGAAAATTGTTATTAGTTTCCATTGATTCTAAAGTACTTGGTACTTAAGATAGGATAAAAGGCCTAGCATATGGCTCTGCCTATTTCTCTGCTCTTGTCGTGGCTTTGCTTTAATATGCCTTGCCCTTGCATATCTCCCAGCCCTTTTTGGATTTGATAAACTTCTGTCCATACTTTAAATCTCATTGTTATGAAACCTTCCTCAAAGTTAATGAGTAGAATGCAGCTCTGGGACTTCATTGTGCCCGTGTACTTAGCTTCATCATATTACTAAATATTACACTGTAATTGTGTATATGTGTAACGTTTTCCCCCACTAGAAAATGAAAACTTCCTTGTTTGTGTTGTGTGTGTGTGTGTGTGTGTGTTTACCTGTGTACACATGTGTGCTGTTTTCTTCCCTCATGATAATCATAGTACTTGGATATTGGAGCATTTTAAAAAAGGTATTGAGTGAATTAAAAATACATATGTTAAATAAGTGATAATCACTTGTGAATCAAGAACTTTTCATTTAAATTAATAGTTTAGCAAGAATTTAGTAACGTCGAGGGATCTAGAAATTAAAAAGAAATGATCTTATCCCTTAGGTCTACAGTGTTCCCAAAACACAGGAAACATGTTTTTTCCCAACTTTAAGTACCACACAAGCTATGTTAAATAGTCAAATAGGAAGATGGCTTCTTCTTTTTGTTGGGGGGCAGTTACCAAGGATCAAACTGGGGTCCTTGCGCTTGTGAGGCAGGCGGTGGAACCACTGAGCTAAATTCCCGACCTGGAAGATGGCTTCTTGATAAGGGGTAAAGCTTTAAGTTCAACAAGAAGTTAGGGAAGAAGAGAATCATTGAAAAACAGAGAAGCTAGAAAAGACTTTTGGAGAAAATGAAAGTAGAATGGAGTGGCCAGGATCCCAATAAAATTTTAACTAATCAATTTAACAAATATTTTTAAGTATCTACCAGGTATTGTGATAGGCACTAGAGATACTGAAGTGAGCAAGAGAAGTACCTACTTATTTCCCCAGATGATTCCATAAATGTGTAGTTTAAAAATTGTGATAAATGCTATAAAAGAAAATCATGCAAGGTATTGGAAAGACCATATGAAGATTAGAATAAGGAAAAGCAAATACATCGTTGCATAAATAAGTATGTAGCTTAAAAAGGAAAGCTCTTCTAGCATTTGAATGAACCCCTAAAGCATGAGGAAGCAAAAAAGGGGAATAATGTGATCTAGACTGAAGAAGGTCAAAAGACACCAGAAATCTTGATACTCATCAAACCAAGAAGTGGTCAGTAAAACCTGAATGTAGTGAATAAGAAGAAAGGCTATCACAAAGGTAACCGAAGAGCTAGGCAGGAGCCAGAATATGTAAGGATTTTAGATTTTATTATAAGTTCAGAGTGATAAAATATTTAAGCATGAAAAGTAAAGAGATGTATCTTTACTGTGTGATGTGATGTCCGTCTATACAGGAAACTAGGAGAAATAAAACTTTTAACATTTAAAAAAATGTTAACACTAAATTCCAGGGTTTGAACATAATTCTTAACCATGTATGACTGCTTGCAGTCCCTTGAACACAGAAAGTAAGTGTAGAAAACAAAATATAGAGACAGCCAGTAGACCCTGAAGTACAAATGTAGGAATGAAGGATCAGACAAAGAAGAGAGAGGAAAAAGAATAGAAAATATTTTAAGAAATAGTGACAGAAAACTTCCCAAATTTGTTTAAAAATATTATATATGCAAGAAATTCAGTAAACCTAATATAGGATAAATGCAAGAGTATCAGTGCATAGATAAAATAGACAAATTGTGAAAAGCAAAGCCAGAGAAATTCTTGAAAATCGTCAGGGAAAAATTACTTGTCATGTTCAGGAAAATGGCAATACAATAATGGCTGACTTCTTATGAAACAGTTGAAATAAAGGGTAGTATTACACCCTTCACTGGACTGAAAGAAAAAAATTGAACCAAGAACTATATATTTAGTAAAACTGCTTTTATAAGTAAAGGTGACCCTTACACCATTTATAAGAATTAATTCAAAATGGGTCAAAGGCCTAAATATAAGAGCTAAAACTATAAAACTTTTTAAAGAAAACATAGGAGTAAATATTCATATCCTTGGATTTAGTGGGAGATTCTTAGATACACCAAAAAGCAACTAGCAAAAGAAAAAGTAGATAAATTGGACATCATCAAAACTAAAATCTTTTGTAGTTCAAAGGACAGAATCAAGAAAGTGAAAAAACCCACAGAATTGGAGAAAATATTTACAAGCCATATATTAAATATATGGTAAATATCTAGTATCTATTATTTCAGCTCAATAAAGAGATAAGCATATGAAAAGGGAATCAACACAACTAATCAGGGAAATGAAAATCAAAACCACAAGGAGATGCCAATTTAAACTCATCAGAAAGGCTACTTGTTATAACTTAAATAACAAGCATTGGCAAAAATATGGGGAAATTAAAAACACTTGTACACTGCTAGTAGGAATGTAAAATGGGATAGCTATTATGAAAAACAGTGTGACAGCTTCCAAAAAATAAAACTAGAATTACTATGTGATTCAGCTATTCATTTTCAGATGTGGATGTAATTCACATTAGCCAAAAAGTGACAGAAACCCAATTATCTATTAGTGGATGAGCAGATAAATTATATATATATAATGGATATTATTTAACCCTGAAAAAAGATGGAAAATCTGGCACATGTTAAACATGGATGAACCTTGAAGACGTGAATTCGATATACCAATCACAAAAATACAAATAATATATGATTCTTTTCATAAAAAAGTACTTAGAGCAGTCAGATTCATAAAGACTATTTAAAAAATTGCTTATGGGGTACAGAGTTCAATTTCTTTAACATGAATTCTGGAAATAAGGTATACAACAATATGAATGTATGTATTACATATTAATATTTCAAAATGGCTATGATGGGAAATTTTGCTATGTATGTTATACCACAATTTTAAAAAACAAAGAAATGCAATAAAGATTTTCAGTTACATACAGTTAGGATTGATGCTAGTTGACTTCCTTTACAAGAAGTACTTCAGGAAGTCCTTCAAGCTGAAAAGAAATAACATCAGATATTAATTTGAATCCACACCCTTGAAGAAAGAACTAGAGGTCATTCAGTGGACAGTTTAAAGAACAAGAGGGAACTCTCAGAAATGAAAACTGATTGAAATGAAAATCTCATTTTAAGGGTTGAAAATAAAATTGAATAAACATGTACCACAGAGTAGGAACAAAAACAATAAAGAAGGAGGAAAATAGATAATTACAGAAGCCATCTGGGAAGTCCAGACTAGTTTAATAGGAATCTGGAAGTAGAAAATAAAGGAAATAATCAGTGAAGTCATTAGAGGAATTTTTCCTAGACCAAAACATTTGTGAGACACAAATTTCCAGTTTAAAAGATACATTAAGTATTGCAGGCAATGGATAAAAATATGTCCACATCAAGACATACATCATAAAATTTTAAATCACTAGTCACAAACATGTTGAAGGCTTCAAAGTTGAAACAACAACAACAACAAAAACCCAGCTAATAAAAAGGATCAAGAATCAAGGCTGTGATGAATACATGCTTCTTAGATGAAGAAGTAGAAATGGCAAATAAATACGTGAAGAAAATGTACAACATCACTGGTCATCGAGAGATGCACATTAAACAACGCTGAGATACCATCTCACTCCAGAAAGAATGGCTGTTATCAAGAAATCAACCAACAACAAATGCTAATGGGGATGTGGGGAGAAAGGAACCCTTTTTCAGTGTTGGTGGGAGTGTAGACTGGTGCAACTGCTGTGGAAATGAGTGTGGATATTCCTCAGAAAACTAGGATTAGAGGTCCCATTTCACCCAGCTATTCCCCTTCTGGGTATATTATCAAAAGAATTAAAACCATCATACCACAAGGACATATGTGCACCCATGCTTTTACTGGCACAGTTTCTAATAGCTAAATCTTGAAAACAACCCAAATGTCTATCAACTAATGAATGGGTAAAAAGAATGTGTTTTTATTCTCCATAATAAAGTACTATTCAGTCATTAAGGATAGACTTGAGACATTTTTAGGTAAATGGGTGTACCTTGAAACCATACTCTTAAGTGAAGTGAATAAACACGTGTAAATATTGCATTGCCTCTCTGGTGTGAGAAACTAAAAATTTCTCAGAAAGAGTTTCAGAAAGAGTAAAAACTATTGTGAAATAGGAAGAAACTGTTCAAAATTATATAGAATCTGAGATACTTTGTGAATACTTAAAATGTTTTAAGCAAAAAGGTATATCATTATTAGGAAATGAGCTGAGATTAGCAAATGAAAATACATTCTTTACCATTGTTATTCTCTAATGACTTTATGAAGTTATTTTTCATAGAACAGGCTTTATATTTTATTAATATCCATTTATATTAAAAATATTTTTAAAGAATAGAGAATCAAGGCTGTAGGACTTTACTACAGCAACAATAGATTATAGAAGATAGACTATTCGGTATTTACATGTGTGACTTATTTATTTCACTTAGGAGTATATCCTCAATATATATCCATTTTCCTATGAATGAAACTAATTTCTCATTCTTTGTGGCTGAGTAATATTCCATTTTATAGAAAAACCACATCTTCTTTATCCAGTTTCCAACGGATGGGCAAATGGGATGTTTCCATGTTTTAGCTGTTACAAACTGTGCTGCTATAAACACAGGTGCACATATATCACTGTGATATGATTCTTTTAATTCTTTTGGAAAGATACCCAGCAGAGGGATGGCTGAGTCAAATGGAACCTCTAGTCCCAGCTCTTTGGGGTATCTCCATATTGATTTCCATAGTGGTTGCACCAGTCTGCACTCCCACCAACAATGGAGAAGGGTTCCTTTCTCCCCACAACCCTGCCAAAATTTGTTATTGTTTAATTTCTTGATAGCAGCCATTCTTTGTGGGGTGAGGTGGAATCTCCGTTTTATTTTCAGGTCCTAATGATATAATAGACAATGTGAAATAGGAAGAAAGGGACTAAAGGTACAGGGAAAGTGAGAGTGGTAGGGGAAAGCTAATAAGGGAAAAGAAAAAATATAAGAAAATGAAAAAATGTAAATGAAGTATTTGTAAAGGGGGAGGCGAGGAGGGGTGAAGGGAGGACAAGGACAAGGGGAAAAAATGAGAACCAAGACCTGTCATGTAAAGGTACAGGATCCCAATAATGAATGTGACTGTACTGTATACCTAAAATGTACCAATAAACTCAATGAGGAAAAATTTAAACAGATTATAGAAGATAGTGAATCAGTGCCTTTAAATTTTTTTCCTTGTCCCCCCCCCCTCAACCTTTGCACTGAGCTACATCCCCAGGTCCTTTTTAGAGACTGGGTCTTAGTAAGTCATTAAATTGCCCAGGTTGGGCTCAAATTTACAATCTTCCTGTCTCACTCTCCCAAGTAATACCTTTAAAATTCTGGGGGAACATTTTCCAACCTAGAATTATTTATTGGCCCTTATAAGTATGAAGGTAGAATAAAGATATTTTCAGACATGCAAACTGGGTTCTGGGGTGCTGGGGACTCTAGATTCTTTGTAGGTTCTTCTTGTCCTGAAGAAAAAAATGGACAACAGAAGGGAAAGGGTAGTGAGGTTTTCTATTTATTAAAGGTAAGAAGAGAAACATGCTCTATAGAGCAACCGTGGGTTAATTAAAAGTAGGAAAAGCGGGTCGAGGACTTAGCTCAGTGGTGCCACCATCTGCCTCTCAAGTTCAAAATCCCAAATTCAATCTCTGGTACTAAAAAAGAAAAAAAAAGTTGGAAAAGGAGTTCACTCTACAGGGTGAGAGCCAAACACTATGGAAGACCACTATTGCCAAGAGCTTACTAGTGGTGGTCTTTTGTATTTTCCACTCCTCAGACTAATGTCAGGTCTGGGCCCTCCTTTCAAAACCCTGCTTGAATTCTGAGTAGAAGAATTGAAGATAGCATTTTCTGATTGGTCCCCCGTGCAGGGCATTGGGAACTGTTCTATGCATGTGTTGTGGAACTCTGTGATTGACAGGCTATGCCCACTTGCCCAGCCACTTTGCCACACCCTAATCTGCCTCACTGATATGATTCGATTATTATTTTTTCTTCTCCTTCTTCCTCTCCTCAACTGTGCCACTTGTTCCTCCTCCTTTTTTATGCTTAAATAACAAACATTTCTTACAGTTCTGGAAGCAGGGAAGTTGAATTTCAAGGTGCCAGCAGATATCAAGTCTAGAGAGGGTATACTTAGGTTTGTTAGTGGCCATCTTGTTGTATCTTTACATGACCAAAAGATATATCATCTCTTTTATATTTCCTATTAATAAGAGCTGTAATCCTGTTCATGAGGTTCTCACTCATATGACCTAATTACATCCCAAAGACCCCACCTTCTGGCTCACTGGTTTAAGATTTTGACATGAATATAGGATGGATACAAACATTTGGTTCATAACATTCTGTTTCTTACCTGACAAAATCCATGCCTTTCTCACATGCAAATATTTATGCATTTTATCCCAACAAGATCTCAACTTGTTCTAGATTGATTCTGAAATTTACTCTCATCTAAATACTGTTTTAACCAGACATTTTGAGACTTGAGATACGATTCATCCTGAGCCAAATTCATTTGTAGCTGTGAATCCGTTAAGTTATATGCTTCCAGAATACAGTGGTGTGACAGGCATGAGACAGGCATTCTTACTCTAAAGGGGAAAAATAGTAAAGAAGGAGGGGCTAACAGATCCCAAACAAATCCAAATAGGGCAAACTTGAGGAGACCCTAAAGGCCTGAGAGTAATTCTCTTTGGCTCCATGCTCTTTTTTCCAGGCTTCTTCATGTGACACCTCAGTGCTTCTTTAGGGTGACACCTATCTTTTCTATTATGTGTATTTCTTTTTTATCTTTATTATATTAATACATGTTTACCATACATAATGATCGCATTCTTCATGGGGAATTTGTATCTGCATGTAATATATCTTTTTTTCCTCATTGAGTTTATTGGTACATTTTAGGTATACAGTACAGTTACATTCATTATTGGGATCTTGTACCTTTACATGACAGGTCTTGGTTCTCATTTTTTCCCCTTGTCCCTGTCCTCTCTTCACCCCTCTTCCCCTCCCCCTTTACAAACACTTCATTTCCATTTTTTCATTGCATGTAATATATCTTAACTTTTTAACTCCCACTCCCTTTCCCTTTCTTTGGCCCTACTTTCCCTCCCCATTTACAAAAGCTATGTTTTCATTTTTCCTTCTGTTCTTTTTCTAAAATCGCTCTTAATCTTCCTTCACTTTCCTATCTCCCCTCCCTTGTTTCCCTTTTGTCAGTATCCATCCTCCATTTTGCTCCTTATTTATACATTGGGTTTCTCACACAATAGAAAAAATATTAGATATATACTTGTATTTCTGATGTATTTCACTTAAGATTATGGTCTCAAGATGCATCCATTTACCTAAAAGTCTCAAGTTTATTCTTCTTTAAAGCAGAATAGTACTCCATTGTAAATAAGTACTACATTTCCTTTATCCATTCTTCTGTTGATAGGCATATGGGCTATAGCCAAGATTTAGCTATTATAAATTGTGCTGCTATAATAAACATAGACATTCCTATATCACTGTGGTATGATGCTTTTAGCTCTTTTGGAAAAATATCTAGAAAGGGAATAGCTAAGTCAAATGAAGCCTTTGGTTTTCATTTTTTGAGGAGCCTACATACTGATTTCCATGGTAGTTGTACCAGTTTATACTCCCACCAACAATGGAAAATGGATTATTTTCCCCCAGGCCCAATCTACATTTGTTATTAGTTAAATTCTTGATGATAACCATTCTCTCTGGAGTGAGATGGAATCTCAGTATTGTTTTAATTTGCATTTTTCAAATGACCAGTGATGTTAAATATTTTTTTCATACATTTATTTGCCATTTCTACTTCTTCATCTAAGAAGTGTCTGTTCAGTCAACATGCCCATATGATTGAATTGTTAATTTGGAGGGTCTAATATTTGAGTTCTTTATGTATTGTAGATGTTAGTCTTCTGTCTGGCAAAGATTTTTTTTCCCCATTCTGTGACTTGTCTTTTTAGTCATTGGTGGTTTCTTTTGCTGTGCAAAAAAGCTTCTAGGATTGTTTTCTCTAGTTCTGTAAGCAATGGCATTACTTTTTGATTGGGATTGCGTTAAATCTGTACTACAGTTTTGGAAGTATAGCTATGTTCACTATTTTGGTTCTGCCTATCTAAGAACAGGAATATCTTTTCATTTTCTGATGTCCTCTTCTTTCTCCTTTTCAGAGTACTGTACAGAGTACTGTACAGGGTACCTCAGTTCATAAACTGATTCTTTCCATGATTCTGGTCACAATCTGAGTTGGACAAGAACTGAATCAAATTCAGTGGTTAGGTTCAATGTTGATCTCCTGGGGAAATTTGATTCAGTTATGGCTCTTATCAGATTGAGATAAACACCTTCTGTTCCAATTTTCTTTAGAATTTTTATCATGAGTGAGTTTTGGACTTTGTCAAATGCTTTTTCTACATCTATTGAGATGATCTTGTGGTTTTTGTCCTTGTTTTTGTTAATGTGATATATTACATTTAGCAATTTGCATAGTTGAACCATCCCTGCATCCCTGGAGTGAATCCAGTTTGGTCATGGTGTATAATCTTTTTGATGATTTGCTGCATTCTATATGCCAGTATCTTACCGAGGATTTTTATGTCTATGTTCATTAAAGAGATTGACCTGTAGTTCTCTTTTATGGTTGGGTTCTATTCTGGTTTTCCTCTGATCTTCATAATTTACTGCCTTGTATCTATTTTGAATTTCACTTGCTCTTCTTTTTCTAGAAGCTTGAGATTCAAGATTAGGTTATTTATTGGACTCACTGTTCTGATGTGGGAATTCAGTACTATACATTTCCCTCATAGGCCTGCTTTCATTGTATCCTACAAGTTCTGGTATATTACATTGGCATTATCATTTAATTGTAGAAAATGTCTAATTTCTTTTTTAATTTTATCTGTGATCCATTGGTTCAGGAGTGTGTTATTTAATTTCACGTGTTTATATAGTTTTTGTGATTTATTTTGCCATTTCCAATTTCATTGCACTATGATCTGATAATATGCATGGGATAATTTCAATTTCTTCACATTTAAGCATGTTTTATGAACTACTACGTGGTTTTCTTTTGGAAAAAGTCTTGTGTACAGATGAAAAGAATGTATATTCTGTAGTTTTTGGGGTGGAACACTCTAGATATCTACTAAGTCCATTTGTTCAAAGGTTTGGTTTAGTTCTGATATTTCTTTTTTGTTGTTTTTGTCTAGTTGATCTATTTGTGACAGTGGAATATTGAGGTCTACCATTACAATTGTCTTAGTGCTTATCTGATTTTTTTCATATCCGTTAATGTTTGTTGGGATTGTGCCCCTAACAAGTAGGTAAGGACTTTCTTTGTCTCGCTCAATCAGTTCTTGGCTTAAAATTCACTTTGTCTGCAAATAGAATAACTATCCCTGCTTTTTCTTTTCCAGGTTCCTGTCGCATGGAGTATTGTTTTCCATCCTTTGATTTTCAGCATATAAATTTCTTTTTGAGTTAAATGTGTTTGTTGTACACAGCATATTGTTGGATCTTGTTTCTGCCAATCTTTTTTTAATTGGTCAATCAAGATCATTCACATTGATGGTTATAACTGATAGATATTGACTTATCCTTGTCGTTATCTTATTTTCTTCTTGTTGGTTCCCTTTCTTTCCTATTTAATTGCTTGTCCACCTGGTACATTCATTTTATTGGAATATTTGAAATTGTTCTTGTTGTCCTTTCCTAGGATATCTGAGAACCTTTTAGAGTGCTGGTTTGATGGTCATGGATTTCTTCAGATGCTCTTTATCATGGAAGTATCTTATTTCTCCATCAAACTTGAAAGATCATTTTTCAGGGATATCAATCTGGGTCGGAGGTCATTTTCTTCTAGTGCTCCCTTTGACCTTAGAGTTTGTGTTGAGAAGTCTGCAATAATTCTGATGGATTTTCTTTATAGGTGATTTCTTTCTTTTCTGTAATAGCTTTTAAGATTGTGATCTTGTTCTGTCTGATTCCCCCTGCACCACCCCTTCTAGGGTCCCATCGCCCAGTATTTTGCACCTATCTTCCCTCGAGGGACCCCCTGCAATCAAGATAAATAAATGGTTTGGAGACCAAAAAAGGAAAAGAAAAGATTATGATCTTGTGTTGAATTTCTGGACCCTTTTTGTATTATATGCCTTCGTGTAGTTCCCCCCACCACACACACACACGGCTTTTTGGAGCTTTATATGTCTCACTTACCTGTATGTCAAATTCTTTTTCCATTCTTGGAAAGTTTTCTATTACTTCTTTGAACAGGATTTTATTCCCTTTATGTTATCTTCTCACTTTTCATTGATTCTATTTAATCTTATATTAGTCTTCTTTGCATCATCTAGCAGCTGTTGGAATGATTTTTTTGTGGTCCTGTGTTATTTTTAAGAAATCACTCATTTTAATGATCATCAAACACAACTCTGTCTTCTAAATCTGGTAATTCTGTCTTCACATTCTACTGCATATACTTTCAACAGAGTTTTCTATCTCCTGGATTTCTGTTTGATACTGTTTTATGGAATCTAGTTCTTTTCTATGTTGGGCATTCATGGGTTCCATGTCTTGCCTTAACTCCTCTTTTTTAAAAAATTTGTATCTATTCTAGATTCACTAACCATTTCCTTCATTATGGTGCTTATCTCTTCAGTTATCTGGGTAATTATATCTGCTTTGAATTCATCAAGCATCTTACTTTTTTGCTTTGTTACTTCTGCTCTTATCATTTGAGAAATTTCAGTGGTGTGACTTTATTTCTTTCCCCTCCATTCCCCCTGGATTTACTCTGGGGAGTTGGGAGTTTGGAGGAACATTTTGCTTGCATTTTTTTCTCATTTTCTTTTTTTATTGTTTGTTTTCTGTGTTGAAGCTTGCAAATTGCTTACTGTGGGTAGCTTTATTACTAGTAAGAGGCCTCTTTGTATAATAACTACTTTTTAGAGATGTTTTCTAGATGTAGCTAATTTTTGGCCTTTGAGTCTGTCCCAGAATCCTACCACCTCTGTTTATTATGGTTGAAAGATTGTAGCCTATTTGCCTAGCATCTAGATGTTTAGTACTGGGCTGTAGTATTATTTATGACTACCAGACATCTAGATATTGGCATACATGGAAGACAAATTGATCACAATACCTATGTCATTTTGGCTAAAGCAGTGTAATCAGAAAAAACAATAGTATGCTGGGTGTGGTGGCACATGCCTGTAATCCCAGCACTCAGGAGGCTGAAGCAGGAGGACCACTGTGAGATCGAGACCAGCCTGGGCTACATAGTGAGTTCCAGGGCAGTCTCAACTACATAGTGAGACACTGTCTAGAAAAATGAAAAAAAAAAAAAAAAAAAAAAAAAAAAAAAGAAAAGAAAAGAAAAAAGAAATAACAATAGCAATAACATGAGCTGTATAATGAGAAACTATAATAACACTTTTCTGCCTTTAACTATAGTTACAAGATTTGTAGTTATATAGATAGAACACAATCTAAGACAAATACAAAAACTAATATAGTAAATGTTCATTCAGTAGATCAAAGTTACCTTCTTTCACCATAGAGCAGTATTGAGCCATAGTAAGATATAGTTACTTGCCTACAGATTCATAAGGATAAATGGTACAGGTATGGAAGCATGAAGAAAAACATATAAAAAGAATAGATTATAGAAAATTAAGCAGAAAATGTGAAGAATATGGTAATATTTATGTAAAAGGTTCTATTAAGGAGTAGAGGGAAATTAGTAGCATTAGAAAAAGGGCGCTGGGTGTTATCTCACTGGTCACTGGGGCACAGGGCCAGTCACCATACCTTTAGCCCTTGCTGCCAGTCAGGCAGAGGACCAGCCTAATGCACTGGGTAGGAACCCTGCCTGGTCTCTAGTGATGTGCCTTCTATAGACTCCTTTGTACCCAGTATACCTGGTGTTAAATGGACATCCACAGATATCGGGTGCATCAGGCAAAGACTCACTTGAGATTAGAGTTCCTCATGGAAAATCAGGCTGCCCAGGACTGGTGATAGACCTTAGAGTTTCTGGGTGGTCTTTGTAGTTTGAGACCATGGGAGCTGGGTATGGACTCGAGTAAGCCCAGTGTGCCAGCTACAGACTCAAACCAGACCAGTGTTAGCCCTGTGTGCTGGCATGTAACAGACTTGAAGCACTCAGTGGTGATTCAGGCATGCCCTCGGTTCTATAATGATTCCAGAAACAGGCAGCAACCACTGACTTCTCTCTCAGAGTTTGAGATAGGGCAAATGGGGAGGGAGCCTCTGGTATGTACCAATAATAATGCTGACAAATGAAGGGATTCATATGCCCCCAGTCTATCCTGTGAGGCTAAGCTCTGCATACTGTTTAGAACCTTCCCACTATGTGGAAAGTTCTCAGAATGTCTGTTCCTGTTGTGTGCCAGAGTGGGGATGCAACAGACTTGCCCTAGTGAATCATTTCTCTTTTTAACTCATATACATATGTTTTGTTTCATCTCAAGTATCTTCTTTCAAATTGATTCTTTTTATCAGGGTGTGTGTTTCTTTCCTGCTAAGTTACCCTTGTTTCTAGTTGATGTGCTCTGGGTCTCTCCAGTATGGCTTTTCTACTCAGCTATTTTGGCAAGTGCTATTATGTGTATTTCTCTATTCCCAAAATGAGTATCAGTGTTCAACTAACTCAGTTCCTTTATACCATTGTATGTTAACATGCCTGGGACTCTCACAGCAGATTTCACAATTTTCAAGTGCCTCAGGGCACAAGAGTTGAATTTCTTCACTCACATAACTTTCCCTACATTGTCTGCTCTGTTAGGCTTTTCTGCTACCCTTGAGAATACAATATTGCCTAAAAAAACCTTACATCTTGATCATTACTTTAGACACACCTTTGAACGGATGCTGTGAAGAACAAGCTACAGAGTCATCTTCTATCCTCCTGGAGTTTACTCAGCATTGAAAATACCCTTGTGTAGAATAAACTTTGTCTTTAAAGTACTTTCTTCTGTCATTGAAATAAAAGGCTGTGCCTGAGAGTTAGCATTCTACTAAAGTGAGATGACATTTGTTAAGAGTTCAGCTTTGAACTCATCAGTGGACTAATGCATCAATGAATGTAGCAACCTTTTGATCCCATCACCTTCCACTTCTGAATGTGAGAATTTTGGGAGACAATTTAGAACTAAACTGTAATTCTGCCTCTGGCCCCAAAGACTCCCATCCAACTTATTACGCATTAGGCAGAATGTATTTATTCCATTGCTAAGAGTCTCCAGGATCTTAACAGTTTCAGTATTGCTGAAAAGTTTGAGTTAAAAGTCTTTTTTCCTAAGACTCAAAGTAAACCCTTAGCTGTGAGCCCCTGTAAAAATCAGAGTTAAATCCTAATATCTTTCCAACATACAATGGAACAATGTAAACAGTACTATTCCAAAAGGGAGGAATAGAGGTATAGAAAGGAATCAGACCAAAGAAAGAATGAAACCCTGTGCTGGGGATTTAGCTCAATTGTGGCATGCCTACTTTGCAATGCAAGGTCCTGAGTTTGAACCCCAGTACCAAAAATAAATAAATAAATAAATAAATAAATAAATAAATAAATAAATAAATAAATATAAATAAATAAATAAATAAATAAATAAATAAATAAATAACAGAAAAGAAAAGAATGAAACCCAGCAGGGCAAATATTAAACCTTATACTTTTATATCCAGTGCTTATGGCAGGTTATAGAAAGATGTGAACTCCAATGGTTTAGGCCACCCCACCTTTATGATCTTATTGATTGTAGCCCACATGACTTCTCTCTTGGGAAGGCTGCATTCTCTGCCTGTAGCTTTCCTTACCAGATGTTTCCTATTCCTGGTGTCTCCAACTTTCTGTCATCTGCTACACTTTTGGCTTCATTCTCACAGCTTCACACACTACCCTCTCATGAGTTCCTAGCAGGATTGCGACCATCACATAAATTTTTATGTGGACTTTCAGGTCTTCTTCTGTGTGGAAGCCTCCTTGACCCCATAACTCTTGCATTCTGCATCCCTGAAAACCCAGCGCCACATAAATAATGCCAAAATTGGTGGCCACTATGAGCAGTTGCTAGACCTTCTTGAACCATGGCTGAGAGACCTCTGAATACCTACATGGCTGATACCAGAGGTATCCTTCGCTAAGCATCCCTAAATAAGTATACATCCCAGGGACTTTTCCCTAATGAAAGCTTTGTACCCTTTCACCTGTAAGGGTGAGATCTTGCTGATTTATGAGATGCCCTCAGGGCATCTTTCTTTTTGTACCTATAGAGTATAAAGCCACGTATAAAGTACTTGGCTTCTTTTTAGGGCTAATCTTTTAAGCATCTGAACTGTCCTCTGCCCCAACTTTGCAGGTGTTTCCTTTTGTTAAAAGTGAAAAAAATTAAAATCATCTTTGCCATTTGCTCCATATCTTGCCTGTATATCTATCTAAAAAAAGCCACTAGTACCCATGTCACAGCCTGAACGTGGGGTACCTTAAAATTTCCTCTACCAGATCGCTGGTCTTAATCTGTCTCTCAAAAACTTATGGGACATAGGCAAATGTGTGTATTCAGTAACTAAGGAAAACTTAAAAGGTGATAGAGTGTGTAATAAAAGGAATTTTTGATAGGAAAATGAGAGAGTTCACTCAGAAGATGATAGTTGAGTAAAGTCCTAAAAGAGGTGGGGGAAAAAGCAAGTAATATTTTGGGAAAGATGTTTTCAAGCACAGGAAATGCCAGCAAGCACAAAGGCTCTCTGGTCAAAGCATGCGTAATGAATTTGATAACAGCACATACTGTAGTGTCATTGGGAAAAAGTGAATAAGGAATAAAGAAATCATAAGACATAGTAAAAGATGAGGTCAGAGAAACAAATGGTTGACTTTGGCAAGGGAATAGTTCAGACTTTAGGGATTTTATAGATTATTGTAAACATTTGGACCTTACTGTGAATGAAATAGGAGCCATTAGAGGTTTTTTTTATCCCATTCTCCCCTCTCCTGTGTACAAAAGCTTTATTTTCATTTTTCCTTCTCTTTTCACCTTTTTTCTTGTCCCTTCCTTCCTTTCTCCCTCCCTCCTCCCTTGTTCCCTTCCTAATTGAACATTTTCTTCCCATTTCCCAATATCTTATACATTTTAGTCCTTATTTCTACTTTCACTTTCTCACACCAGAGAAACAATGTGGTATTTAAACATGTGTGTCTGATTTATTTTACTTAAGAGTATGGTCTTAAGGTCCATCCATTTAGCTATAAATGTCCAAAGCTCATCTTTCTTTATGGCAGAGTAGTACTCCATGGTGTAAAATAAAACACATCTTCCTCATCCATTCATCAGTTGATGGGCATTTGGGCTGTTTCCAGGATTTAGCAGTTACCAACTATGCTGCTATAAACTACAGGCACACATACATCAGGAGCCATTAGAGTTTTACAAGTGGAGGAGAATCATCATCAAGTTTGGGTTTTAAGCTGATCATTCTATTAGCTGTGTTGATAGTAGACTGTGGGAAATACAGGTAAATCAGAGACAAATTTGGGAGACTAATAAAATCCTAATTGGCAAGATTAGGCTTGAACCAGTGATGACAGTCAAATCCCTTTACAAAATGATATCAGAAATCACAGTTACCTCTGAGTGGGATAATTATGGACACTTGTAATGGGATTGTAGATAATTATAGTTTTCCATCTTACCTTTTTATATTTCCCAAATTTTATTTTGTAAACTTTTATAGTCTGAGAAAAATATATAAACTACAATAAAGAATTGCTCCGAATATTGTAGGAGCACATAGGAAAATTGTCCCTTTCTTCCTGAGGATTAGGAAGGATTTTCTGAAAGAGATAATGCTAAAGGGTGAGTAGGAATCATCTGATGGTGGAAAAGGCTTTCTAAGAAAAGAAAAAGTTGTGAATAAAAAACGGGAAATAAATCGAAGAGGATATAAAAAAATGGAAAGATATCCCCTGCTCCTGGGTAGGAAGAATCAACATAGTGAAAATGGCCATACTACCAAAACTGCTATATACATTCAATGCAATGCAATGCCAGTTGAAATTCCAACACTATATTTCACAGAACTAGAAAAAAGAATCCAAAAATTCATTTGGAACCACAAGAGACCTAGAATAGCAAAAGCCATTATAGGCAACAGTCACATGGCACCAGGTGTAACAATTCCCAATTTGAAGCTATACTACAAAGCCACTGTGATAAAAACAGCATGGTACTGGCAAAGAAATAGGCCTGAGGATCAGTGGAACAGACTGGAAGACACAAAAACAAATGCAGATGTACTCAGCTACCTCATCTTTGACAAAGGAGCTCACCATCCTCAGTGGAGGAAAGATAGCCTCTTTAATAAATGGTGTTGGAAAAACTGGATGTCAACCTGCCACAGATTAAAATTAGACCCTTATCTTTCGCCATGCACTAAATTAAAATCCAAATGGATTAAAGATCTAAATATTAAAACAGAAACATTAAACTTGCTGGAAGGTAAGTTAGGCAGAACTCTGGAAGACATTGGTATAGGAAAAGACTTTATGAACAAATCCTCAGTAGCACGGGAACTAGCAGAAAGAATCAACAACTGGGATCTCATCTTACTAAAAAGCTTCTGTACTTCAAAAGAAACCATTAGCAGAACTAAGAGACAATCTACAATGTGGGAAAAAATTTTTACCAGCTGTACCTCAGACAAAGGACTATTATCAAGGATATATAAAGAACTCAAAACAATCAGTCCCCCCAAATATAAAGACCCGATCCAAAAATGGGCATCCGAAATGAACAGACATTTCTCATACAAAGAAGTGAAAGCAGCAAGAAAATATATGAAAAAATGTTCCACATCACTGGTCATTCGAGAGATGCAGATGAAAACAACACTGAGATTCCACCTCACCCCACAAAGAATGGCTGCTATCAAGAAATCACACAATAACAAATGTTGGCGGGGTTGTGGGGAGAAAGGAACCCTCCTCCATTGTTGGTGGGAGTGCAGACTAGTGCAACCACTATGGAAATCAATATGGAGATACCTCAAAGAGCTTGGACTGGAGGTTCCATTTGACCCAGCCATCCCTCTGTTGGGTATCTTTCCAAGAGAACTAAAAGAATCATATCACAGAGAAGTATGTGCACCCATGTTTATAGCGGCACAGTTTGTAATAGCTAAATCTTGGAAACAACCTATTTGCCCATCCGTTGGAAACTGGATAAAGAAGTTGTGGTTTTTCTATAAAATGGAATATTACTCAGCCATAAAGAGCGAGAGAATAGATTCATTCATAGGAAAATGGATACATATTGAAGATATACTCCTAAGTGAAATAAATAAGTCCCACATGTGTAAATACCAAATAGTTTCCCTGGTGTGAATATTCTGCAACAATGCATAAGATTCTAATAAGATTACTGACATTTAGAAATTTGAGGAAAGGAGCTAAAGGTGTAGGGAAGGTGTGATGCGTAGGGGAAGAACAAAAAGGGAAAAGAAAAAAATGTGAGAGAATGAAAAGATGAAAATAAAGTGTTTGTAGATGGGGAGGGGAGGAGGGGGTGAAGGGAGGGCAGAGGTAAGGGGAAAAAATGAGAATCAAGACTTGCCATGTAAAGGTACATGATCCCAACAATGAATGTAACTGTACTGTATCCCTAAAATGTACCAATAAACTCAATAAAATTTAAAAAAAAACGGGAAATAAGCAATGGCAGGAGGCACTGCAAATGTTTGATATTACTATCGTAAAAAGAGTGAGAACAAATGAGGGGAGGTGGCACATGCCTGTAATTCCAGCACTCTGGAAGGCTCATGTAGGAGAATTGCAAGTTCAAACCCATCCTAGGCAACTTAGAGAAACGCTGTCAAAATAAAAGAAAGGAAGTGTGGTATTTATATACAGTGGAGTACAGTTGGGGCAATAGAGAAGATAGATTTAATTTATTTGCAGCAAAATGGATGTACATTGAGACTAGAATGTTAAGTGAAATAAAGCAGACACACAGCTTAAGTATTCCATGGTTTCTCTTATATGAGAAGCCCAAAGTATAGATAAATTAAAAGGGGAAGTGGGAAGGGTGGGGGAAAGGAAAGAGGGAAAAAGAAAAATATGAGAAAAGGAAAAAATGGAAATAAAGTGTTTGTAAATAGGGAAGGATGGAAGGGGTGAAGGGAAGGCAGGGGGATGGGGAAAAAATAAGAACCAAGATGCATCATGTAAAGGTACAAGATCCCAATGATGAATATAACTGTACTGTATACCTGAAATATACAGATAAAGTTAATGAAAGAAGTGCAAATAAAAGATAATAGGAAACAGAGAGATAGAATTTTTGAAAATAGGAAGGAGACCAAGAGATGGAGGGAGGACAAAGGTGGGAGAGAAGGTGGGAAGTGGATAAAAAAGAATTCAGATGTGTTATGTACATGCACCAACTCCTCACAATGAATGTAATTATTATGCACTTCAAACATGTACTAATAAAAATTTTTTAAAATCATGGTAATATGTGTAGCCTGGTGCAAAGGCCATGATTCCATTCTGTGCCACCACCAAAAGATATTTTTTAATGCCACCTGAGGAATTTTGGATTTATCTACAAAGAACAAGATAGAGAGGAAGAGAGGATCTGGTATAGTCATCCATCAAATTGATCCCTCTAGTAGTGGATATCTAGTAGTACACAGATTATATCCATAGGATGGGTTTGAGGTTGATGCGGTTTCTAATAAAGTTAAATGCATGCCTGCCATAGTTTTTAGCAGTTCCACTTCTAGGTATTTATCCAAGAGAAATAAGGCATATTTTCATAAAAAGACTTTGATAGCTGAATTCAGGGAATCTGTTAAGCTTGTGTAGAGCTGCTACATCTAGAAGGCAGAGAGTATTAATTTGTTGCTAATATAGTTCTTACTGAAATTATTTATTTTTTACAAATTAGAATACATTTGTTGAGATTATATGTATTATATTTCTCTTGTTCAAAACACATGATATACCTACATATGTAAGACATTGTTCCAGGTGTTGGAGATTAAGCGCAAAACAAGACTAAGAAAATCCCTTTCTTGTAGTTTATATTCTAGTGGGAGAAAAATAGACGTATATATATATAT
>NW_022900949.1:42805463-42807447 GCF_012274545.1 Fukomys damarensis
ATCCAAAAACTGATAAATGTTTTGAAGAAATTAAAGCAATCAAGAATCACAGAAATAGGTCATGCCCTTTTAAAATTAAGTACAATAGATATGGATGACCTCTCTAAAAGATGACACAGATTAGTGCATATTTGCAATGCATGATATGGCATTTATCATGAGGAGTTGGTATGTGTACTTAACACATCTTAATTCTTTTTTGGTCTCCGATCCCTTTCTTCCATCCCTGCTTCTTTCAACAGTTGGTCACCTTCTCATTTGCAAAACTCTATCTACATTTTTTCCAACTCTTTTTTAATCCCCTTTTCCTCCCCTTCATTCCCCTTCCCTCCATCTCTCACTCCCCTTTCTACTTAAAAAAAGATTTTCTTTAGAATTTTTAAGTACTAAAACTTTAAAATTAATTAGGAAATCTTTCTTTGCTATTGTTCCCTGAGATGATTCCTAGGTTTCCCAGTTGTACACATAAAAAGCCTTGGAAGTATTTAATAAAATAGCTGACAGATTTAAGTACATATTAGTCTGGCTTTCCACTTTGCAGAATTTTCATTTGGAAATGATCTAGATTTTTCTATTTACCTCCTTGTGCTTAATTTGGGTTCCTACCAGATGACTATTCATATAAAAAAAACTCCCTCATTGGGCCGGTGATTTAGCTCAGCGATTCGGTGGCCTGCCTTGCCAAGTGCAAGGACCCTAGTTCAATCCCTGGTACCCCCCCCAAAAAAAAACAACCACCCTCATTAGAGGACTAAATTTATATGTAGCTCTGTCTTATACTGTGTGTTGCATTTACCATCATATTAAAAATTACAACATTGTCTCATTGAAACACAGAAACAACAACAGAAATAATGATAAGAACAAGTTAATAAATATAAATACTATATGTTCTGTTCTGCTATTCTTTTTTTTTTGAAGCAACATTTTTATTTTCAACTTTATTTCCAACTTACAACTTCATTGTAAAGCTTATCAAATTTTTCAAAAGCAAAATTTAAAACAAACTGTAGGTAATGTAGAAAAATGCAGCCCTGTCTTCATTGCCAAGAAGAGAACGCAAACCCCTTCTATCCCACCCCAGCCTTCACGGTAGGTCCAGCACAGAAAACACTGCACATCACTACAGCACCAGGAGGAAAGAATTAAAACAGCAAAGAAAAACATGCTGACACACATAAGCACTAGTGAGGTACTGACAGTTCCACCAGGACACAATACTAGACTAGCAAACCAACCTTGGGATCGTGTTCATGGACTAAGTCACACACACTTTCAGTTGCAGAGCGGGATGAGCACTGCATTTGCCAAGGGCTCCTCCACTGTGTGTGTTCTCCTGTGTAACACATAGCACATGCACTACATTTCCCTGTACTTAAGATACAGGGAATGATTCAGTTTTGACTATAGAAGTTTAGTGAATTTGCTACTGTTCAATTACAAGACAACCAATAATGAATAAGGCTACAACAACTTCATTATAATTTAATGGCTAAGGCTACCTTATGCCCATCTATTAAACTAAAACAAATTTAAATCCCTTAGGTTGTTTTTAGATAGCACTCTTTTACCAGAAGTAAAATTTTACATATATAAATGGTACATAAAATACAGATTAGACTGCATGAGATAAACAGTAGCAAAACATCACTGAATTTTAAAAGTAAAAAATATATATATATAAAAATATTAGCCTAGTCAGAGATTTAGCTCAGCGGTTCGGTGGCCTGCTTTGCAAGCACAAGGACCCGAGTTCAATCCCTGGTTTTACCAGAAGTAAAATTTTACATATATAAATGGTACATAAAATACAGATTAGACTGCATGAGATAAACAGTAGCAAAACATCACTGAATTTTAAAAGTAAAAAATATATATATATAAAAATATTAGCCTAGTCAGAGATTTAGCTCAGCGGTTCGGTGGCCTGCTTTGCAAGCACAAGGACCCGAGTTCAATCCCTGGTGTAAAAAAAAAAAAAAAA
>NW_022900949.1:42807894-42808379 GCF_012274545.1 Fukomys damarensis
TGCCTTGCAAGAACAAGGGCCTGAGTTCGATCCCCAGTACCACAAAAAAAAAAAAAAAAAAAAAAAAAAAAATTAGCCTAAAGTGGCAAATTTTCAAACACTAATATGTAAAAATGTTTAAATAGTGATATTCCTCCAAAAATATATATTTATTCTGTTTTTTCTATTTGCAACAGTGTATAAAGGCAACCACGACCTGCAGTTGAGGTAGCAAAGCCAAAAATCACAAACTTTGGGTTAAGAAAAATACCTTTCCTATGTTTTAGCAGCATCTTCTATACAATATTAAGTGAATTCTAATTGTTTCAAAACTTCTAATTCACATGTATTACTTTATAAAATAATTTTAAATACTAAAAATGTTAAAATGCTATTAAATTCTGACATTTATCTTACATTGAAAACACTGTACAAAAGAAATCTGCAGCTACTGTATATTACATACAAGTAAGCTATTTATTTACACCTTTCCAATGCACAATGCA
>NW_022900949.1:42808479-42810883 GCF_012274545.1 Fukomys damarensis
GCTTTAAAGAAAGGAATGGAAGTTCTATTCTCTTAATGCAGTGAAACAGAAATGTATTTTAAATGCAACAGTGTTTTAACAAAAAACAGCTAGCAAAAGGAAATATATCAAAATTTGAAAGGAATCAAAAACTATGAACATTAATAAGAGTATTTTTTTCAATGCATTTATAAGAAAAACTGTCTTCAGATTTGTAAGAGTTGAAATTTTCCTGTTAAAATACAAAGTCTAACATTCTTATTTGTGTTTTTCCTTACACTGTTGTAATTTAAAAATAAACAGGGCTCCCCGAAAGACCTGTTTGGCTCCCCCATCCGTCCAGCACGCACCCGGCTGGCCAGGTGGGCAAGTGGTCAGTACATGCCGGGCAGCAGGCGGTATGGCACACACTGGCAGTACCACTCCCAGGCCAGCCTGTACTCCCTTCAGCACTGCTGCTCGTCTGGTGCCTCCTGGTGCACCAGCAGCACCACAAAGTAGGCCACATAGAAGTACGGCAGCGCATGCTCAAAACCACATGGCAGGGACCATGCCAGGGCCATGATGAGGTCGCCCAGGTAGTTGGGGTGGCGGACAAAGCCCCACCATCCAGACACGAGGGGGTTCTTCCCTATGGAAGTATGAATGGTTTTCAAATGCGCAAGCTTTGGATCAGTGGGATTTTTCCAGAATGCATTTTTCTGAGAATTTGCACATTGGAAGATTATGTATCCACAAAGCTTCAGAGCGATGATCAGTGTGGCCAGTGGCCAGGAAAACTCGTGGGGACGTGGGGATGGTGGACGAGGTAAAAGGCCTGCAGGCTGTAGGTGAAGGGAACCCACACCAGATCCCCAAAGGCCAGCGTGAACCCACACCCATCGTAAACAGTGTTCATGTTATCAGCAGTGCCTCCTCATTCCAGAGAGCATCCATCACATACAGAAGTTGGAAGCTGTTAACCAAAACCATTGCCAAGGATGGAGTAGCCCAGTTCTGCACCTTCATTTCAGCCAAAAGCATCACCAGGTTAATCACCACCCATCCCATCAGGCCAGGGCGTAGTTCACAGAAGTATTTGAGATCAAAAGAACCAATTCTTGGATTCAACTCACGCCCAATGAAGAAATCATAGATAGCATTTCCACAGCTGGCTGGCGACAGCTCATCCCTGGGTTCCTTCCGAGCTCGTGCATAGAGTTAAACACTCAGGACATCTGCAAACACCATGGCTGTGACAGCCAGCTGGAGGAAATGGTCAAACAGGTAATGAAGCTGTAGGCCCCAGAGAAGACCTGCACCAAGAACTGCAGAGGTCAAGACGAAAGCAAAGAATCCATTTAATCTACTTGAGTCTTCTTCCATCAATAAGAGGCAATCCTTCTACAACCTTCCCAACTGGCAGCAGATAAAACAGAGCTTGAACAAAAAACCAGAGGAGGTGGAGCCCACTGGCTCAGGGCTCCCACAGGTCACACAGTGCTGGCAAGGGAGACGAGAAGCTCAGGAGGCTGCGGTCATCCTGCTGGCACAGGGACAGCAGCAGGATGACGACGATGGGCAGGCCCAGCATGATGCGCAGTGCACCAGGAATACCCCCAAACTCTAGCTCCTTCTTCTGAGGGGTGGCCACATGAAACATTCTCAGCAAGTCAGGTTCTTTGGCAATAAGCTTTTCTTCCTTATAATTGACTTCATTGAATTTAACCTCTTCTCTTCTTGGACGAAGGCTATACTGAATAGACACATAACTGCTTTCTTGGGGCATGGTGAATCTTTCTGGAGGTTTTCTGTGAGGCGTATGCTTCCCCTCACTGTGCTCAGGCTCTGGTCCTCCATTGTATGTGTTGATGCTGTTCCCAAATGGCTTCAGTAGAAGCGGAGTCAGTTTAACTTCCAGAATCTCCCTCCTCATCTCCTTCACATTGGCCTGGTGAGAAGCGGAGGTGGATCTCCAGGAGCCTTTAAGCGGCCAGCCAGGGGACCGGGAGCAAGACAGAGACCTGCTGCCATGGCTCCCATGGCTCCCACGGCGTCTGGAGGGAGAACTGGAAGTTGAGCTGCTCCTCCTCTGCTTGAAGGATGTTAAAGGCTTGATATCATTCTCTTTTAACTCCAGTTCAGTTCCATCTTTGTATGTTATGGTGTAGAGCTGGGATCTGCCATCATAGTTCAGAATTTCCACTTCATAATAGAGAGAACTCCCAGGCCGTCGACCTCTTACCACTTCACCATCAGCAAATTTCCTACTTGGCATTTTCTAAAATTACTCTGCGCGGGTCCACGGGAACAGGAGCCACTTGGACAGGGGCAGGGGCCGAGCGCTGGAGACTGGACTCCGTTCCACCAGTGTGGCCCGGACAGGCTGCGGGCACGCCCTGAGGGGGCTCCCTTGTTCTGCTATTCTTTTTTTTTTTTTTTTTTT
>NW_022900949.1:42810913-42848943 GCF_012274545.1 Fukomys damarensis
TATACAATGTAATGACATTCATCATTGGAAATTTGCACCTTTACATGATCCATCTTGGTTCTTATTTTTCCCCATTCCCTTGTCTTCCCTTCAACTCCTGCACCCTTCCTATCTACAAAGACTTTGTTTCCTTTTTTTCTTTTTCTCATGTTAATCCCATTTCCATCTTTCTTTTCCCCTCCCCTCCCACTTCCCTTTCCCCTTTGCACCTTTTCTTCCTATTTCCCATTATCTATTATACCTTTTAGTCCTTATCCATAACTTTAATTATATTTTTTTTTTTGGAGGGAAAAAACAGAAACATCGAGTTTTGGCTTCTCCTTTTTCCTTCTGGAAATAAACATAGATTAGATTTATAGAGCTTGTTTTATATTCTTAAAGGAATTCTATAGTTAGAATGAATGAAACTAATCTTCCCCCTTCCTCTTCCTCCCATTTCCCCTCCTCCTCTGTGTGTGTGTGTGTGTGTGTGTGTGTGTGCGCACGTGTGCATGCATGCATGTTATTTCATGCCAGAGAAAAATTTCAGTACTGAGTAATGGGAATAAAGGAGTTAAATTGAAAAGAACAAAATGCATACATGTGTAAAAACCGAATAGTTTCTCTGGTGTGAATAAACTGTAATAGTACATAAGATCCTAATGAGATAACTGACATTGTGAAATGGGAAGAAAGGCGCTAAAGGTGTAGGGAAAGTGGGAAGGGTAGGGGAAAGGTAATAAGGGAAAAAATATTAGAAAATGAAAAAAATGGAAATAAAGTGTTTGTAAATGGGGAGGGGAGGAGAGGGTGAAGGGAGGGCAGGGACAAGGGGAAAAAATAAGAACCAAGACCACCTGTCATGTAAAGGTACAAGATCCCAATAATGAATATAACTGTACTGTATACCTAAAAGGTGCCAATAAACTCAGTAAAAGGAAAGAAAAAGAACAAAAGGAACAAAGAAATGGAAATTACAGGACAAAAGATTATTAATGTCACTGTACATCTACAGTGAAAGGGGAAAGGAGCAAGATCACTGTGATAAAAACAGCATGGTAGGCCGGGGATTTAGCTCAGTGGTTCTGCTGTCTGCCTTGCAAGCACAAGGACCCGACTTCAATCCCCGGTACCCCCCCACCAAAAAAAAGACAGCATGGTACTGGCAAAGAAACAGATCTGAGGATTAGTGGAACAGATTGGAAGACATGAAAACAAATCCAGACATACTCAGCTACGTCATCTTTGACAAATGAGCTGACCATCCTCAGTGGAGGAAAGATAGCCTCTTTAATAAATGGTGTTGGAAAAACTGGATATCAACCCGCCAAAGATTAAAACTAGACCTTTATCTTTCACCATGCACTAAATTAAAATCCAAGTGGATTAAAGATCTAAATATTAAAACAGAAACACTAAACTTGCTGGAAGATAAGTTAGGCAGAACATTTGAAGACATTGGCATAGGAAAAGATTTTATGAACAAATCCTCAGTAGCACGGGAACTAGCACAAAGAATCAACAACTGGGATCTCATCTTATTAAAAAGCTTCTGCACAGCAAAAGAAACCATCAACAGAACTAAGAGACAACCTACAATGTGGGAAAAAGTTTTTACCAGCTGCTCCTCAGACAAAGTATTATCTAGAATATATAAAGAACTCAAAACAGTCAGCTCCCCCAAATATAAAGACCTGATTCAAAAATGGGCATCCGAAATGAACAGACATTTTGCAGACACAGACATAAAAGCAGCAAGTAAATATATTAAAAAATGTTCCACATCACTGGTCATTCTAGAGATGCAGATGAAAACAATATTGAGATGCCACCTCATCCCACAAAGAATGGCTGCTTTCAAGAAATCAAACAGTAACAAATGTTGGCGGGGTTGTGGGGAGAAAGGAACCCTTCTCCATTGTTGGTGGGAGTGCAGACTGGTGCAACCACTATGGAAATCAATATGGAGATACCTCAAAGAGCTTGGACTGGAGGTTCCATTTGACCCAGCCATCCCTCTGCTGGGTATCTTTCCAAAAGAATTAAAAGAATCATATCACACAGATATATGTGCACCTGTGTTTATGGCGCCACAGTTTGTAATAGCTAAAACTTGGAAACATCCCATTTGCCCATCAGTTGGAAACTGGATAAATAATATGTGGTTTTTCTATAAATCATGTTTAAACAGTTAAGCATCCTGTGTGAGTTTTTGTTCATATAATTCTCATGATCTGGAATATTTTTTCTCTTTTAATATCCAAATTATCCTTCAGAATCAGCTATAACTGTCTCACATTTGTGAAGTCCCCTCACCTCTAGTAGAGCTAGTTTTATCTTAGTCCTCTCAAAAGACCTTCAAATCATTATACTCATTAATATGGTAACCAATAAATGCAAATCAAGTGATGCTGCAACCAGAATATGATTTTTTCAGGGTTGGGGCAGCTCTTATTTTATTCTGTATTTCTGGCCTCTAGTAAGTGCATGATTTTTTGAAGACCCAAAGGAACTTTGGAATTATAAAAGTGCTACTATAACTATTTGAGAATATGTGACAAGAGTGTAGTACTCATGTGTCTCTTGCTTTAGAAAAAAATGAAAATACTCTGTTTTCTGGGCTTGTTTATCATTAGGAATCTCTGTTCCAAATCAGGCAAATCATTGCTGCCATCACCATCTCAGTCCTCTTAGTGGGTATCTCATGCACTTCCCACATACTAGGTGCCACCAGAAGAGTTGGAGCAGAAGCTTGGCATAGACTCAGAAGAATTATGGTGCCTCATTTGGGTTATGCAGATGCTGGGGCTAGAAAGTATCCTTCTTGCAACATATCTAAGAGCCTGTGGGACATGATGCTCCCTGTGTATCTCCAGAGAAAAGTTTGACTTGTAGATTTTCCTAAGTATATTAGCCCATGGAACCTCCCCCTAACACTTTTTTCTAGTGTTTATTTCATAAGATGAAATAACAAATAAGGCGTGGCTTTGAAGTCAAACAGATCCATATTTTGAAATCTATCTTTACCACTTTCTGCTTTCTCATCTTGATACCTCTGTTATTTCTCAGTTTCTTTAGAGGTAAAGTAACTGTTGTGAAGATTAAATGCAATTAAGCAAATAGAAATACTTAATGCCTAGTATACAAAAGACACCCATTAAATGGCTGTTGTTGCTTTTCCTATAGCAAGCTGATGAATAGTAGAGTCCCATTCACATCTTTTCTATGAGCTTCACACTTGGACTTTCTCTTCACTTATGTATTCCACAGAGACCTCAAATTCAGCATGCCCTCTTGAACTTTCTGTCTTCCTTCTTTTTGAATCTTCTCTATTGACATTACCACATCCAGTAAACAACTAAATCTGATCATCTCTGTCTCTTAAATATATCTTGTGCCCATTTACCTCTCTTTAGTCCCCCAAAATGCATCATCGCTTGCTTGGGCTACTTTTCTAGGCTGCAGTCCAAATGATTCTAAACATTTATAAGATTATGCTGCTTCTCAAGGTTGAACTTTGTGGGCCTCTCAAAGACCCACAGTGGTTTTTCTAAAAATTGCTGAGCCTAACACAAATTGAAATTGCTTTCAAAAGTACAGATTCCTGTGCTCCCTCCAGTACTCCTCTTTTAGATATCCAAATATCTAAGGAAGTGCCCCCAAAAATCTACATTTTTAAACAAGTAGATAAGTATGCAGAACCCTCATATAATTCCTTATTGTTCTATGATACCTCCAGCTCTCCAGCATCTCCTGAACTCAACCCTGAGTGACCCCATGTCACAAGCAGCATCATACTTCTTGGCATTTTTTTTACTCCCAGAGCCCTATTCTTGTATCTCTGCCCCTCAACAAACAGCAGAAGCCGAAAAATCTTTCCAGAGCCTGTTTCATTGCCTCTTTGAGGCAGCCTACTTTCTTCCCAATAGTTTGTCAGCTCCATTCCATACTGTTACAGAATTTTTACAGTGTCTTGCAATTTTTGGTTTCTTTGCATCTCTTTCTCACTAGATTTAGAACCTAGATGATACAGATTGTTTAATTTCTATATCCTTAGTACAGACCCAGTTTCTGAAAAATGATAGGAATTAGTGAATGTTTTTGAAAGAATAAAAGTGAGAGAGGATGGCTAAAAGAGCCTTTGCATTTTATCAGTAGCTACAGAAATATTCCTTGGAACCCTGAAATGTCTTAAGGCACAGGTAGTAGGGTAGAGGCCTACTACCATATTCTCTAGAGAGAATTCCTTCCACTCCCATTGGCTCCACTCTGATTCAACCAAAGTAACTGTGCTTTTTAATTTTTTTTTTTTGTATGTTGATGAACAGAGTAAGGTTTTGTTGAAAAGGTGAAAAATTGATACTAAAAATAAATTTGGAAACTCTATCACTGGACCCTGGTTTGCCTTTTTGAAACCCCTTTGTGCATCTTTGCTCTCTGTTCCTTAAAATGAAATGGGAAAACCTGAAGATCTTGTAAAATAAAGCTAAGTCATCTAACCTAGAAAATGAATCTGTGAGGGGATGTTAGAGATTTCTTAATCTGTTGGATTGTAGTGAAGTATAGTCTTGGGGCTACTTGCCTGTTTTCAAACACTTGGTTATCACGAGAGAGATGCTAAGAAATTGGCATCCATCTCCAAGAAGGACCAAATGAGAAACATAAAAATTAAATTGAAAGAGTTGGGAATTTCTCTGATTTTATTTGAGGAAGTTGTCTTTATTTCCAAAACAATCTTCAGAAAAGATTGTCCATGAGGATAAAAGACTCTGCCTTCGTCTCAGTGCCTGACATAGGCTGCCACTTCATTGTCAGTCACCAGACATTCCCTGAAGAGACACATGAACTGCCACCAGTAGAGATGTATATGAAACACAGTGCCACCCAGTGTTTATAATGCTTATAAAAGTAAATGATTTTAGCCAGGCATAGTGACACATACCTGTAATTCCAGCGCTTGAGAGATTTAGGCAGGAGGATCCCTGTGAGTTTAAGGCCAGCTTGGGTTACATAGTGAGTTCAAGACCAGCCTGAACTATATGGTGAGACCCTGTCTCAAAAAGCAAACAAAGCAAATGATCTTAAAATTTAAACTCTATTAGACTTGCCGCAGATTCAAAGAATGGAATTCATTTGTAAGAACTTCCTTAATAATACAAAATTAATGTAATTTTATATACTGTATATTTATAGTTTATCATTATAATTACAACTAAATGTAGAGTAGTTCTCTTATAACACAGCTTACTGAAGAGAAAGTATTAATCGTCTCTTTTTCTCTTGAAAGAGACCAAACAGTGAGTTAGAAAGAGGATTTATCATCCGTATTATTTAAAAGAAAAAATGGACCTTTTGTACTCATATGGAGGTATGGGCCTTTGTAAAATCTCTGAAGTAAATTTAACTTTTGTGTATAGTTCCTTTTATACCTTTGAGGAGTATAAGTAGTTGCTACAGTACTAATTAAAAAATAAATTTGGATTGACAAACTCTGTGATCCTTTGGATTGTGTTGCTGTACACAGAAGTGAGTTGTGGAATCAAATAATCACCAATGCAGTTGAAATGTAAAACATGTAACATGTTAAGTCTCTTGCGAAGTCTTGCAGGATAGAAACCTGGTTTACTTCAGTATTTTTCCACAGCATTTCACAACTTCTTTTGCAGATAAGCTGCAAAATCATGGGAACATTGGATAGGTATTCATTTTCAAATAATTTAAACATTAATGGAAAACAGTAGCAAAACGGAATAATTAGATGTATGTCTGAAGTCCTCAGAAGTGAAAAAAAATTTATTTTGAATGTTACAAATTGTCAGTCATATCATGTGAAATCAGAAGGATGAAAGGCTCTAAGAAATATGAAACTCAGATGGCATTCATAAGAGCTACCCTTACTTAGCAGCTTCCTTTCACTGTTAAGAGAGACATTTCCCTATTTCTGATATGGCCAGCAACCTTTTTCACCTAGGTATTTTCCTTATCTACCCTTTATTCTTGTACTGGAGCTTTGTATAACCTTTCCAAATAGTACCCTTCTCTGTGAGTAGCTCCAAATGGAATCCTTCTTGGTAGATACCTGCACTGAAGAGAGTCACAGAGATTGGTAGTGTGATGGTAAGAGCAATTGTATGTATTCCTCCCAAATAAGAGTGTAGAAGTCATGCTAATCTCTTAAAAAGTAATAAGCTACCTGAAATAACTTTTGTGTTCATATATCCATGAAGATTATTATCAAGTTAACAGCTGGTTGGGTAATTGTTTTATATATGGTATACAAATTAAGATAGAACAACTGCTTTAGCAAGTAGATAAATGTATACAACACCAACAAATTATAAATATTTAAGTAGATTGAAATTCTAATTACCCTGATTACATATTGTATATACATATCTAGTTATCACACTGTATCCTGTACATACTTATAATAAATAAAAATTTTAAAGAAATGTTATCCATCCTGTTTATGGAAACCTTTAGGAAATTTCCACCTTGGTTTTTTAACGTACATTGAGCATCTTTTATAGGTTCAGGCTCTTGGAAGTGCTAAAATATACCAGTAGACAAATATTCCTTCCCTTAGAAAGCTTATTCTTCTGTAAGGGAAAGATAAAGAAAATAGCTTGTGCAAAATCCTTTGCTTTTGTTGCCCAGGATTGCTTTTGTTATTCTGGGTCTCTTCTGCATGTACTAATTTTTAAAAAAGAGATAATCCCAGCACTTGGGAGGCTGAGGCAGGAGGATCGCTGTGAGTTCGAGACCAGCCTGAGCTACATAGTGAGTTTCAGGTCAGTCTCAACTACATAATGAGACCTTGTCTCAAAAAAAACAAAAAAAGGGGGGAGGGTGGGCATTTAGCTCAGTGGTGCTGCCACCTGCCTCACAAGTGCAAGAACCAGAGTTCAATCCCTGGTACCACAGACAGAGAGAGAGAGGGAGAGAGATAATAGCACATACATAGATCCTAAAGCAAGAACGAGCTCGTCATGTTCAATATTCTGGTATCTAGGAGACCGTTGTGTTTGTGTGGAAAGTAGTAAGCAAAAAGTGGTTGTATGAGATGAGATACCGCTGGAAAATTAAGCAAAGTGTTCTATACAAGGCCTTGCAACTTGGAGGAAAGTTTGCATGTGATTAAAGAATGAGACTAAGACATGAAAAGGTTTATTGTTGTTTTTGTAACAGCTTTGTGAGGTATATAATTCACATAGCATAGAGTTTACCCATTCAAAGGATACAATTTTGTATCTTGCAGTGTAGAGCAGCCATTACTGGATTGTAATTGATTTTAGAACATTTTTTTCACCCTGAAAGAAATCCCAAAGCCTTTAATAGTCATCCCATTTCCCTCAAGCCTCTAGGCCTAGGCAAACACTGAGCTATGTTCAGTTTCTATAGATTTCCTATTGTGGATGTTTCATAAAAATTGAATCATGCAATATGTGGCTTTTGTAACTAGCTTATCTCACACATTTTTTCAAGCCTCATTCATGTTACAAGTAACAGTATTTTGCTCCTTTTATGATGGAATAATGTTTTATTGTATGAATATACCTAACCACATTTTATTTATTCGTCCACTCATTGAAAGATATTTTTATTGTTTTCACCTAATAGCTATTAATAATGCTGCTGTATGTGCATGTACAAATATTTTTGTGTGACCACATGTAAATGTTTTTATATGTATTGAATTTTTTTGGAAGTCGGGCCTATTGAATGTAATTTATACATAGTGAAGTAAAACTCCTTCCTTGCACAATTCAGTGAGTTCTGACAAACCTATGTAGTTGTGAAACAATGGTCATAGTTAAGAAATACATTTTATCACCCCCTGAAAGTTCCCCATCCCCCTTCAACTCTGGCAAATCTTGATCTGATCTTACTTTCTATAGTTTTGCCTTTTCCAGAATGTAATATAAAAGAAGAAATATTGAAAAAGTTTTTTGTGACTAGCTGCTTTCATTTAGCATAATGCTTTTGAGATTAATTCATACTACATATCTCAGTAGTTTGTTGTTTTTATTGTGAAATGGTATTTCATTATATGGGTTATTTATTTATCATTTGAAGGACATCTGGGTTGTTTATAATTTGGGCTATTATGAATAAAGCTGCTATAAACATTTACATACAGATCTTTACATGGATATATGTTTTCATTTCTCCTACAAATTCCTACAAATAAATTACTGGGTCATTTATTAAGTATATGTTCAATAAGAAACTGTCAAACTGTTTTCCAAAATAGCTATATCATTTTGCACTCCCACCAAAAGTTTAAAGAGTATTCTAGTTGCTTTACACTCTCATCAAACCTTGGTATATTCAGTCTTTAATTTTAGTTGTTCTAGTAGGTGTGTAATGTTATCTCCCTGTGTATTTAGTTTGCATTTCTCTAATGACAATAATGTGTTCTGCTGATTTTCTATCCCAGTAGTTCTTTGGTGAATGGTCTATTCAAATCTTCTTCCCATTTTAATTGAATTGTTTCATATTATTGAGTTTAATTATTTATATATTATCAATCAATACAACTTTTTAGATAAATATTTTCTAAATATTTTATCCCAGTCATTTCATGTTTCTAGCAGTGTCTTTCCAAGTGGAGATGGTTCTGATTCTGGTGAAGATCAGTGTTACTTTTTTATAACTTATATTTGGTTAGTAATGGCAGGCCACAAAGATTTTTCTACTGTATACTAAAAATGAAAACACAAATATGAACACTATATCCAAGTTACTTCATTTTTCTCCTGTAGTTTCTCATTATTTTATAGTCTTAGTTTTAGATTTAAGTCCTCATTCATTCAAGTTAACTTTTTGTGGAAAGGTCATGGGTCAGTTTTTTTCATATGGATTTTTTAGTACTATTTATTGAAATACTATGTTTCTCTCATTGAATTACCTTGATACCTTTATTGATCTTTAGTTGACTAAAGATATGCTATTTATCCTGTCATTTAACAAGAACCTTCTCCATATTCCTATTAACTAAAGGTGCAGCACCTTCTACTGTTTCACAGCTGTTCTTTAAACTGATAGACTCACTCTGCTTCCTCATTTTGTACTTCTCCCATTAGTGTCTTTCTCTTCCATTCCATTAAAATAGTTCATGCTGAATTATTTTATCAATGATCACTGTTCTAACATGTAGTGAGCACAACTTCATTCTTATCTGATGTGACTCTCAGTGGTTTTGGACCTTGTTGACCACTCCCTCCTCTTTGACATCCTGCTTTTCTTAACTAAAGGAGCAGAGCAATATCCTTCTTATTTTTCTTCTGTTCTTCTCTTTGTTCCTGATTGTCTACTTTTCTAGTTCTTTTGCACATTTCTTAAATGTCAGTGCCCTAAGGATGCTGACCATGCTCTTTTTATCTTTTTGTGAACACATTCCTTGCTTATTCCCATCCTCTCCCCTGAATAAAGAATTTCAAATTTATATGGCCCACATATTTTGAGATTCATATCTGCATGTCTTACATATCTGCATGGCTTACTGCCTACCGGGACCATAAGCCCTGTGAATAAAAGGTGTCTTGTTTATATTTTATTCATGTTTATATTTCCATGTTTATCACACAGAACTCAATATGTATTTATCAATTAAATAAACAAAAGAATACTTGAAGAAAGTAATCAAGCTGTGTAGTAGATACTATAATTCTAATACAATATTTTAATACCAGTCTTTTTAGTGATATCACATATATTCAATGTATATGATTGAGGATTCAGGGAAGCAAGTTTCTTTTAGAATTACAAACTTTGTCTTCACCCAGGATTCAGTGTTCTTGTTACAATTAGTAAGGAGCCTTAGGATGAAGAGATGTGAATGAAATTTTGGGTAGGGACAGGAAGGAGATGAAAGATCAAGGAGATATTTCTCCAAATGGTACCAACACTGTTTCTAAGATTTCTTAATCCTTTAATAATTTTGTTCAAAAATTACCTACATTATCTGAGAAATAAAATATTTATAAACTCTGTTAAGTTCTCTTTGCAGCTTTAGCTGTGATATATCATTTTTTTAATTCCACTCAAGTCGTTATAAGCCCCTGTAATGTTTTTTCTTAGCCCTAAATGATTCCCCAGTGTTATATAAAGGAAGATGTAAATTAGGTAATAGAGATTCTTTCAGCTTTAGTAAGTGAATATTTTTATGTTGATCTAATTGCTCATATAAAAAATGCCCACTCTTGTTAATGAGTTTAGCATCATATCAAATGCTTTGTGGGGATGTGGGAGAAATAAAAGATAGTCATCACTGGTGTCTTAGGAAACACACAATTTTGGAGAGAAGCACACAGCAACAGCTGACAGGTAAACAGCAACACCTGTCACACAGTTTGGCATGTCCATAGTGTGTCATTTGGAACAAAAAACAAGGTATCCTGCCAGTAGACATGCATTCTGGACCTTACCTATCATTATAAGCTATTATGTGTTTGGGATTTTTCTGTATATTTCCTTTTGTTCTAGAATGTGTAGTTTCTGAAGTTTCTCTTTCTCTCTCTTTCCTGCATTACAGTGAGCGGTTTCTGGTGCGATTGAACAAGAGTGGTGGGCCCAGGAACCCAGAGAAGATAGAACGAATGTGTGCCCTTTTTACAGTATGTGTAAATTTTCTTTTTCCTTTTTTGTTACTCACTTTGTCCAGTGGCCTATGCTATGTAGATGGAATCACTTTGGAAACACCCCCGTCACACACACACACACACACACACACACACACACACACACACACACATTGTTTTGTTTTTTTGAGACAGGATCTCACTATGTAGTTGAGACTGACCTGGAACTCAGTATGTATTCCAGGCTGGTCTCAAACTGACAGTGATCCTCCTGCTTCAGCCTTACAAGTGCTGGGATTACAGGTGTGTGCCACCACGCCCAGCTTCTATCAAGTTTTAATGAAATATTTATAGAGAATTTAAATTAGTTATGGTTTTTAACTGAATTTTTATTAAAGAAATATGAAGTACCTAAGCTGTTTCACACAAAATTCAACTTACTGGCAAAATTAGACTTATAGAAAAGTCTGTCTTACTATTAGCCAAGGCCACTGGGTGTTTCTCCAATGTATAATTATAGTTTCTCTTAAGGGCATCCATCAAATTTATAGCTTAGAAGTCTGGTAGTAAGTTCATATAAAGGGAGACAAACTAAGTATCCCACTTCCAAATACCAGATGGAGGATCTTTTTCTTCTGTGATCTATGCTTTAGGTTTTTGTTTTGTTTTGTTTTGTTTTTGGGGGGGTTGTTTTTCTGATTACCCATGTTGTTGTTCCTGGTCTCTGCAATCATGGAGCCATAACTCAGACAAGCCTTGTGCTAAATCTCACAATACTGCATTGCCATGTATAGTCTCCAAGTAAGTTCTGGTTAGTTGTTGTTTGTTTGTTTTGACCCAGTTAAATAACTATCCAACTTTACTTACTTTTTTTTTTTTTTTTTGCTTAAGAAAAGAAAGACATATACATCATAATTTTTATGGCCGTGTATACCTAAAAAAAAAAAAAGGAAAGAAAGACTGTCATGATTTTAAACCAGTTTTGACTACTGTAGATTCTTTTATCTGTTTTAGTGATACTGAGATACCTCAAAACTCCTTGAGTTCAAGAAGATGTGATATCCTGACAATGTCACTGACCTTGTTTATGGTGTATGATTGATAGGAGATATATATCTTAAAGCTTACATTGTGCCTCTTAAGTGCAAATAGTATTTATCTGATGATCTATTCTGTCACTTTCTTTGAAAGCTATAAAATTGCATTTGTCACCTAACTTCAGTTCATTTACTACAACTTATTCTTTCAGTGTCAAATGATGATGTTGAACAATCAAAAATTACTTTCATAAGGAATAGCTCTTATTGAAAATATTTCAGATATACCGAAAGATTTATAAATTCAGCTAAACTGAAATAATATTTTGTCCATTTTTGAGCTTAGAATTCAAAGCTTAGGAGATAATACAAGAAGAAAAAGCAGGAAAAGCAGACTTGTGAAGATGGTTTAATCTGGGGGAATTGATGCTTTCTCTTCCCTGGAAAGAGAACAAAGGAAAGAATCCACATTGTAGTTTATGGAATTTAGGTTAAACTATTGAATGACAGCTTCTGACATGAGGGTGCCTGGCTGAAGTAACCACTAAGACCTTTCTGAAAAAGGCATTGAAAAGAGATGAGACATGTTTGTGTAGAATGTTTCAATAAACTTAGAGGGTTTTACTACATCCTAATTCTCTAATATTATCTGGTAAACAGCAAGATAAATTGTTGATGCATGGAAACAGAGCTGTGCAGATGTACTGTTTTTAAATTCCTAAGTATGATCAATACAGTGCTTGTATATTGAAAAATGAATATAATTATGATATTTAAATGTAATTACAGTAAGCCAAACATTTCAAGTAGCATTTTATTTATCCATATAAGCCCAGAGGCCAAAGCTATAGGTCCAACTTTGTAAATCAAAGATGCACATAGTACTCATGATCTGCTCATGATCTGCCACAATGAGAAGGTTCAAAGCCACTAAATACACTACTTCCACATTTCCCTTTGTAGTACAGTCCTGAATTTTTAGGAAAGCCCAACCATAATTTGAGGAACTTTACACATGAGATTTCTGAACAAGATTGCCGTAGCCAGTACCTGAAATAATAATTTTAATGGGAACTGTTTCTTTATTATCTAAATTACTCCTGAGTGCTAAAGGAGTTTTCCAGATTGGAATACGTGCTTGAAAGACTCAGAGTAAATACAAGAAAATTCAGCCACAATTGTGATTGATACCAACCTGCTAGGTTACCTTAGCATCAAGAAAAGGTGACCAAACTGAGCAGTTTGCAGTTACTGAGCAAACTTCAGAGTTACATTGTAGTCACATTATCTATCCATGGCACAACTCTGTTCTCTTTGAAGCATTTTTTTTTCTAATCTTGTTAGATTTTAGGGTTTCCTGTGAAGAAAAAATTGTATCCAAGAAGGAAGCATTTCATACTTAAAGTGAAGTCTAATATATTGAAGATTTTGCTAACTTTCATGATAAACAATGGCTGTATGAGTGAGAGTATACCTTGTGTCTATTTACTCAATACTAGATATTCAGCACCTCACACACAATATTTGGCACATACAAAGATTTTAAATAATGATTTGTTAACATAAAAAAGTAAATATTATCTACTTGCTACTATGTTTGAGTGACAAACTCGGAGAATGAACTTGTACTATTTTCCCTGTGTTATGTTATACATAATATGTTCTTCCACATCCCAAAAGGATTTTAAGTAGTAATTTCTTAGGGTTTAGAACCTAACTTATTCCTGTAATGATATCATATATTAAAATATTTCTCTTTTTATGAAGCTTAAGTATGAATAAATTTGCTTTATTTTATATTTATAAATCCCATTATCCTGATGGAAAAATATAGCCCAGGAATAGGAAAGTATATGAGCTTTCCTGTCTTTCAAATTGAGTATCAATGACTAAGATGGAGGCCCTGAATCACTGCCCTCACTCACTCTCTTCCCACTGTGTAGCTGGTTTTCAGTTTCCTTGGTAGGTACAATTGGAAGGTTTGGCCCGGTGAAAAAATCTGCTCAGTAGATGAATGGTGCCTGCACCATCCTCTTCCTATCTTGGTTTTACAAATTCTTGTGTTTTAATCTGAACAGCCACACAGTGCTTAGTCTTGAAAAGTGTATGTTTGATAACTCTGTGTTACCTGTGCTTAACCATGCACTTACATTTAATAAAATATTTACATTGAAATTATGTGGAACCCACAAATAATTTTACTTAAAATTTTTTTCTTGCACTAATTATTGTGGTCTTACTTTTACTGATTTTTAAGTAAATACTGCTGAGAATTCTAAGTACCATGTACAAGATAAAGATAAGACAGCCAAAAGGAGTACCTACTTAGCCACTTGGAAAATAGCATAAATTATACTTAAGTTTTCATCTTTTTGTTCACTCTCCCAGAGTCAAGTTAACAGTTCAGTGTTCTTGTTTGCAACCTATCCGACTAATATTTGGTAATCTTTAGTAGCTGGTTTGAATTGTGTAGGTCTATTGAAGATCATTTTATTAGTCATCTAATAGTTTGGACTAATATAGTCTAGGCTATGTAAAAGGAACCATTTTATTTTGAAATATATCAAGTCTTTCTATATCCTTCAATAATAGATATATTTTAAATCTAAAAATGCATAAAAATGGTAACCTATTTTTCAATTTCTATTCCTATTTAGTAACTATCTTAGTAATATGAAGGGTGTTAGCTTAAGAATATAATTTTAGATTCTATTTTTAAATACAAGTAATTAGTAAAATGCATCCCAAAACATCTTTTTTGCAATATATAAAGACAGCTTTCATGTAAAAATATATCTTTGTGATTCTAAAGATACCAATTATGTTATGTTCCCAGAACTTATTATAATCCCAAAACTTAATTCATTGTAAGCATATTTTATTATGTTAAGAGCTTTGGAAAATATTATTACTATGTAGACTCTGAAAGCTTTAGTTTCACCATTTATACAGTCTCCTTTTCTTTTGTGTGTTCAGAGTCATTTAACAGGGCAAGACAGGAATAAGGATGAGGCAAGCAAAGCACAGCATACTGAAAGTATTTCCTTGTGTTTTACACTCCAAACTATGACTGCCCTTTTTCCTACTTTATAGAAGATAGATAAGCATCTGGGATCAACCAAAAGATGAAAGATGAAAAGAAATGGAACTAAAGACCCCTTTTGTAGAGGCAAAAGGGAAATCATGAGAGCCTGCCCCATTAAGGACAAAGGTTACCCCATCAGTAGTCACTGGATTATAGTAATGGCTGGGAGTGAGCAGCAAGTTAATGACCTGGTAAAACAATCTGAAACAATATACATTAAAGAAAATCTTATTACTTCAATTGTAAAACACTAAGTAAAATATAAGTAAACATTTTGTTTTATTTTTTTGAGACAGAGTCTTACTCTATTGCCCATGCTGTCCTCAGACTCGCAATCCTTCTGTATTAGCCTACTGAGAGGTTGGGATTACAGGCGTGCTCCGCCATACCCAGCCAAACATTTATTTTATTACAAATAAATACTTATTTATAAAAATTATTTTTGTAACTCTTTGTTTTAAATTTTTCAGATTCTGTATCAGATTTGCTTATTTAAATGAGGCTTCTAAATTTTTCTAATAAAGTTGTTTAAAACTTTATAAGTTAGTACAAATGATAAATGCCTAAATTTAGAAATGTAGATATAATTATCAAGGTTTCACTAAGACCAAATTAATCTCTCATAAATGGAACATACCTAGTGTGTAATAGTCATTTGTGGACAGTAGAATAAATGAAAATTAGTATTGAAAAAACTTTTACTGTTTCTGTCATTAATGCACTTGTGGTGTTTTCTCTTTTTTCTGAATTGAACATTTATTTTGTTATAAAATATTTTATATAATGATAGGATAAACATATGTTAAGGTAATATCATAAAGAATTCTAATGTGAAGACTTCTGTAGATATTGGATTTGGTCTAAATATAGCTGGAAAAATACTGCCATTAAAATAAACTTCCAAAGACATATAATATCCAGACTTTCATTGAATAAAAGTTACAAACACTAAAAGCTGTTGTATACAGTGATCTCCCTCCGAACTATAGTATATACTACAAACCAACCATTGTGCACTTCAAAATTAAGTTATTTTCTATGTGTCTTTGTCTGAATTTACTTTATTCTTTTTTTTTTCTTAGGATCTGAGCAGCAAAGACATGAAGAGGGATTTATATATAGTTGCCCATGTGATCCGAATAGGTACTGTTCCACCTTTATCCATTCACATGACTAAGACTGGCCCATCTGGGATAAGTATCTCTTGTGCCTGTGTTTTGTTTTCTTCCCAGATCTTTGTTGTTGTTGTTGTTGTTGTTGTTGTTGTTGTTGTTTCCAGTCTCAGGATTAGGATCTAGCTTTTTTTTTGGAGTGCTACCTTAAGCTGGGATTATGAATGAATTTTATTATTTTACTTGAAAACTTCTGCTTTTTGTTTGTTTTAGGAGCCAAACTTAAGTGGTTTGCTTTTAGAGATTTTCTAAATCACAGTGGCCTGCCTCTGTAACTTCCTTCCCCTGAGAGATCTTACAGCACATTGCCTGTTGCCAATATAGCAAGTAGCACATGCCCTTTTCAGTAGTTTATGTCTAAAATTAAGTTTCTGTGCTGTTTCTCACAAATTAGTTATTGTCATCTCTGCATAAGTGGATAGCATCTCATTTGGATCCCAAATGATACGAAAAAAAGTTATTTTCACTGTTGTTCTATTGGTTTGTCCAGCTTTATTTTAACTTTAGGATCTAACTTCTAGGGCTGTGAATGGCCAGGTTTTCTTTCATAACTTGAGTTATCGCATATCATGTACATTTTTGTCAAAGAATATTTTTAATCCCTTACCAGTAAAACAATTACTTTTGCTGTACTTAAAAAGCATTTGTTGAGGTCCCAGCATTTGCAAGTTCTCTTGCCTCTGTTGATACAAGCTTGGTAAACAGGAAAAGCGAGTACCCATTCATTCACTTCCTGAGACCGCTTTCATTCCTTTAGTGGTTCTTGGAATACCTTTGGCTGCAGAATTTGGTTGGAAGAATACAGTATTTTCCTTATCTATTATAGATTTTACCCAGCCACTAAAAATACTGAACTTGCTATGCTTAATATAACTGTCAAGTTTAAATCTGTGAGTATGATTTTTTCCAAAAAATCCATAAAGTTACTTTTTTATCCTAATTAGTATTCTCATTATCTTCTTTTTATCCTGATTTGTAAATGGACTGTTGATACTGGTTTAGAAATAGGTGATAAAGGATGGTTGACTGAATGTGGTACAGAGGAGCCTTGACCTATGCTTTTTGGTGTTCTTCTGCATAAATATTCCTGGATGACTCCCATGAGCTGTTTAGTCCTGTAACTTAGAGAATCTCTTAGGTTTCTGTAGCAAAATCAGGAGATGCTGGAGAGAAACTTGGAGTTCTCAGTCTGACTGGTATTTTCTGCTGTGTTCAAGGGCGGATGCTCCTGAATGACTCCAAGAAAGGTCCTGCACACCTGCATTACAGACGACCATATGGCTGTGCAGTACTAAGCATTTTGGATGTCCTGCAGTCACTCACTGAATTAAAAGAAGAAAAAGATTTTGTTCTTAAGGTTTACACGTGAGTAATGGACTTCGGGAATGTTAGTAATTTGCAGTAAAAAATAATCCCAGAACTCCTGTGAGAGCAGCAGCTTCAAGCCTTGTAGACACCAAATCAACAAGATATAAAATAAGAAATGTTTGGAAAATGCAGAAAATTTGAGCAAAGCTTTGAGGTAGGGCTCAGGCATCTTTATTTTTAATAATTTTCTTAAGTGATTTTGAAATAGCTAAATTTGGAACCTTCTAACCTGAAGTGAAAGTCTGTAGTACATACTTCTGTCCTCTCCAGAATATTTATTTCTTCTCCAGAATGAACCAACCTTATTATATATTTGCAGAAAATCTATTTCTTATGTATCTTGGCCATAGGTCTTCTGTGTCTAATACTTGTCTCCCAGTTACTGTAACTGACTAGCCAGCAATGGAAATTGCATCAAAGAATCATCATGACTCAGGTTGCCTTGTTTTTGAAGACAAGCCAGTTTTTTTCCAAGGAGCCAAGATCTCATTCTTCTGCTACTACAGATTCCTAAGTCACATCCAACCAGGAGTGGCATTAGTAATATGTTAGTCTTTTTAAAAACAGCCCATTTCTTCATGACTATTGTTAAACAATAGAGAAAATACAATTTTTAAAAAGAAACAATTCAGGGATATGATCTGTCTTTGCTTATAGAGACTTATTTACAAATAGTAGTGATAAATCAACAGTGGTGAATTTAGTGAGTTTTTAGGACAAAAATATTTGAGAATTTTTAAAAATTCTGTTTTCTTTTGTTTTAACCTAATATTATTTTTCCAAATTAAGTAAAAAACTGTCCATTATCATGTTACTGTATCTTTAACATAAATGTTATATGGAGATTTTTCTGCATTATCTGTTCTACCTGACTCAGACTTTAAACTTAATTCACAATTACACTTAATTTGGGGTGTATATAATCAACTTCATCTGATTAATTTCAAAAGGTAAGCCCAGATATCTTCACTGCCTATTTTTACTTCCGCGCTATTGTTTGGAGTTGTATATCTTATGGGATAAAGATCTTCTTTTGAAATAGTAACTTACAAGGAAAAATTTGGCCATTTTATCTTTCTATTTAACAGTCCCCAACTTTCTTCATACACCAAGTTTGTTCACTGTGAGCCATAGAGCCTACTCTTTTAATATAATTTCTTCCTTTTGAAAAGTACTAAACAGAAGTCCAAACTCCTCGTTATTATCATCTCATTCCAGTGGATCCCTTCCAAGGTCAAGGAATTTATGGGTACCACTCTGGAATTATATATTTTTGCATGTATCAGCTGTTCTTTGCTTAAGTACAAATTCTCAGTGCAGATGGGGGCTTGCACAGCAGTCTTCCCAAAATAATGCTGTCAGAGTTAATTTGCCTAATTGCTTCAAAAGCAATAGCTTTCACTTTGCAAGAAATAAGAAGAAATGACATGTGTCACTTTGCAAGAAATAAGATTCACGTATAGTATTTTCTTAGCTCTTTCCTATCGGCTATGTCTAATACATTAGTTCTACAAGGCCAAAAAAGATGTGTTTACAAAAAAGATAGGTTTTGAAAATTTTCTTTTCAAAGACAAACAGGCTTAAAAATGTAGGATAATATTTTCACTTGAAAATGTTAAAACCAACTTTCAAACAGGCTTCCAAATGCATGTTTGTGAAATTTATTTTGTAAAAAATGGGATTTTTCTAGGGTTAGTCGTTTTTTTCTTGGTACATATCAGTAATATCAGAAAAATGAGAGATTCATTTGGGTATTTTGGTATTCATTTTGGTAGATGTATATAAGATATTTATATTGTTTTCACTCCTGATACCACTCTCTTCCTTTTCTTCTCTCTCCCCCAATTCCTTTCTCCATCTCTATAAATCTACCTTTTAGTTTTCTGTCACCTCTCATTTATTTAAATTTATTTTTAGATTAACATGCTTTTTGACACTGGTGTATTTCACTTAATGTGATAGCTCCATTTTCCTAAAGATGACATGATTTTGTTCTTTTTTAGGCTAAATAAGACTCCATTATGTCTATAAACACATTTTCTTTATCCATTCACCTGTTGAAAGGCATGAAGTCTATTTTCACAGCTTAGTCTTTGTAAATTATGCTGCTACAAAAATGAGTATGTCCATATCACTATAATATGCTCTCTCTAATTCTTTAGGGAATCTACTAAAGAGTAATATATCTGGATCAACTTATATGTGCACCTTTGTTTATAGTGGCACAGTTTGTAATAGCTAAAACTTGGAAACAGCCCATTTGTCCATCAGTTGGAAACTGGATAAAGAAGATGTGGTTTTTCTATAAAATGGAATACTACTCAGACAAAAAGAATGAGAAATTAGATTCATTCATAGGAAAATAGATACATTTTGAGGATATGCTCCTAAGTGAAATAAATAAGTCACATATGTGTAAATACCGAATATTTTCTCTGTTGTGAAAAACTGTAATAGTACACAAGATCCTAATGAGATAATTAACAATATGAAATAGGAAGAAAAGGGATAAAGGTGTAGAGAAAGTGGGAAGGGTAGGGGAAAGGGAATAAGGGAAAAGAGAAAAATATGAGAAAATGAAAAAATGGAAATAAAGTGTTTGTAAATCAGGAGGACAGGAGGGGGTGAAGGGAGGGCAGGGACAAGGAGAAAAAATGAGAACCAAGACCTGCCATGTAAAGGTACAAGATCCCAATAATGAATACAACTGTACTGTATACCTAGAATGTACCACTAAACTCAATAAAAAGAAAAAATATATATCTGGATCAAATAGTATATCTATTTTTTGCCATTTGGGGAATCTTCATACTGATTTTCATAGTGGCTGTATGAGTTTACAGTCCCACCAATAATGTAGAAGGATTCCTTTCCCCCCCATCCTGGCCAGGATTGTGTTTAATCTATGTTCGTTCATTGTTAGTTACATTCTTGATAGCCATTCGAAAATTGGGATGAGAAGGAATCTCAGTGTAGCTTTGATTTGTATTTGCCTACTAACTAAAAATGTTGAACATGTTTTCATAAACTTGTGGGCCATTTGAACTTCTTTTGAGAAGTGTTTATTCAGTTCATTGGCCCATGTTTTGATTTGGTTCTTGGGCTTTTTTTTTTTTTTTTAGTTATTTTATATTCTAGAAATCAGTCATCTATCAGAGGAATGGCTGGCAAAGACTTTTGTCCCATTCTGTAGTTTATTTTCTTTGCTGTAAAGAAGGTTTTTAACTGATGTAATACCATCTGTTGAGTTTTGGTATTATTTACTGTGCTATTGGGGTCCTAGCCAGGAAATCTTTGTACCTGTGACTTCAGATGTTTCTATTATGTTTTCTCCAGAAGTTTCAAAGTTTTCAGTTTTACATTCTAGGTCATAGTTAGGGTTCTAACTAATTCACTAGGGGAACAAAATCAGTATAAAAAACATATATAATTATACAAAGGGATTTCTTGGGTAGACTTACCAGATCAGAAGTGGAAGGGCCACTGTGGCCCCTTGCAGGGTAAGAGGCAAAGGAATCCAAAATGTTTGTCTTCATGCTGGGGAGCCAGAAGATCCAGTAGCAGTAGAAGGATCGCAAGCTTACTGTAGAGTCACCGATGGAAGTTTGTGTCAGAAAGTAAAAGAATCTGCATTCCAAGCTTTCAGTCCAAATATGTCACTTCCCAAAAATAAGATTCATGTGTTTTCTTGGCTCTTATGGGCTTTGTCTGTACACACATCAGCCCTAAAAAGCCAAAAAAGATGTGTTTAAAGAAAAGATAAGTTTTTGAAATTTTTCTTTCAGACTAATAAACTTAAAATGTAGGATAATTTTTCCACTTAAAAAATGTTAAAACAGACTTTCAAACAGATTTCCAAATGCATGTTTGTGAAATTTATTTTTAACAGTGTGATATGTTTCTAGGATTAGTAGTCTTCTAGGATTGGTAGTCTGGAAGGCTGAAGAAACTGGAGACAAATATCCAAAGGCATTTACTTCTTTCCTTTTTATTCCATCTAGACTACAAGCCTATTGATTTGTGATATGCACATCTAGGATAGGTCTTCCTCCCTCACTTTGTTGAACTATAGGTCAGTCATCCATAGACACAAAACTTTACTAATCTGCTAGGAAAACCTTATCCAACACAAGTTGACATATCACAATTAAAAATCACAGTTTTTGATGATTTTGATTTGATTTTAGTACCAGGAAAGAAAGAAGGATCTAGTTTCAGTCTTCTGCATTTGGATATCTAGTTTTCCCAGCACTATAAGGAACCTATCTTTTTTCTAGCATTTTTTGGCTGCTTTGTCAAAAATCAGGTGGTTGTAGGTTCTTGAGTTTGTTCCTGTTTTCTTACATCCCATTGATTAGGACCTCTAATCCTAGTCTTTTGACGTATCACCATACTGATTTCCACAGTGGTTATACCAGTCTACACTCCCACCAACACTGGAAAAAGGTTTAATTTTCCCCACAGCCCCGCCAGCCAGCATTTTAGATAGGTAAGTTAATTAGACATCTTATAGGCAATTAGATAGGGCTGCCCCTTGAGAAGCCAACATGGAGGACAATCAAGGAGCCAACACAGAGAATAATCAGGACATATCCACTGAGGGCCAACATTATAAAAGAAGAAAAACTACTACACCCTCCTCCTTCCCCTGAGGATGAATAGCAGTGATTCATATTCTAAATAGGTATCAGTAACCTGAATGGGGAGCCAAGGTCTTAACCCAGCCTTTCCAGGAAATATCCCTGGCCCACACTTATTGAAATCCTTGTATGCTTACTTTGTGACTTGCGCCCCCATTTAATCAATATTACCTGGGTGACTATACTTGTAATCTTATGGGTTGGTCACGGTTTTGCCCACCTCATGCCCACCTTGTAATTTTCCATTGGGTCTTATAGTTTTACCACATTTTAAACCTGCCTCACCTCATGGCTTTGCTCCATAAATATCCCTTGGGAAATAGGGTCCTGGGCGACCCACTTTCCGGTCCCCCTTCTGTCTCTCTTAGACAGAACCTTTCTTTCTCTCAATAAATTTTCTTACTTTTAACCTCCTTAGAATTCATTCTTTGATTTTAGAGAACAGGAATTCACATTTCGGATGTCTAGCAGATTTGGGGATTACATCTCTTCCCCTATATCACCAGCATTTGTTACTGGCTGATTTCTTGATAGCAGCTATTCTTTCTGGAGTGAAGTGGAATCTCAGAGTTGTTTGCATATGCATCTCTCCAGTGACCAGTGAGAGATGTTAAATATCTTTTCATTTATTTATTTGCTATTTCTACTTGTTTGTCTAAGACATGTCCATTTCAGATGCCCATTTCTTTTCTTTTATTGAGTTTATTGGTACATTTTAGGTATACAGTACAGTTACATTCATTATTGGGATCTTGTACCTTTACATGACAGGTGGTCTTGGTTCTCATTTTTCCCCTTGTCCCTGCCCTCCCTTCACCACCCCCTCCTCCCAGATGCCCATTTTTGGATTGGGTCTTTAAATTTCGAAGGTCTGATTTCTTCAAATTCTTTATTCTGGAAAGTAGACCTTTGTCTGAGTAACAGCTGGTAATTTTTTTCCCCAAAATTGTGGGTTGTGTCTTCACACTACTGGTTTCTCTTGCTGTGCAGAAGCTTTTTAATAAGAAGAGATCCCAGTTGTTGATTCTTTGTGCCAGTTCACATGCGACAGGTTTTCTTCATGAAGTTTTTTCCTACACCAATGTCTTCAAGAGTTCTAACTAACCTCTCATCTAGCCAGTTTAGTGTTTCTGTTTCAATATTTAGATCTTTGATCCATTTCTATTTTAGTTTAGTGCATGGTGAGTGATATAGGTCTAGTTTTACCAATTTTTCCAGCACCATTTATTAAACAGACTATCTTACCCCCAGTAAAGTTGTTTAGCCCCTTTGTCAAAGATAAGGTGGCTGATTGTGACTAGAGTTGTTTCTGAATCTTCTAATCTGTTCCACTGGTCCTCAGGCCTATTTTTTGCCATTACCATGCCATTTTTATCACAGTACCTTTGTAGTATAGTTTCAAGTTGTGGATTGTGATTACCTGCTACCTTGTCTTTGTTGCCTACAATTGCTTTTGCTATTGTAGGTGTCTTCTTGTTCCAAATGAATATTTGGATTGTTTTCTCAAAGTCTGTGAAGTATGCTGCTGGAATTTCATTTGGGATTGCATTGAATCCATACAGCAGTTTTGGAAGTATGGCCATTTTCACTATATTGGTTCTTCCTACTCAGGAGCAAGGGATATCTTTCCACGTTCTGATATCCTCTTTTATCTCATTTTTCAGAGTACTGTAATTTTCAAAGTAGAGGTCTTTGATTTCTTTTGTTAGGTTGATTACTAGGTATTTCTTTTTTTCATTCATGTTTTTGGATGCTATTGTGAAAGAGTTGTTTCTGTAGTTCCTCTTTTAGTGAGTTTGTTGTTCATGTATAGCAAGGCTATTGATTTTTGTGTGTTGACTTTGTATCCAGCCACCCTACTGAATTTGGTTATTAAGTCTAGAAGACATTTGGTGGAGTTCTTGGGGTCTTCTATATAGAATATCATGTCACCTGCAAATAATGACAATTTAACTTTTTTCCTATCTTTATTATTTTTATTTCTTTCTCTTGTCTAATTGTTGTGGCTAATGTTTCCAAAACTATATTGAACAGGAGGTGGTAGTGGACATCCTTGTCTTCTTCCTGATTTTTGCTTGAAGCATTTCAGTTTTTGACCATTTAGTATGATATTGGCTGATGGTTTTTCATAGATGGCTTTTATCAGGTTGAAGTAGAGACCGTCTATTCCAGTTTTCTGTAGTATTTTATTATTACTAGGTGTTGGATTTTGTCAAATGCTTTTTCTGCATCTATTGAGATGATCATATGATTTTTGTCCTTGGCTCTATTAATATAGGGCATTATATTTATTGATTGCGAATGTTGAATCATCCCTGCATACCTGGAGTGAATCCCACTTGGTCAGGGTGTATGATCTTCTCAATGATCTTCTGCATCGTGTTTGCCAGTATCTTATTGAGGATTTTTGCATCTGTGTTCATTAGGGAGATGGCTAATACTTCTTTTGTTCAGTTGGGTCTTTCTCTGCTTTGGGGATCAAGGTGACACTTACTTCCAGGAATGAATTTGGAAGTATTGCTTCCCTTCCAATTTCATTGAAGAGTTTAAACAGTAGTGACAATAGTTCTCTAAAAGTCTTGTAAAATTCAGCAGTGAATCTGTCAGGACCCAGGCTTTTCTTCATTGTTAAGTTTTTAATTACATTTTCAATTTTGTTGATTAATATTGGGTTGTTTAGAATATTTAGGTCTTCTTCTTTCAATTTGGGTAATTCATATGTGTGTAGAAATCTATGCATTTCTTCTTTGTTTTCCATCTTATTGACATATTGGTTCTCAAAGTAGGTATTGATGATCCTCTGGATTTCTGCTGTGTCCATTGTAATTTCACCCTTTTATTTCCTAATAGCATGGATTTGGGCCTTTTCTTTTCTTTTTTGATAAGGCTGGATAAAGGTTTGTCAATTTTATTCTTCTGAAGAACCAACTCTTTGCTTCAGTGATTTTTTTTTTGTATCATTCTCTTAGCCTTCATTGCATTGATTTCTGCTCTGATCTTTATAATTTCCTCCCTTGTATGCTTTGGTTTTGTCCTGCTCTTCTTTTTCTAGAAGCTTGAAGTTCAGCATTAGGTTATTTGAGCTCACTCTGTTTCCCTAAAATGAGTATTCACTGCTGTGAATTTCCCTCACAAGATTGCTTTTAGTGTGTTCCATAGATTCTATATGTTGTACTGGCATTGCCATTTAATTGTAGGAACTGTCTGATTTCTTCTTTAATTTCCTCTGTGACCCACTCTTTGTTCAGAAGTGAGTTGTTCAATTTCCACGCGTTTATGAAGTTCTGTGGTTTCTTTTGCTTTTGATCTCCACTGTCATCGCACTATCATCTGATAATATACAGGGAATAACTTCATTTCCTTTGCACTTAATCATGTTCTTTGAACAAGTATGTGGTTTATTTTGGTGGATGAGCCATGTGCAGCCAAAAAGTATTCTGATTTTGTTGGGTGGGACACTCTATTAAGTCCATTTGTTCAAGAGTTTGATTTGAGTTCTAATATTTTGTTGTTTCTTTTTTGTCTAGTTAATCTATCTGTTTGTGACAGTGGGGTATTGAGGTCTCATGCTACTACTGTATTAGTGCTTATTTGATTTTTTCATGTCCAGTAGTATTTCCTTTATATAGTTGTTGGGTACACTAGTATTTGATGCATATGTATTTATGATTGTCATCTCTTCCTCTTGGATTGTTTTCTTTACGAGGATGTAGTATCTTTCTTTGTGCTTCTTAATTAATGTTGGTTCGAAATCCATTTAATCTGCAACTAGGATAGCTTCTCCTGCTTTTTGGGGGGTTCCTGTTTCATGGAGTATTTCAACTTTAACTCTAAGTCTATGAGTTTCTTTTTTAATTAAGTGTGTTTCTTGTACACAACATATTGTTCAATCTTGCTCCTTGACCCATTCTGCCAGTCGATTTCTTTTGATTAGTGAACTGAGACCATTAACATTGATGGTTATAATTGATATGTATTGACTTATCCTTGCCATGACCTTTTCCTGTTGTTCAATTCTCTGCCTTTGCATTTAATTTCTGTCTTGGCCAATGGATTCTTTCTGCTGGGCTTCCTGGGGTTGTGATCCTCATGGTCTTTTCCTAGGATATTGTTTAAAATATTCTGGAGTGCTGCTTTGGTATCCATGAATTTCCTCAGGTACTCTGTCATGAAAGTATCTTATTTCTCCATCCATTTATCTTGAAAAATATTTTTTAGGAGACATCAGTCTGTGTTGGAGGTTGTTTTCCTTTAGGGCTTGAAATACTTCACTCAAGGTTCTTTTTACTTGAGGGTTTGTGTTGAGAAGTCTGCTGTGCTTCTGATGGGCTTTCCTTTGTATGTGATTTGTTTCCTTTCTCTAACTGCTTGTAGTATTTTGTTTTTCTGTTGTGTTTCTGGAATCTTGAGTATTATATGCATAAGTGCAGATTTTTTTTTTCACAGCTAGTTTGAGTCTTGTATGCCTCACTTATCTCTATGTCAGGTTCTTTTCTCCTGCTTAGGAAGTTTTGTGCTATGATTTCTGTGAACAGGTTTTATGTTGTTTGCACTGTCTTCTGTTTCTTCACTGACTCTGACCGGTCTTATGTTATTCTTTGCATCATCTACCAGCTGCTGGATTGATTTCTCGTGGTCCCTTGCTATTTTTAGTAAATTTTTCTTTTCCTGATCACCAATTGCAATTCTGTCTTCTGTATCTGAAATTCTGCCCTCACATTGGTTCATTCTGCTGTGTAAACTTTCAGTGAAGTTTTTAATCTCCTGGAATTTTGTTTGCATCTGTTTTATGGATTCCGTTTGTTTCTTATGCTAGGATTCCATCGTGTTCCTCGGATCCTCTTATTTTTATATCTGTGTCTGCTGTAGAGTCATTAATCTTGTCTTTTACTATGGACATAATCTGAGAAATAATTTCTGATTTCATTTTTTCTAGATCCTCCTTTGTTGCAAGTTCAGGGAGTCCAGGTGGTTGAGTATCAGGTTGTTACATCTCCTTGACCTTTGCGGTTACCTTAGGTGATCTGAAAGTCCAATTTTGAGACTCATTTACATGTTTTCTCATTTCAATAGGTGCAGACTGCTACACCTTTGTTGAGGTGACTGTTCACCCAATGGTCTTCAATGCTCAGCAAGCCACTGAGCATCCTTTCCTTAGCTTCTCATCAGTACAGCAATTCCTGGGTGGTGGCCTTCTGTATCCCTGAGTGGCCTTCTATATCCCTATATCCCTAGGCTGCCCTTTAGTCTGAGTGGGGTTCTGGTTGGGGCCTGAGCACACTTGGGTAGGATGTGAGCCTGCCTCTAGCTGGGGCCTGCCCACCTGCATAGGTGTCTGGGAGGGCCCTAGCCTGGTCTGTGTACCTGAGTCATTGTTGTCTGAGAGGGCTTCTGGCCTGGGTCTGTGTGCACTTACTGATGGCATCTGGGCATGCCTTTGGCTGTTGCTTTCATGCCTGCGCAGCTCTTTTCTTGGTGGGCCTTTGTCTGGGGCCTGCGGGACCAAGCTGCTGGTGTCTGGGCAGGACCGTGGCTTGGACCTGCTTGCACCCATCCTACTCTGCTCCACACAGGCTTCTCGCTGAGATCTGCATGCACTTACCAATGAGAATTAGCATTCTAGGACTGGGGATTTAGCTCAGTGGTTCTGGTGCCTGCTTTGCAAGTGCAAGGACCTGAGTTCAACCCCCAGTACCCCCCCCAAAAAAAAACAGAATTAGCATTATGTTCATAAAGTTTTTTCTATGCCTTCAAGAGTTTTACCTTGTTTATCTTCCAGCAGATTGTTTCTATTTTAATATTTAGATCTTTGAACCATTTTCATTTTGGATTCTTCTGTGTATGTATACCCAGTTTTACCAACACCATTTGTTAGAAGCTGTCTTTCTTTCTAGCATATGTTTTTGGCCCCTTTGTCATGCATCAGATAGTTAAACGTGCCTGGGATTGTTTCTATATCCTGTATTTTGTTGCACACATCTACTTGTCTGTTTTTGTGCCAGTACTGTGCAGTTTTTGTCACTGTCACTTTGTAATATAAGTTGAAATCCAGGATTGTGGTATCTCCTGCTGCTGCTGCTGCTGCTGCCCAGGATTCCTTTTGCTCTGTTTCTTCTGGTTCCGTATGAATATTGGGATTGTTTTTTTCTTGTTCTGTGAAGGATACTGTTGATATTCTGACTGGGGTTGCATTAAATCTACATATCAGTTTTGGTATTATAGCCATTTTGACAATATTGGTTCTCCCTATCCTGTAAACTAAATATCTTTCTATTTTCTGATGTTTTATTCAGTCTCCTTTTTTAGAGTGTGATCATTTTCATTACACAGATTTTTTTACTTCCTTGGTTAGGTTAATTCTTAAATACTTATTTTTTTTAAGTTGTTGTATATGTTATTGTTTTCCTAATTGCTTTCTGGGGGAGTTGTTTTCTGATGTACAGGAATGCTATTGATTTTTGTATGTTAATTTTTCATCTTCCCGTGCTACTGAATTTGGTCGTTAATTCTAGGAGTCTTTTGGTATAAGTTTTTTTGTCTTCTATGTACAAGATCATGTTATTTGTGAATCAGATTTGTTTGACTTCTTCCTTTCCTATATGCTTTGTCTGAAAAATAGAATATCTACTCCTGCTTGCTTTTGGTTTTCCATTTGATTTTTAGTCTGTGAATTTTTCTTTGTATTAAATATGTTTCTTGTATGCAGCCTACTGATGGACTTTGTTTTTTATCCATTTTGCAAATTAGTCTTTTGCTTGAGAAGTTAAGACTATTCATATTTACAGTTACTACTGATAAGTACTGAGGTAGTCCTGTCATTGTATTATTGCTGATTCTCCCCCTCCACCTTCTGCTTAACTGCTTATCCTGCCTGGTATATGCATTATATTAGACTTTTTTGGCATTGCTGACTTCATTGTCTCTTCTAAGATATCCTCAAGAATATTTTAGAGTACTGGTTTAGTGGTCATAATTTTCTTAAGGTGCTGAAAGACCTCATTTGTTTGCAGGATTTATCAGTCTGGGTTGGAAGTTGTTTTCTTTAGGACTTGAAACATGTCACTCCAAGTTCTCTTGACCTCTGGGTTTTTATTGAGAATTCTTCTGTAATTCTAATAGGTTTGTCTTTATAAGTGATTTGTTGCTTTTCTCTACTGGGATTTTGACTATGATATGTTATGGAGAAGTTCTTTTCTGACTGTGGCTATTGGCGTTCTATATGCCTTGGGAATCTGTTGTTAAATTATTTCTCCATATTTGAAATATTTTCTGATATGACTGGAGATGATCTTCCTCTAATATTTTGGATAAATACTAAGTCTGCAAGCATTTTCTCAGAACACTGCTTTGTCATGAAACTACTTAAGATGAAGGTATTTCTTTAGGAACTATTCTTAAATGAAAGCTTATTATGGGTGAAGGCCCATTTGGCTATTGTCTGCTTTTTTCAATTTTATTGAGGTAGAATTGACAAATAAAATTTGTATATATTTAAGTTGTATGGTGTGATGATTTAATATACACATCAGAATTGACAATGTGAAATAGGAAGAAAAGTGCTAAAGGTGTAGGGAAAGTGGGAAGGGTGGGGAAAGGCAATAAGGGAAAAGAGAAAAATATGAGAAAATGGAAATAAAGTGTTTGTAAATGGGGAGGGGAGGAGGGGGGTGAAGGGAGGGCAGGGACAGGGGAAAATTTGAGAACTAAGACCTGTCATTTATAGGTACAAGATCCCAATGATGAATGTAACTGTGCTGTATACCTGAAATGTAACAATAAATTCAATGAGAGAAAAAAAATACACATAAGTTTTCAAATGATGACCTCAAACAACCTAACAACTTATCCATCACCTTACATAGTTACTTTTTATTTTTATTATTTTTTCAGCTTTAATTGAGTTTATTGATACATTTTAGGGATACAGTACAGTTACATTCATTGTTGGGATCTTGTACCTCTACATGATAAGTCTTGATTCTCATTTTTTCCCCTTACCCATGCCCTCCCTTCACCCCCCCATCCATAGTTACTTTTTATACATGATGAGAATACTTAACGTCTACTGCCATAGAAATTTTACATATATGAATACATAGTATTAATAAATATAGATACCAACTTTATATTACATCCACCAAAATCATTTCTTTTAACTGAAAAGGTATACTCAGTGATCAGCTTCATTACTTTTCCCCCATGCTCTAGATCAGTGGTGGCAAACCTTTTGGAGATTAGTGGTCAGACTACGACCCAAACCCACTTATTTGTCACAAAGTGCTAATACTGCAATTAACCCTGAATTCTGAGGATTTAGTTTAGAAAAAACTCATACATTAACATCTTTTTTCTTGAAGACAACATGCATGCCATAGGCTCACCACCACTCTTTTAGATCCTGGAAACAATTATACTCTCTCTCTATGTTTGTGTTTGGCTTTTTTAAGCCTCCACATATAAGTAAGGTCATGAAGTATTATTTGTCTTTCTATACCTAGTTTATAAGTCTTCAGGATCATCCAAGTCATCACAAATAGCACGATTTCCTTGTTGATTTACTATACTGTGTGCGTCACATTTTCTTTTTCTTTTTTTTTTCTTTCTTTTTTTTTTTTTTTAGTTTTTAAAAAATATTAATGGTCAGATGTTCCACTTGCTAAAGAAAAATATAAGATGGTCTGGCTTCCCAAAATTGAGAGCCGAGATATTGAGTGTGACAAAAATGAAAAAAATGAATAGACTGCTACAACTATTCAAATCTCAGGTGGGCCTCAACACTGCTCGGCAATCCCTTTACATCCTCTAGTTTAAGGTCAAGGGGAATGGAGACTCTGCAGTGGGTTCCAGCCTCCTGTGAGTCACCACAGCACCAGCTAAAGGTTAGAGAATAGACAGGATGAGACTTATAGTGAAGCTGAGTCTTGGGTCCTTGTCAGTGCTGCTGATGTCATTAAAGACAAAAGCCCCTAAGCACATCCAGTATGTATTAGTTACCATTGTGAGGCGGAATAGGGAGCCAGGGAGCTTTGAAGTCATCTAGTGAATTACTGCCAAACACCTTGCATGATGGCAACAGGTAGGGCTGTTAGGGAGTAAGTACTGCTTATCTTGCTAGGATAAAGAAGAAACTGGTCCTGGGACCAGGCACAATTATTAAACAACCTGCAAGGTCAGTGAGAAGTGATAATTCAGGGAAAGGATTTTAATTGGGGTCACCCTGACCTCAGCTGCATGTAGTTCAGCAGAGAGGGCCCTGCCACTTCACAGACCAGGACTTGGGCCGTGGTGACAATGTTTAGCAAAAAAGCAGTACTAGCCCAACTCTGCTAGCTGACATGCCTGTTTGAGTCATGTAGGGCTTCAGTCTGGCTCCTGATATAAAATAATAGGTCCGAATTAGGGAAGGCAAAAAGCACGTGCCACTCATAACCCACTAATACTGATAGCAGGGATGTCTCCTACACTCTAGGACAGGGCCAGGAGCAGCAGGAGCCTGGAAGGACGGAGGACCTTGCAAAATGAATGGAGGTATCAGGCAGCTGCTGGCTGGCAACTGGGCAGGCCCAGTCCTGTCATCAGCCAGAGCCCACCACTGATACACTCCTGTATCATATTTTCTTTAACCATTCATCACTGGACAGTTGGGTTGTTTTTATACCTTGGCTAATGTGAATAATGCTGCAAAGAACATAAGAATGTAGCTATCTAAAATACTAATTTCTATTTCTATAGATACAGGTTTGCTGGATTGTATCATAGCTCTATTTTTATTTTATATTTTTTGAAGAATTGCCATACTGTTTCATAATAGCTGCACCAATTGACATTTCTAACAATAGTATGCAAAGCTTCTCCACCATCTTACCCGTACTTCTTAATTATAGACCACCTAACAGATGGAAGGCAATATCTCATTGTATTTTTGATTTGCATTTCCTGATGATTAATGATTTGAGTGCCTATTGGCCATTAGTATTTCTTCTTTGGAAAAATGTCTTTGTCCTCTGCACAAGATCCTTTGGAAAAGGTCCTTCATCCTTTCCCTACTCTAACCCCTTGGTACGAGGGATGAATACAGTGTTGCCCATGCTAAGGCAAGTAGGCAAGCACTCTGGCACTGAGCTACAATTCCAGCCTTTTCTTTTATTTTGTTTTTGAGCAGGGTCTTGCTGAGTTTCTCAGGCTGTCTTCTACTTTGTGATCTTCCTGCCTCAGCCTCTATTGTCTGGGGTTATAGGCTTGTGCCACCGCGCTAGTCTTTGTCCATTTTTTAATAGGCTTGTTTTTCTGCTGTTTAGTTATATGATGAGTTCCCTAAATATTTTAGGTGTTAATTTCTTATCAAGTACATGGTTTTCAGTCCATAGGTACTTTTCATTTTGTTGATTGTTTCCTTTGCTGTGCAGAAGATTGAGTTTGATGTAGTTGATTTTTGCTTTTATTACCTGTGCAATTGATATTATATCTAAAAGTTCTTTACCAAGACTAATATCAAACCTCTTTATCCCTATGTTTCTCCTAAAATTTTTCTTTTTCTTTTTGTTTTGAAATGGGGCTTCATTGTGTGGTACAGGCTGACAAATTCCTGAGCTCAGGAAGTCCTGCCTCAGCCTCATGTGGGACACCACCATGCCTGGCTTTGATTTTCTTTCTACTTGCTTTTTCAACCCACTAGTTGTTTAGAAAAGTGTTAATTTTCACATATTTATGAATTTTCCAATTTTCTTCATTATTGAATTCTAGTCTCATACTATTGTGGTCAGAAAAGACTTTGATTTGATTTCATTTTTTTTAATTTGTTAATAGGTGTTTTGTGGCATAGTCCATGCTATATCATGGAAAATGTTTCATGTGCACTTGAGAAGAATGTGTATGCTTTGGATGAAATGTTTGTTATATGGTCTTGAAGTCCATCTGGTTTACAGGGCTATTCAAGTTGCTATTTCCTACTTATTTTCTGTTTGGATAACATGGACATTGTTGAAAGTAAGATATTGAAGTCTGTTAATATTACTTTATTGCAGTCTATCTCTCCCTTCAGAACAATTCATGTTTGCTTTCTATATTCAAGTGTTTCAGTTTTAAGTACATATATATTTGCAACTGCTGTATATTATCATACATCGGCTCTTTTTTTCCATTAAGTTTATTGGTATATTTAATGTAAACAGTATGGTTATATTCATCACTGGGATATTATACCTTTACATGATGTATCTTGGTTCTTATTTTTCCCCTTTCCCCTGCCCTCCCTTCACCCCTTCACTATTCCCTATTTACCAAACATTTGTTTCCATTTTTACCTTTTTTAATATTTATCTTTCCCCTAACCTTTCCACTTTCCCTACTCCTTTAGCCCTTTTCTTCCTATTATCGTCTTTACATTATCAATTATACCATTTGAATCTTATTTACACTTTTAGTTTTTCACATCAGAGAAACTATTGGGTAGTTACTCGTGTGGAGTATGGCCTCAGTGTGCATCCATTTAGCTATAAATGTCTCTAGTTTCTCATTCTTTATGGCTGAGTAGTACTCCATTTTATTAACACACACACACACACACACACACACACACACACACACACACACACACACACACACGTCTTCTTTATCCAGTCTCTAGTTGACGGGCAATTGGACTATTTCAAAATTTAAGCTGTTACAAACTGTGCCGCTAAAAACATGGGTGCACATATATCACTGTGCTATGATTCTTTTAATTCTTTTGGAAAGATACCCAGCAGAGGGATGGCTGGGTCAAATGGAACCTCTAATACTTGTTCTTTCAGGTGTCTCCATATTGATTTCCACAGTGGTTGCACCAGTCTGCACTCCCACCAACAATGGAGAAGGGTTCCTTTCTCCCCACAACCCTGCCAACATTTGTTATTGTTTGATTTCTTGATAGCAGCCATTCTTTGTGGCGTAATGTGGCATCTCAGTATTGTTTTCATCTGCATCTCTCAAATGACCAATGATGTTGAACATTTTTTTCATATATTTATTTGCTGCTTTTGCTTCTTTGTCTGAGAAGTTAGATTGGCGCTTTATTGTTGTACAGAAAACTTTACCTTGTGACGGATTTTGACTGGAAGTATATTTTATCTGTTATTCTCTTTTTTGTTATTTAAATATCATTTTTTATAATCTCACTTATTTTACATGTATCCTTTTAGTGAAACACAAAAAGTGACACTCTTAGGCAGTATTCAGCCATTGTGTTTCTTTAGATTGCAGAATTTTATTATTTATATGTAAGGACTTACTATTGACATTTTATTCACTGTTTTCTAACTTTGTTATAGTTCCTTGTTCCTTTCTTCCTCTCTTGATGTCTTCCTTTGATTTATTGTTGAATTTTTGTGCTAACATATTTTGATTCATTTCTCTTATTTTTTTGTGTAACTACTAGGGATTTTTATTCTGTATTTACTATGCTATTTACATAAAACATCTTTTACTGTTGGCACTGGGGATTTACCTCAGTGGCACCTCATCTAAATGTTTGAAGTTATAGATATGTTTAATCTGACTTTAACATTATACAGTGTATGGGCCAGGGACTTAGCTCAGTTGGTGCCATCACCTGCCTCACAAGCACAAGATCCCAAGTTCAATCCTCAGTACAAAAAATAAATAAATACATAAATGAATTTAAAAAATATATATATATATATATACATAGTGTATATGTGTTTTGAAACATTATGTGGTACCCCACTATATGTATAATTTTTATTTACATATCAGTTTTAAAATAATTTTTAAAACTTAACAATTTGTTTAATCTGTAATGATTCATAAAGAGCAAGAATAATAATGATAAATGCTAGGAGGAAGCCAAATTGCAAACTTTATAGAATGTTATTTTTTAAGTTACTACTCTTTATGGTCAACCTTTTCTTTTTATTACTGTTGAGTATGCTATTAGTTAACCAACATTATAGGCAAAATAGATTTAAAGACAACATCAATATTTCTGTTAGTAAAAATTTAAATATTTCTAACATAAAATTAACCCCTAATAGAAACAAAAGCAGAATCATTAATCATAGAGGTTCAAAAATATAGATCATACAGTTCAAAAGATATTGTAAAAGAACATTTTTTATTTTTACTTTTTACTTAAATAGCATTTTATTCTCTTCTTTTTTTTCTCATTGAGTTTATTGGTACATTTTAGGTATACAGTATAGTTACATTCATCATTGGGATCTTGTACCTTTACATGACAGGTCTTGGTTCTCATTTTTTCCCCTTACCCCTGCCCTCCCTTCACCCCCTCCTCCCTTCCCTACTTACAAATACTTTATTTCTGTTTTTTCATTTTCTCATTTTTTTCTTTTCCCTTATTACCTTTCCCCGACCCTTCCCATTTCCCCTATACTTTTAGTCCCTTTCTTCCTATTTCACATTGTCAATTATACCATTAGGATCTTATGTACCAGAGAAACTATTCGGTATTTATACATGTGTGACTTATTTATTTCACTTAGGAGTATATCCTCAATATGTATCCATTTTCTTATGAATGATTCTAATTTCTCTTTATGGCTGAGTAGTATTCCATTTTATGGAAAACCCACATCTTCTTTATCCAGTCTCCAACTGATGGGCAAATGGGCTGTTTCCAAGTTTTAGCCATTACAAACTGTGCTGCTATAAACATAGGTGTGCATATATCACTGTGATATGATTCTTTTAATTAAGAACATTTTTAAAAGCCTCATGGAAAACACAGAAGAAACCTCATTCATATCACTTATATCACAAATGCAAGGAGAAAAAATCCTGGAAGGTGAAAATTCATCAATATACTAATAAGAGATTCGTGAAGACTAGATAGAGGAAACACAAAAAGATTAAAAATAAACAAGCTAAGTACAATTATAAAATGCAGATAAATAAATGTCACAGGATTGATGATTAAGAAAATACACTAGATATGCCACACTCCTATAATCTCAGCACTCAGGAAGCTGGAGAACATCTGAGTTTGAGGCCAACCTGGGATACTTAGTAAGTTTGAGGCTAGCCTAGACTGCATTGTAAGACTTTGTCTCAAAAAAAAAAAAATGTGTAAGGCAAAAGATAAGAAATAGGTGTATTCTCTTAGTAATATCAGAGTTTGAAGGAAGAGGTTATACACTGATACTAACAAAGTAGCCTCTCAGCACAGACACAAACACAGCACATGATATTACTCCTATTTTGGCACTAGAATCCCCAACAGGACCAGCCCGATTGCTTGGTCTCTACAAAGTAGAACTATTTGCTACCTATTAAATGCAGGTTCTACACTTGTCCTGAAGGAATTTTCCCAACATGGTGAACTTGGTTTAAAGGAACCCTGACCAAATTCGGCCTGAGCTGGGAAGAGAAAACAATCCCTGAGTGGGAAGAAACATTCCCGGGTAGCCTGGTGAAGATACTGTGCTCTTAAACCCCTTGATTTCTAACCTATAAATAGGGTGAGCATAATTTCTAGTGTAAACTAGGACACTGTGATAGTCAAAGGGAGTGATAGTAATGCCCAGAGAGCAGGTATTACTGGAGTATTACAGCTGACTAGTCTGTATGGTTCCCACAGCTCTAAATGAATTTTTTCATCCAGTAAACTAAATATATATTTTTCTATTGCCCATGAAACATTTGCAAAAGTTGTTCATAGAAAAAATGTCTGCAGGGCATAAGTTGCACATGCCATGCACTTTAATCACAGTATAGTTAGGATTTAATATTATGTCTCTAAAGAAGAAAAACCATTGATTCATTGTGCTTTTTAAAAGTATTTTAAACAACAGAATCTGCACACCTCTTTGGTGCTTCTGAATACTTGGAATTCCCATATCGAGAACCCAAAATCTCTATCCCTCTGTTTTATTGCTTGAGTAAAACCCCTAAATATGCAGTGCTTAAAGCTCCACTTCACAGCCTACACTTGTTATCTTCTCTGTGGGGAAGTAGGCTGCCCCAGAGTACTGTACTCAGGTCTCTTTTAGATCATAAAATTCTTGATGCTTCTTTTGATTGATGAAAAACTATCAGTGTCAGTAATCACACTAAGTATTAATTTGTTTGGATATAATGTAATTGTGTTTCATTATAATGATTCATTTGATTATTTAATAAATATTCACATTTATTTCTTCTGACAGAATATCTCAATGATTGGATAGGATATTCTGATGAAACTATATCTGCCTAATTTTAGTTTATTTCAGTAGCTTCTTTTTACACTAAGCCTTTGGTTATTGTCACTCTTATTCAGCTCATCAGACAAAACAATGAGCATATTTCTTAGCAGTCACATGCTTTACAATCCTTCTTTATTCACTTGCTTTAGTCTCTGAATGATTAGTGTCAAAATGTTTCCAGACATCACAAAACCCTTGGGGACAAGATCACCCCAGTTGAGAAACACTGCTATCAGTCTACACCAGTGATGAAAAAACTTTTAGAGACCAAGTGCCAAACTGCTATCCAAAACCCATTTATGTACTGCAGAATGCCAGCACTGCAATTAAACCTGAATACTGAGATTTTAGTTTAGAAAAAACAACTGTACATTAACATCTTTTGTCTTTAAAGAATAAAAGATGTGCCATAGGTTCACCACCACGATTGTATACAAACGGAAGTAAAAATTTTTAAGCCAGCAGTTTCTGTTTCAGATTTCCTTAGACTTATATCCTGGTCATATTTTTTTTTTTATCACAACAGTATTTTAGTTTCTTCCTGAGTTCTTTGGGCATTCAACTAACTTATTGCTCTCTCATCTTCAGTACATTCCTTTCTTACTCCTGCTTGATGTTTATTTCTATTCTCATATTCTCAAGGCTTGAAATGCTTGTTATGTCTTGTGCCACTTTTTTGTGTCTTTCACACTTTTATTTTAAAATTATTTTCTTTTTCAGAACCTTGCAAGGAGTTTTGAGGTAAACAGGGTTATATAATCTTTAAAGTCTTATGATTTTCACCAGTTAGCTGTGCATTGTAGAAATCACTATTGTATATTGACTCATTCTTTAGTTTCTGACTGTGTTAAAGCATAAAGGAACAAGGGGCTGGGGATTTAGCTCAGTGGTTCTGGCTCTTGCCTCACAAGCACAAGGACCTGAGTCCGATCCCTAGTACAAAAAAAAAAAAAAAAAAAAAAAAAA
>NW_022900949.1:42849018-42859035 GCF_012274545.1 Fukomys damarensis
AAAAAAAAAAAAAAAAAAAAAAGCATAAAGGAACAATAAGACACCCGTGGCATTTTTCATTTGCTTTCATCAAGTGTGAGAAGAAGAGGAACAATAGAAGAAAGTCCAAGTTTTACATCAGGAGACTGTGATGCTTAGATTCCAGAGAGCATCTAGTTGGGCCATGTAGCTCTAGTCTTTCAGATTTCTGAAGTTCCTTTTATCTGTAGTATTCTGTAATTTAAGATTATCATAGAAATTAAACTGATGGTTTTGGAACAAAAACTTGATAATTGTGTAAAGCTAAATCTTATTATAACCAAAGATTTAGACCAAAGCTGTGAACAGAAGTCAAATGTGGCATATTTAAACACCAAAATCTGTATCATATAGTGACTGTTAGAAGGAGTCTGGCTTAGTGTACCAAAAAATCCCACTTAGTGAGAAGGCAGCTCTAGAGCAGTCATGTTTGTGAAAAAAGATGAGCAATTGTGGACGTGTAGATTAGAGCTTAGGGCTAAGACTGGACCATAGACACCACTTTGGGGCTTTGGCAACCTCTGGTGGTAGTCGAAGTTAGAGAGTGCGTAAGATTGCTTAGGAATAGAGCAAAATAAAAGATAGATAGCTAGTAGGAAAATAGGGATAGATTTTTTTTTCCATAAGGGAAGGTAACCAAAATATGGAGGGAAGGGGGCGGTATAAAAAGAGAATTAAGATAAGTTATATATATGTACCAACTCCCAACGTAAATGTAATAATTAGTTTACTGCAAATAAGTACTGATATTTTTTTTTAATTATGAGAAAGGCTTATAGGGCAAGACAGAAATAGGCTAAAGACAGAGTTATGAAGGCCACCAATAGTTTGTATGTACAAGGGGAGAGCAACGGCAGGGACAAGCTGTCAGTTTGGAATCTGAATTGTATGGTAGCGGGGTATATGAAAGTGAAATGATACATACTGTTCCTGTTTATCTGAGTGCTTTATTAGAGAAATGCTGAAATTACCCCACAGTTCAGGATAGGGGTGTAATTTTTTTAGTCATTTCTTTGATAACGAGGGAGAAAGTGTGTTATTTATAACAAACCATAGCAAGTTTCAGTTAAACTAATTGCTGATTCTGTAAACCTAAAAAGGAACAAGAAAAAACTGACAGCAATGCGGGTGTTTTGAGTCCTCACCAGCTGGGCACTTTCCTGATGTACTGACTGGGTGAAAAAGATGAGACACTGTGGATACAGAAATTATGGAGTCAAACAGAAATTATGGAGCATATTACTGCCAACTGAGTTACTAAGTCACAAATGATCATTTTAAAGAATACTCTTCCCACTTCTTTTGTTTGGAAGAAATTTTATAAGCAGAGTTATCCCCAGATCTCTTAGATATAAAGTCCTTACCTCTCTATTTATCACAACAGTTTATGTATATGAAACTTATTTATAAAAATGACTATGAAGTCAGAAAGCCACTGATTGGGAAATAATCTAGTAACTGACCTCCTTTTTCTTTTAGCATTCCCTAAATGAACTTTTTAATGTAGGAAACTGTAGTGTTTCATGTTGTTAGATGGCACATGTAATAACTCTCATTGGTATTTCCTCCTGGAAGTGGTGGCTGGACACTTCTGAATAACCAGTGAAAAATTACTGTAGGGTTTTTCCTTCATGCATGGATTCTGTTTTGTACAACTGTTAGGTCCACAGCTCTCTAACCAGACCAGGAAGGTGTAGCCCAAGAGCTATGGGGACTTTTTTACTGTTAAATGGAATTTTCAAGAGATCATCCTAATCTCATTCCAAGTGTTTCATCCAAGTGCGTTCATCAGGATGTGGAATTCTTAGTCTCCATTCTAAGCTCTATACCAGGTGGCTGTGTGGTTGCAATCTCTTTGAATTGCGCTGAAGAAAGTAAGACATTAAAACACCAGAAATTAGCAGAAGTACACTGTTATTCTCCACTGTTTCTTCTGTTCCAATCCTTAAGTCTCTAGGGAAGGATGTTTTATTCTTATGTATTTAGGCATCCAGTGCTAAGGTCTTCCCCTTGACTACAATTTCAGAAGAATTCACAGTGAACCACACCCTCTACTACTCTCCCAAGCTTTTCATGTCTCCATCTGATTGAAAAAGAGTTACAAGCAAATGGTATCCACATTGCCTGAGCTCAGCAGGACTCTCCTCTAGAGCCAGTGTAATTATAGTTGGATGACAACATAAAGCCAGTGTGGCAGTTTCTAAACAGTAGTACTTATTGAGAGGAACTATTTTTTTCTATCAAGAACTTGTGTGTGTGTGTGTGTGTGAGAGAGAGAGAGAGAGAGAGAGAGAGAGAGAGAGAGAGAGAGAACGAAACAGGGCCTTGAAAAAAAGAACTTTTCACATGAGAGAGTGTTACTTCAGAGAAGAGGGCATTTTGCCACTTTAAAATATTTTGCAGGCTATGGAGATAGCTTAGTATTAACCTATGTGCTTAGCATGCATGATGCTGTGAGTTTCATTTCCTAGCACCAGCAAGAAATGATTTTGTTGGGGGCGGGGGGCACAGATGGATAGACAGAAAGAAGATTGATTGATTGATTCATCATTTCTACCCCTTCCCAAAAGGTGAAACTTCTGTACTTAACAGAAGAAGAGCCTTGTATAACTTAATAAAACATATAAACATATACTCACTTCTTTGGGAAAGTGAGGAATTCTGTCTTCAAACTTACTGTTACGCACTAAAACATCAGAACAGATGTTTAAAATATTTGGGAGCCTTAAAACCTATCCTTTCGTTGCAGGTGCAACAATGAGAGTGAATGGGCCCAGATCCATGAGAACATCATTCGAAAGACCAGTGCCAAGTACTCTGCCCCCAGTGCCAGCCATGGTGATGTATTTCTCTGGCTAGATAATTTTGTGTTGCATTTTCATATGTTGATTGTATGACACCTTGTTTGGTATTGAATGGATGCTGTATGTAAAGTTTAGCTCTCTGTAGTTTTTTCCCCCTTCTAAACACTTTATACTAATGTTTGGTATAATAATTTGAGGCCTTCTCTAATATCTGCTGACCAAAATATATTTTCTGTTCTATGATAGATTACATGTACTTTAATAAGTATTTGAATTCCATTTTAAATCCAGTGAACAAAAGTGTTTCATGGTTTGTCAGTTATGAACTTTGTGTCTTCCTGAACAAAAAATGTGCACTCAAAAAGACAAATATTAACATCAGTTCACTTTATATTCCTATTCAGCCTTAACATCATCAAGAAATTCTGACATTAATGAGAGTTAATGATTAGTCTGCCAAACTAGTCTTTCCGGAACTAGAATCAAAAAATCCTTATTTGAAAACAGCTTTCATCTTATCTGTCTCCTTTTCTTTTTCTTTGGGGAACATGGTATTGGTTGGTTGCTTTCTTGCTTACTGGCTTTTTTGAGACAGTCTTGCTATATAGTTCAGGCTGGCCTTGAAATCACTATGTAGCTAAGACTGACCTTGAACTCACAGCAGTCTTCCTACCTCACTCAGTCTCCTGTGTAATGGGATTACAGGCATATATCAGGAGAGAAAGGAGGCTTTCCCTCCTTTCCTATTAAAACTTTATTTAAATAATCTCTAAATCTCAGTGAAATTGTTTCTACACATTAGGTTGTGTTTTCTAAGTTGAACATTAATTACTTGATTAAATTAGAAGCACTATATCAAAGCCTCGGAGTTTTAATATGCCCTTGCAAACAGCTATTTAATTTACACAGAACCACAGTTTTTACCTGCAAATCATTTCATAACCTCTTTTACGTAACATCTTTAACTTTAATAGACCTTGTTGAAAATTAAAACTTAGTCTTAATAAAAACAGTACAAAGTCACTGGAGGCATAACAGTTTTTAAAGAGTAATACTTCTTTTTCTCTATCACAGTCAGCAGATACCCATAGGAGAGTCCTTCATCTGAGATTACTGAGTTTGAAACCTTTAGCTAAGACTACTTGATTTCTCTAAAATTCCATAGTGTATGGCCCTGAGAGCCTCTGTCACTATTTTTAAATGACACTTTTCCAATATTCATTTGCCTATGTTCCAAGGAATTCCATGCAGTATGCTAAAACTAGGCTAAAGCAAGAAACAAAATCACTTTTAATTTAATATAGAAAAGCCTTGGGGATGTAACTCAGTAGTAAAGTGCTACCTAACATGCTCAGGACCCTAAGTTCAATTCCTAGCACTAAATAAATATACAAACAATGGGTTGAAGTTACTAGAAATTTGGAAAATAACCATTCACATCAGTATTTATTTTTTTTGCTTATTTGATTGATAGGTATCTTTACCCATAGGTTCTTGGGGCATGATATGTATAAAACACGGAAACCATTATAAAAGAGATATGTAGCAATACATTCTTTTTTAAAAAAAACTGGAAGAGCAATTGTTACCATGTTAAAATGAAGAGTTGCATCTGACTCTCCAAAGTGAGCAAGAACCATGCCATTGTAGATCTGAACTCACAGGCACTGGCTATTTCAACCATGTTAGAAAGATACTTCTCCCTCTGTGCTGGGGCACCACAGATTTTAGAGCCCCAGTGAGGATGACCTGTTTGTAAGGAAGTCCCTGTGCCACTGGTGTGAAAGTCAAGAGGAAAAATAGGCTGTTTCTTATTGGAATATGTGATACTTTGGTATGTATTTCAACCCTCTTTTTTAAGTTAATGAGGAAAGGGAAGCTCAGTGAAATGGCTTAGTCGAGCCAGGGTGGAGTCCAGGTTTCTAGACACAAGATTACTTTCTTTCTGGTCTTTTGCCACACTGAATGTGGATTTTCCACTGCTATACTCTGGAGTCTTCATGTCACATAATTTCACAGATTACTTGGGTCTTTTCTTAGTCTCTTTAATTAAAGATACATCTTTATTTTTGAAAAAAAAAAAAAAGCTGGGGAGCAGCAGCATGGACCAGAGCAGTGTGGCTGCAGGCAGATCCCAGTCAGGGCCCCACCCCGACCCCAGAGACTTGGGCAGACAGGCCCAAGCCAAAACCCTGCCCAGGAAAGAGCTGCATAGGTGCACAAGCTTCAGCCACAGGCCCGCCCCTATCATCAGTAAGTGTGGGCAGATCTTGCAGACAGTGGTGTGTACCAGAGTGTGCCGCTGCAGGCAGATCCCAACCAGAGCCCCGCCTCCACCCCAGTGGCTTGGGCACATAGGCCAAAGCCAAGGGCCCACTTGTAAACGAACTGCACAGGTGCACAAGCAACAGCCAGAGGCTTGCTGCAATACCATGGGTAAATGCACAGAGACCTTAGCCAGAAGCCTACTCAGACACCAGGGAATGGGGTGCACAGTCCCCAGGCAAAGGCCCTCCCAGACAACAACTACATAGGGGCCCTCATCAGAGGCACACCTAGATACCATCCCAGGTATGCACAGGCCCCAGCCAGAAGCCTACCCAGATAACAGGTCAGCTCAGGGATCCAGAAGGCCAACATTCTAAACTCAGAAATTGGTGCACTGGTGAGCAGCAGAGAAAAGGCCACTCAGTGGCTTGCTGAGAATTGAAGACAACTGGGTGAGCAGAGTTATCTCAACAAAGGCACAGCAGCCTGTATCTGTTAAAATAAGTCTCAAAACCAGATTTCCATATCACTTAAGGCAACTCCAGAGGGAAGCAAGATGGAACAATCTGATACTCAACCACTTGGACTCTCTGAACTGGCAACAAAACAGGATCTGGAAACAATGAAATCAGAAATAATTTCTCAGATAACAGCAGAGATATGGCACATAGTGCAAGACATGATTAATCTAGAGTGGACACAGATTTTAAAAAATAGAGGAGTTAAGAAACGTGATGGAATCCCAACATAGGAAACAAATAGAATCCATCAAACAGATGGAAACAGATTCCTAGGAGATGGAAAACTTCATTGAAAGTTTATGCAGCAGAGATCCAAAGACCTGCCAAATCATTGGTAAGTGCGTGCAGATCACAGGGAGTAGCTGTGTGGACCAGAGTGATGCAGCTTCAGGCTGATCTCAGCCAGGGCCCCACACCAACCCGAGGTAGGGGCACACCTGCCCAAGTGACAGGCTCACCTAGAAAAGAGCTGCACTGGTACACAAGCTTCATCCAGAGGCCTGCCATATCATCAGTAAGTGTGAGCAAATCGAGAGGAGCAGCTGTGTGGAACAGAGTGTCACTGCTGCAGGTGTATACCAGCCAAGGCTCAGCCTGGACACCAGAGGCCCAGACACACCCACACAAACCACAGCCCCTCTAGAAAAGAGCTGCACAGGCACATAAGCTTCAGCCAGACATATGGTCAGCCACAGCAAAGGGCCCACCTGGAAAAGAAGTACACAGATGCACAAGCAACAGCCAGAGGATAGCTCTGATATCAATGATAAGTGCATGAAGACCCTAGCCAGAAGCCTATGCAGACAATAGGAACAGGGGTACACAGCCCCCAGCCAAAGGCTATCCCACACAACAGCTGCAGAGGGGCCCCAGCAGGAAGCACACCTAGATACCATCCCAAATGTACTTAGGCCCCAGCCAGAAGCCTGCCCAGACAACAGGTCAGCTCAGGGATCTAGAAGGCCATTATTCTAAACCCAGAAATTATTGTACTAGTGAGCAAAAGAGCAAAGGCTGCTTGGTGACTTACTGAGAATTGAAGACCACTAGGTGAGCAAAAAATTGCCTCAACAAAGGCACCACAGGCTGCATCTGTTGAAATGAGAAGACTCAGAAGTAAGCCTCAAAACCAGACTTCCAGATCGCCTAAGGCAATCCCAAAGGGATACGAAATGGAATAATCTGATACTCAACCACCTGGACTCCCTGAACCAACAATGAAATCAGACCTGGAAAAAATAAAATCCAAAATGATTTCTCAGATAACAGCAGAGATTGTGCCCAAAGTACAAGACATGACTAATAAATCTAGAGTGAACACAGGTTTAAAAAATAGAGGAGCTGAGTAACATGGAATCCCAACATAGGTAACAAATGGAATCCATAAAACAGATGAAAACAGATTTCCAGGAGATTAAAAATTCTATTGAAAGTTTATGCAGCAGAATGAGCCAATGCGAATTTCAGATATAAAAGATATGATTGCAATTAGTGACCAGGAAAAGAAAAATTTGTTAAAAATTTTAAGAGACCATAAAAAAAATCAATCCAGCAGCTGGTAGAGAATTGAAAGAAGAATAACATAAGACTGGTTGGAGTCAATGAAGACACAGGAGAGAGTGCAGATGACATAAAAAACTGTTCACTGAAGTAATGGCAAAAAACTTCCCAAATAGTGAAAAAAAACTTGACATACAGATACGTGAGGCTTATAGGACTCCAACTAGCCATGATTAAAAAAATCCTCAAAAAACAACAAAAAAAAAAAAAAAAAAAAAAAAAAAAAAAAAAAAAAAAAAAAAAAGACTGGGCATGGTGGCACATGCCTGTAATTCCAGCACTTGGGAGGCTGAGGCAGGAGGATCGCTGTGAGTTCGAGACCAGCCTGAGCTGCATAGTGAGTCCCAGGTCAGTCTCAACTACATAGTGAGACCCTGTCTCAAAAAAACAAACAAAAATCTACGCATAGGCATATAATACTTAAGATTCCAGACCAAATGAACGAGACTCTACAAGGAGTTAGAGAAAAGAAACAAATCACATACAAAGGAAAGCCATCAACAGAACAGCAGACTTCTCAACACAAACCCACAAGGCAAGAAGAGCGTGGAGAGAGGTATTTCAAGCCCTAAAGGGAAACAGCCTCCAACCCTCCAACTCCTATAACTATCTTTCACAACTGATGAGGAAGTGAGATGCTTTCATGACAAAGAATGCCTCAGGAACTTCATGAGTACCAAACCAGCACTCCACAAAAATTTAAACAATACCCTAGGAAAAGACAGTGAGGATCACAACCCCAGGAAGCCCAGCAGAATGAATTCCTCAGGCACAACAGGAAATTAAACGCATAAGGGGGGAATCCAACAAAAAGAAAAAGTCATGACAAGGATAAGTCAATATATATCATTTATAACCATCAATGTTAATGGTCTCAATTAACCAATCAAAAGACATAGACTGGCAGAATGTGTCAAGGAGCAAGATCGAACAATATGCTGTGTACAAGAAACACACTTAATTCAAAAAGAAACTCATAGACTGAAAGTTAAAGGGTAGAAAACAATACTCAATGCAAGAGGAATCCCCCAAAGAGCAGGAGTAGCTATCCTATTTGCAGATCAAATGGATTTCAAACCAACATTGATTAAGAGACAAAGAAAGATACTACAGGGCTGGTGATTTAGCTCATTGGTTCCACTGCCTGCTTCACAAGTGCAAGGTCCTGAGTTCAATCCCTGGTACCAAAAAACAAACAAACAAACAAACTACATCCTTGTAAAGGGAGCAGTCCAAGAAGATGACATGACAATCATTAATATATGTGCCCCAAACACTAGTGTGCCCAGCTATATAAAACAAATACTAATGGACATGAAAAATCATATAAGCCCTAATACGATACTGGTGGGGGTCCTTAATACCCCACTGTCGCGGTTATATAAGCCAAACAAAAAATAAACAATGAAATAGTAGAACTCAGTCAAACTCTCAAACAAATAAAACAGATGTTTGCAGAGTGTTCCACCCCAAAAGCAGAGTACACATTCTTTTCAGCTGCATACAGGTTGTTCTCCAAAACAGACCACATACTTACTCATAGAACATGTTTAAGTAAGTGCAAAAGAATTAAAGTGATCACTTTTATATTATCTGACAAAATTGAGATGAAATTGGAGATCAATAGCAAAAGAAGCCTCAAGAATTTAAAAAACACATGTAAATTGAACAACACACTTCTGAATTGCCAAAGGTTCACAGAGGAAATTAAAGAAGAAATCAGATAGTTTCTACAATTAAATGTCAATGACAGTACAACATATCGGAATCTATGGGACACAATGAAAGCAGTCATTGCAGTAAATACTCATATTGGGAAAACAGAACGAACTCAATTAAATAACCTAATGTTGAACCTCAAGCTTCTAGGAAAAAAAAAAAAAAAGAGCAGGACAAACCCAAAGCTCATACGGGGAGGAAATTAGAAAAATCAGAGCATTAATCAATGAAGTGGAGTCTAAATAAATGATACAAAAAAATCAATGAAGCAAAACATTGGATCTTTGAAAGAATAAATAAAATTGACAAACCCTTAGCCAACCTTATCCAAAACAAGAAAGGTCCAGATCCATGCAGTTTGAAATGAAAAGGGTGAAATTACAACAGACTCAGCAAAAATCCAGAGGATCAATACCTACTTTGAGAATCTATATGCCAATAAGATAGAAAATAGAGAAGAAATGGACAGATTCCTAGATCCATATGAATTATGAAAGTTGAAAGGTAATAAGGGAAAAGAAAAAAATGAGAAAATGAAATAAATGGAAATAAAGTATTTGTAAATAAGGAAGGGAGGAGGGGGTGAAGGGAGTTCAGGGATAAGGGGAAGAAATGAGAACCAAGACCTATCATGTAAAGATACAAGATCCAATGATGAATGTAACTGTACTGTATGCCTAAAATGTACCAGTAAACTCAACGAGAAAAAAAAAAAAGTTGAACCAAGAAGACCTAAAAATTCTAAGCAACCCAATATCAATCAACAAAATTGAAAACGTAATTAAAAACTTACCAACTAAGAAAATCCCGAGAACAGATGGCTTCACTGCTAAATTCTACAAGACATTTAAAGAGGAACTACTGCCACTACTGTTTAAACTCTAATGAAATTTAAAGGGAAGCAGTATTCCCAAATTGGTTCCTGGAAGCAAGCATCACCTGGAGCCCCAAAGCAGAGAAAGACCCAACCGAAAAAGAGAACTATAGGCCAATCTCAGTAATGAACATAGATACCAAAATTAATAAGATAAGGGCCAGAGATTTAGCTCAGTAGTGTTGCCACCTGCCTGGCAAGTTCAAGGTCCCAAGTTCAGTGCCTGGTACAAAAAAAAAAAAAAGAGAAGGGG
>NW_022900949.1:42859204-42869802 GCF_012274545.1 Fukomys damarensis
GGGGAGGGGGAGGGGAGAGGATACTGGCAAATAGAATGCAGATCATACACCCTGACCAAGTGGGATTCATCCCAGGGATGTAAGATGGTTCAACATTTGCAAATCAATAAATGTCATGCAATAGATCAATAAAGCCAAGGACAAAAATCATATGATCATCTCAATAGATAAAGAAAAAGCATTTGACAAAATCCAACATGCATTCATGATAAAACCCTGATAAAAGCCATCTATGAAAAGCCATCAGTCAATATGATATTAAGTAATCAAAAACTGAAATCCTTCACACTATAATCAGGAACAGGACAAGGATGTCCAGTATCACCACTGCTGTTTAGTATAATTTTGGAAACATTAGCCACGGCAATTAGAGAAGAGAAGTAAAAGGAATAAAAATAGAAAACAAATTAAATTGTCACTATTTACAGATGACATGATACTCTACATATTAGACCCCAAGAACTCTACCAAAAGTCTTCTAGACTTAACCAAATTCAGTAAAGTAGCTGGAAACAAGGTCAGAACACAAAAGTCAAAAGTTTTCCTGTACATGAATAACAGAGTCACTGAGAGAGAAATAGCACAAACAATTCCTTTCACAGTAGCATCCAAAAAACTGAAATACATAGGAATTAACCTAACAAAAAAAATCAAATACCTCTACTCTGAAAACTGTGGAACTCTGAAAAAAAAAGAGATCAAAGAGGATATCAGAAAATGGAAAGACATTCCTTGCTGTCCTGTATAGAAAGAATCAACATAGTGAAAATGGCCATACTTCCAAAACTGCTGTATAGATTCAATGCAATCCTAATTGAAATTCCAGCAGCCTACCTCATGGACTTTGAGAAAACAATCCAAAAATTCATTTGGAACAAGAAGAGACCTAGAATAGCAATTCTAGGTAATACAGACAAGATAGCAGTTATCGCAGTCCCCAACTTGAAACAACTACAAAGCTAAACAGACCTGAAGACCAGTGGAACAGATTAAAAGATGAAAAAACAACTCCAGACACACTCAGCCTCCTCATCTTTGACAAAGGATCCAAACACCCTCACTGGAGGAAAGGTAGCCTCTTTAATAAATGGTGCTGGACAAACTGGGTTTCAACTTGCCAAAGATTAAAATTACAGCTGTATCTCTCACCATGCACTAAACTAAAATCAAAATGGATTAAAGATCTAAAGATTAAAACAGAAACACTAAACCAGCTGAAAGAGAGCTTCAATTGCCCATGAACTAGCACAGGCATCAACAAGTAAAATCTCTTCTTGTTAAAAAGCTTCTGCACAGCAAGAGAAACCAGCAACAGTGTGAAGAGACAATCCACAATGTGAGGAAAATATTTTACTAGCTGTTACTCAAGGATCTACTATCTAGGATATATAAAGAACTAAAAAAAAAAAATCAGACCTTCCAAATTTAAAGACCCAATCCAAAAATGGGCATCTGAAATGAACAGACATTTCTCAGACAAAGAAGTAGAAATAGCAAATAAACACATGAAAAAAATGTTAAATGTCACTAGTAATTGGAGAGTTTCAAATGACAACAACGCTGAGATTCCACCTCACCCTAGAAAGAATGGCTGCTATCCTGTGGAAATCAGTATGGTGATACCTCAAAGAACTAGGATTGGAAGTCCCATTTGACCCAGCTATTCCCCCACTGGTTATTGTCCCCAAAGAATGAAAAGAATCATACTCCAGTGATATATGTGCACCCATGTTCATAACAGCACAATTTTTAATAGCTAAAAGTTGGAAGCAGCCCAATTGCCCATCGATGGGGAGACTGGATAAATAAAATGTCTTTTTTAATAAAATGGAGTACTATTCAGCCATAAAGAATGAGAAGCAAGACGTTTATAGCTAAATGAAAAACTGGAGACATTTATAGCTAAATGGATGCACATTGAGGCTATACTCTTAAGTGAAATAAATAGGACACACTTGAGTAAATACCAAATAGTTTCTCTGGTGTGAATAAGGTTCAAATGGTATAATTGATAGTGTGAAATAGGAAGAAAATGGTTAAAGGGGAGGTGGGAAGGGAAGGGGAAAGGAAATAAGGGAAGAGAAGAATGTGAAAAAAGGAAAAAATGGAAGCAAAGTCTTTGTAAATAGGGAGGGGGTGAGGGGTTGAAGGGAGTGCAGGGGAATGGAAAAAATAGTAAGAAGGAAGATAGATTATGTAAAGGTTCAAATTTCCAATGATGAATGTCATTATATTGTATACATAAAATGTACCAATAAAATTAATTTTTAAAAAACAGGGCCAGGGATTTAGCTCAGTGGCACCACGTCTGCCTCGCAGGTACAAGGTTTTGAGTTCAATCCCTGGTACCAAAAATAAAATAAAACAAAAATATACTGTCACTCATCTTTGTTTTGGGTATTCTTTTGTTTTTGTTTTTGGGGATATTTTTATGTTGTGAGGGAATTGTATTGTTTTGTTTTGCTTTGTTTTTGACAGGCACTGTATAGTTCACTATATAGTTCAGGCTGGCCTGAAACACTGTGTAGTCCACACTGGTCTGAAGGTCACAGTGATCTGCCTAGTTCAGCCTCCCAAGTGCTGGGGATTACAGGGATGCACCACCATGCCCAGGTTGTTTTGATTTTTGCTGTTTTGTTTTGTTTTTTGAGACAGGATCTCATCCAGTACATAGTTCAGGCTGGTGTCAAACTCTCAGTGATCATCCTACCTCAGTCTTTTAAATGCTGCAATTACAAATGTATATCACCAAACCTGGCCATTTTATTTTTTTTGAGGTGCGGTCTCACTGTTGTCCAGGTTGATTTCAAATTCAGGAGCTCATATGATCTCTCGCTTCATTCTTCTGAGTGGCTGTGACTGCAAGCTTGCACTACCACATGCCTAGCAATTTGTTAAACATCACGGTTTTTTTCCTTGCCAGTTCTGTTTCAGAAGTCATACTTTTCCTTCAAGTCAGATCATCTAAAAAGGCAGATGAATTGAGTGCTGAGAGTAATGGTATCATTCAGCAATAATCACTTATGTGCATGTGACCACATATGTAATCTTTGTTTCTGTTATTAGCATCTTCAGTGTATACAGACTGAATTTCTAGCAATTCCAGTAACATGAAGGTCATTAGGGACAGGTGAAGACGAAGTAGTTGGTACACAAGTTTTCCATTTATTTTTAAATGATTTTTAACTATGGCTTTATTTACATAACGTGGGCTAAATTTACTTTATGTAACCAATCCTCATCAAGTATTTCCATAAGAGGGAAGGAAAGTAGGATAATGGAACAGAGTAAAGCTGCTATTAACTATTCCATACATGTCAGTTTATCCCATTACTTTTTTTATAAGCCATTCTAACTGGAAAGAAATCTCAGTTTTAAAAAATGGCTTTCATGTCTAATAATCAAAGGGATCAGACTGACAGAGAAATTGTATAAAGTTGGTTAATTTCAAGTTATTTGACATGAGGTCCTTACTGAGATAATGGGTAGGGCCATACTGGTGTTTCCAAGGGACTGGTTGCCTGTGGGCAGGTGAGTGGGTCACTTTTTGAGCTACTCATGGAGGTTTTCTTGCTTGGACATCCATACTTTAGCGTTATTTAGCATGTTCTTCTATCGCCCAGCATTTCAGAATTAGAAAGGAAATCCAGAAGTTTCAAGATACTAACCCCTATGTAAGGGAATATAGTTTTTATAGTCTCTATTTGTGATTTCTTTCATTCTTTGTGTGCCTTTTCACTTGCTGTCTTACGTAAACCAAAACTTGCCTTTTACTAAAACGTAGAAAGGAGTGGGTCAGGATCTCTTTTGGTAGCTCCAAAGCTAGTTGCAACCCTATCAGAATCTTTGGTCTACATCCTCACAAGTTTCTCTTTGCATCTCAAGGTCACTTTGGACTCTCAGAAAGGCAGAGACTAGAAGCAGTCCAATGCATACTTGACTAAATTCTTGACAATACAGAATGATAAAAGTGATTTTTTTTCCTTTGTCCTCCAACCACCACCTCTCAAATTCTGGAGATTACCCCATCATCAGTTATTGGCTCATGCTGAACTATCTCCTAGTCCAGCAGACTCTTATTTACCCAGAGGATACATTTTGATGGTTATATGAAGACAATAAAGACAAATGAATTGCTGTTGTGAGAAAGTGGAAGGTATATATCCTACATCATGTCCCATATGTAGAGATTAGAGTGGTATTGGTTCTGGCCCCCAGCCTTTCAGGTTCATAAACTAACTGTAGTTTAGTTCACCCAGTTGTTAGTCTAAAAACTTACTTAGAAATCTGAAACCTTAATTATTAAACCAAACTAGAATACCATGTTTGCTTTTCAGAACACTGTGATCCTAGGGTTAATGATGCTTGTGGTTTCATTGTATTATTCCAGGGTTTATTGGGAAGCATGAACTTAACAGATTCAGTGAGATAATCATAAGTTTCTTTTTGGACTGCAGTAGAACTGTATCTTCTCTCTTTGCCCAGGTGTGAGGATACATATTCCTACTCTCTGGATTACTTGTATCTGTTAAATAAAGTGTCCTCAGTGACTTATACCAGTGACTTTCTCTGCCTTTTGTTCTCCTTCTCCCTCTGTCCCTAAATGATTCATTATAGTAATACCTTCTTCCCTCATTTCTTTCCTCTTTTGTTTAACTCCCAAGTTTAAAAGTCATGGAGAGTGCTTACTTCTGGTCCATAGAGTATCACCTAAATTCCTCATCCTGTTAACAGTCCATTCATAGTCTCAGAGATGATACTTCCTACTTCCATGTATGTTTGATCTCTCACAGCTTTCCAGCCAGTGGCTGCAGTAGAGACTCCTGGGAGGATGGAGTAGAAGAAGAGATTTCAGAAAATTCTAACTTTATACAAAATTCCAGAGATACAGATAATGAGCCTAAATTCAGCTCACCTGAGGGAACACTGAATATTCTCCCAAATTTCAAACAAAAATAATCTGCAAGGTTGGAAATTCTCATAAGGTCTAAGGTGAGGGTTAATTAGCTCCATAAAAGCACCCCATCTTTTCTTTGAGGTACAGTAGTTCACTGAAGGGAAGATGTGATATCTATTCTTTGCTTTCTTTACAAGTCAGAGAGGCTGAACCCGCATGTTGCTTCCCATGCTTTAGCATACTCTTAGCATAAGACCCAGCACATCTTAACTCATTTATTGCATGTGGGACACCATGACACAGGTTTTTTATTGATCACACTTAATTCTGTTCTCTAGATCTCTGAATTCCTGAATTTAGGTAGTTCAGTCCTCTTATTCTGTATTCACTGGCATCAAGACAGACCATGGCTGGATATTGGGAAACAGAGAGAAATGCAACTCTATCTCTCTTGATGTTAGTCTGTATTTAGTAGACTAATTCTATGAGCAGTTGAGGTCATTTTGACCTAAATTCATTAGCTGTAGAATACTTTAGAATATTACTTTGGATTGTTTCTCAGCATTTTGCCTAAGATCAAGTATAGACTATTACTTTGGATACTGTCTGTACCAAAATTTTCCTCAAGAGAAATACCAGAGCTGCAGCATCACGAAGAAGAGGAGGGGGAGGAGAAGGGGGAAAGGGAGGGCAACAGAGGGACAGGGAGAAGGAGGAGAAGGGAAGGAGAGGAAAGAGAGAGAAGAGAGGATTGGAGAGACAAAAAAAATACTGAACTCGTGTTTTTTTCTAGTACCTCATAACAGGATGGAAAATATTTTTAGCACTTTATAACAGAGTAAGAAAATATTTTTGTTTTTGCAGGTCTTATTATTTCTCTGCAGCTTCTTCGTGGAGACATGGACCAAATTCGGAGAGAAAATCCCATGATATTTAGTAGGGGATTAGCAATTACAAGAAAGTTGGGATTTCCTGATGTCATCATGCCAGGTAGGCAAAAATAACATGGGGATGAGGAATGAGATAGGTTAGGAGGGTGACTTCCAGTGCTACCATTAAATACCTCTGAATCCCAGGCCAGATTGCTGACTATAATATGCTGACTGGAGTGGCCCTTTCACTTCTGTAAGTATTTGTTCTTTTCCAGAAGCCTTCACATCATAGTGACAGTCCACAAGATGGGCTTTGTGGGGGCTATATATAGAAACCGATGTGGAATTCTTCACAGGTGCCTTTTTGTACCTTCTTTTCCATCAAATTCCGTAGAAGATAATTACTTCATGAAAACTTCATGCTTAAGAATGCAAGAATATACTCAAATAGATGCCTGCAGTATTAGTGAATCCCATTTCTGTAGGAATTGTAGATAGACTTTAATATATCAGAATACAGATCAGGCAAATGATATAAACACTGTACTGTTGTTACTAGTACTACCTAGCCAATTTTTCAGTAACTGTGTCCTCACCACCACCACCATTACCAGATGCCCAATGGACATCCAGGTCAGAACATGGGAATGCGAAGACTTTCAAATGTGGTTTCAGTAGGACAATGCCAAGTTTGTGCTTTCTAGTCAGATTTGCAGAGGTAGAGCTGAATAAGTGAATCCAAATGAGACATCAGAGCTGAAGTGGGTGTTGGTAGTGAAGGAGGGCTAGAAGTATGGTTCAGATAAAAGACAGGTGGTCTTGTAACCAAGAAGATGTCAACAAGGAGAGGGAGATCATAACAAGCAAATATCTGGCTGTCTTAATGTATTCCAGGAGAAATGGACTTACCCTCTAGTTGAGTTTAAAAGCTCTGCTAAAATCTTGATTGCTTTCATTTAAAATGGCCAGGCCAGGCTAGACTGAACGGATTGTGACCACTTTAGGTATTGCTTATTTGAAGTTCTTTGTGGTACTTTATTAAATCCTCTTGTTAAAAATATTTGTCACTTACCCAGGGAGGAACATGGCCTAAGTATAGAGAAGACCTAAATGATGGATTCCAGTTGTCTTCCAGCTACCTTGCTAGTCCCATATTTTCTGTCATCATCAGTTTCTTTACATGGACACTACAATTGCAGAGCAAGCTGTTGTACACAACACAGCCTTTGTTTCCTACTCATAAACACCGAATAGTCTTTTGAGTGGAAAACTCAGGCCACTGCATAAATTTTATCTCTCAATGCTAAGGAAACTTTATGCTTATGAAATGCTCCCATCTGGCTCTAAAGAGGTGAGTGAATCCATAGAAATTTTCTCATATACTGTTTTGACACCATTCTTTAGCTCTTTCTGAGCCTGGTAATTGGGCCTAGACTCAGTCCCTGGCTTCTTGGAAACATGGCTTTGCAAAAAGAATAGATGGTTACCAAAATTGATCTGGTGTTCTTTTGTTACCTAGATATTTTGGCTCATACAGTGGGGGAATATTTTGAGACATATACTTTAAGTCTTTTTCTTTAAGAAGTTGTATGTCTAATATGAGTACATTACCTTCCAAATAGCCTTCACATACTCATGGGATTAAAACCAAGGAAGCAGAGACTAGGAAGGAACAAGGTTCAAACAAAGATGTTTTAAAGCACAATTTGATTTCCACAAATCTCATTTGTGGAAACAAATCTTTTTTGGAGTATTCTGCTTCTCTTTGTATAATTAATATGTAGGTTTATAAAGGAGTTCTATCTATGCTGCACATGACTGTGAAAATGTGCAGTGCTAGGCAATGATGAAGCAAGCTGAGATTTTAAAAAATGTTCCCTCCTCTAGACAGCTAAAAGATCACCATGTGACTTGCCTTTCAAGGCAGAAACACCAGAAGGGCCTGTGAAGACAAGGGTAGGGGTGAAAACAGAGAGCATGAGTGTACTATTTCCTGGATTTTTTTAAGTGTTTAGTGCTATTGGTGAAAATAAGTGGCATCTTATGCATACGTTTCCCCCTTTTCCCTTCTTTTCCTCCTAAAGAAAGAGATTTTTGCATAGATGCCCACTCTTGGGGTTGTGGGCTGTTAACAACTGGCAGCCTTTTAATGTACCCCACTATACCAGCAGGGTTATTTTTGTGGTCCTTGGGCAAGGTGATGGGACTGAACCTGCAGAACCTTCTAGAGAAACAGAAAAGTGTGTTGTATACTGTAACCAGCTTGTCTTGAGAAACAATGATTGTGGCAAGAGCCTTGGTGATTCTTACAAGCCCTAACTACTGCTCCTGGACCACACTTCATCTGTGAGAATATTGTACCTAGGCTTCAGTAGACCTCAGCCTCATAGTGATGGTGCCAAGTTACAAGAGGTTGTACCTTCATCTTCTTGACACATGAATACATGAAAAAAGAACAAGTGAAGAAACTGTGTCAGTAAATGTGAGCATTTCAACACTGAAGTCTGATAAATTATAGAAAATGAGAAATTAGAATTACTCAAGCTGAAAGGCTTATTTTAAGACTACCCAGAATTTGGCAGAAACTACTAGACACTCATTTGGAGAGGATTGGTTTGGTTTGATTTTGTCAAGGTAGCCCACATAGGTCCTTGGCAGAGCATACTGGCAGAGCTACAAGAAAGACTAGATGTGGCTCTGTCATACCAGTGTCTAGCACAGCTTCTCAAAAGGTATTTCTGACATCCTGTTATCGCTTTCCATGGGATTGTAAATACACATATGGATGCTGTAAGCAGAAAGTAATCCATCTTTGTGCCACAGGTGTGACCCTGACTGCACAGCCATCCAGTTCTGTTCATGGCCCATAGTTATGAAAAAGAAGCAACTGTGATGCTGAAATGCTCTAGGAGCTATCAACCCTAAGACCTCAGAAAAATGCATGCCAACCCAAAAAATGCCATCGTAGATTATAAAAAACAGATAGACATAACAATGTAGTCAATTTTTAAAAACAGAACACGTGTGTGACCTGTTCTTGTTTGAGGGTGATATTTCTATGGGTGTTTTCTTCTTCCCTCCAGACTTACTTTAATTTAGTACAAAAGATAGCAACACTATAGCACACTTTTAGTCTTTTCCTAGATTTTTTAGAGATGATGAGCAAGAAAAACTGGATCAGGACAAATGTTTCAGGGAAATAAGCAGATGCTAATTAACCCTATTCCCTGTAACTTATGGGTCTGAAATAGCCATGATAAAATTTTGAAGAACGCTTTCAGCCAAAAGACTAACCTGAAAGGACTGACTTATGCAAAAAGAGCATGTCTAAACTGGCCAAGATTTGCCTACATCTTCTATATCCCTATTTTTTGTCTTCCCTGAAAAGTCTGTGCCCTTTAGTTAGTGGAATTTCAGAGCTCTGTCTTGGCTTTGTGAGAAATGCAACATTTTAACCTCTCTTCTAAGCCTTGAATTTCCAACGTTATTAAGAATGGTTGATATGAGCCAAGTTTTGTATTAGTTAAATGGTCTGTCTTGCCAGACAAAGCCCATATATGATTTAGTATGTCAGGGCCGGGGATTTGGCTCAGTGGTTCCACTGCCTGCCTTGCAAGCACAAGGGTCTGAGTTCAATCTCAGGTACAAAAAAAAAAAAAAAAAAAAAATCTGATTTAGTATGTCATTCTAAGGTTTAATTTTTCCCCCTGAAGAATTACTTCTCTAACTTGAGTGTGTATCAGAATCTTCTATAACACTTGGAAAACAGATATCTGGTCTATCCCAAGAATTTCTAATTCAGTAAGATTGGGGTGGGACCCAACTATTTACATGTCTCAGAAGCTCTCAAGTTATACTGCTGGTCTGGGAACTGTCCTAGAATCTACTCTGCTTTAGGGATTTGTGTTCCTTTCTGAGTTATATCTGAGGCAAGTGCTGCTCCTCTCTGGGTTGCCATTAACTTGCTCATTACAAGAGCAAGGGCAGATGTGGCATCCATCTAAAGGACCTTATGACTCTTGCCCTCATGCTCAGAAATATATTTTGTCATTTTCTTTGACCACTGATTTTAAAAAAATGCATGCTTCATCTCTGACCTTCAAGTGATGTGTCTTTCTCTTTTCCTGTTTAATTGTTCTTGTTTCTCTCTGTGCTGTCCTCTCATTCTCGCCCCTTTGTTTCTGATGCAGAGATGAAGATGGTTGGGTGTAAGTTCCTGCTTTTGTGTGTCCTGTTTGCTTATTGCCTGCTTTGTTCCCATCTTCACTTGTTTCATGGAATGTTGAAATACTGGGGTGGGTTATCATGTACATTATTAATCCTTCATCAACCTCACCTTCCTCGGTAACTGAACAGCCCCTCCTAGAACATTATATATTACTGTGGGTGTTCATTAAGCCCTGAGAACATACTGGAATATTTAGAAAACCTTAATAAGTTTGAGGTGTATAGGTACAGGAAAGGATTTTTATTTAAGACAGATGAGTTACTTCAATTGAAAGGAAAATAAATCTGTCTTATCCCAAGCCACACAAAATTGGAAAGGCAGAAAATTTCTCTTTTCAGTTTCTGCTGGGATATACCTCACATGAAGGGAAAATACAAAGAGACAAAGTTTTAAAGAAAACTCTCCTCAGGGGAGTGATGAAATAATTTATCACAAATGGCTTCTTGGACTGTGATCAGTCCGTGTAAAATGAGACTTTGGCATTATCTCTAAGGGGTGGCTTAAGAATAATCACTTATGGTCCCACAAGAGTTTGGAAGATCATCATATTCCTAACCCAGAAAAGGAATAAATAAATATGTATGCATGTGTATATATATAT
>NW_022900949.1:42869877-42929978 GCF_012274545.1 Fukomys damarensis
ATATATATATATATATATATATATATATATGATGTCACACTATGCTCACACTAGTCCTTCTGTTAAAAGCAGAGGGCATCATTAACTTTCTAGTGATAGAAACTAGAAGTGTGACACTGAAAACATGGTGAAAATATAAAAAGCCCATCTTTTCTGGGTATTTTAAAAAGTCCTCCTAAGGGTCTTTTTCCCATCAAGAAAATGAGAAATAAAACATTGAGCTCACATTCCCAAAACTCCATGTGGTATGATGCTCTAAATATCCATGAATTCTATTAGGAGACTTCCTCCTAAAATGCCAAGAGAAGGAAATCAGCACCATCCAAGTAAGCTGCTATGTGTGCTTGGAGAAAGTCAGGTCTCATTTTCCATGGTCTTGAGGGAAAGAAACCACATCCAGAAAAGTTCCTCCTGAAGACAAAATAAAATACAATGTTAATTACTATTTTGCTGGATCCCAACGCCTCTTAATATGTCGTATAATTTGTATAGAAGGGACATAAATATAATAAAAAAATCTGATCCAGACTGAGTGCCCAAACTTGTGTGGTCCTCATGGACCTTTCTACTGTGCTGGTTCCACATAGACTGTGAGACAAATGACTCCAAACTCCAACTAAGGCTGTAATAACTGTCAAGATATTTTCTTGCTAGCAGAATGCTCTGTTACTTGAACCAGATCTCAGAATTTCTGAGATCTCTAAGGAGACTGTTCTTGGAAGATACCCACAACATGTCACGAACTCTGTTTCTCTAGTCATATTAGAATGCATGTCTTTGAAAGGTTGGACTTGTTACTGCTAAACATCATGACTCATGGCAACTGTGTGAAAATAATCCCCAAACCCATTAGATTTCTGTTGGTTGAATAGCACCATTTCTGTCTCAGACCTCTCACTCCCCCAAGTATTTCAGGCCAATCCCTCTCATGATAAGGTAGCCTGAGATTTGTTACTTTGCTCCTTTCCACCAGCTGTTTATGTAGGTTCAAAGATACCTGTATTTTTAATGTGTATTTAGTTGCAGTATAATAGAAGTCTTCATATATAAACACTCCAAGTTGAATATCAACAAGTTTTAGCCTGGTCAGTTCAGCTAGCAGTCTGTTTTTGTACTGCTTGCCAGCTAAAAAATGTTTTTTATGTGTTACAAGTGTTTTAAGGACAAAGAACATACAACAGAGACATATGTGACCTATAAGACCTAAAGTATTTACTATCCAATCTTCCCAGAAAAAGTTTCCCAATTCCTGTACCCCCTGTTAACTACCTAGCTTCCTGACCTACAGGTGTATCGACAACTATTATGGAAACCGAGAGAGGTGAAAATAGTTTATTCTGTGGCATTCTTAAAAGAATAAACTCAATTTTCAAATCCACTCAAGAAACACTAATGTACAGCACCCAACAACATTAAATACTCACAGATGTAAGTCTCTATTGATGCTATAAGATCTCACCCATTCCTAGAAAGCACAAGGTACCCAACAAAGGGAGGCAGGGCTGTCCAAGCCTTCCTAAGCGGAAGATCCATCAACAGAACCACCCTCCATAATACCCAGTCCCATGCTCTACAGAAGAACCCCACCTTTCCAACACTTCTCCATATAAAGAGCTGCCCAACCCTTTCCAAATTTTATCAGCCAAACTTACTTAGTGGTCTTCTACAAATGTGTGTACCCAAGAGTCACTGTAGTCTCAATGTTAGATGCTGTAAATCTATTTTTAATAAGTCCCCCCCACCCCGAACGATTCAGTATACCCAGTCAAGCAGTGGTCTACAAATGAAGCTTTGAATTTCTCTTTCTCCTTTTCATTGTAATGTACCCGTTCTTGTGCCTCTTTTGGTAATATTTGTTTGCAGTCAGCCAGGAGCCTCCTGGGACAGTACCTTAACCAAAAGACAAGATCCTACTTGTGAATTTTTTGAACATTAAACGTATCATAGCAACCATGAAGAATGCATCCCTGGGAAGTTATGCATAAGGCAAACCTATGACCTTTCACATGTGCTTCTTAGGGTTTCCTTCCAGTTCCAGGACAGTTATAGTGAGGCCTGTTTAAATGACCTGACAGAACTTTTGACAAGAAGTACCCCCACAAGCAATGATACCTTTCACAAAGTGCCACTCTTCACATTTAAACCATAATTTGCAAGACTGCAACCCATGATAAAGTCTAACATCTTTTCGGAGTGAAAACAGGCAAGTCCATTCTCCGTGTAAAGAGCAGCCAGAGACCTAATAAAATCAAATGTCTTCAGTCCGTAACTCACAAGGTGTACTTACTTGTATTAAATTTTTTTCTCAAGTAGGTAATCACTGAAAAAGATTTGAAAACTGTAAGAATATCCAGCTCAGCCCTTCCACTTTGAAACTGGCATTTTGGCTTAAAATATCCTTCTAAGAAATGATGATCTTAGTCTATAAAATTAGCACATCAAATTCTGTCATTAACAGTCTCCAATATAATGCCTAATATTGTTAGTATTCTGTGTCCTACACTGCTAAGAAAAGTTTAAAACATTTCATTTCAAGGATGTTTATTATAACATGGTTAGCCTGTGTACGGAGTTATAAAAATTAAAAGGGTTTGTACAAGCTAGAAGCATATTTCTAGTACAGCAGATACCTGCTTTCAAAAGCTACATAGATTATTTTGAGAATAACTTCCAGAGAGTGTAAACCAGGTACTTATTCTTCAGATTAGATATTAAATTTCTCTAGACTGTCACTTAATACTAAATCATTGTAGAAATTGAATAGTTACATTTTAGAAAAGCTAATGTGTAACGAATAGGCTTTCATCAGAATATGATAACAGTACTTTCAGAACGGTGTTATTTGGCCTGTGTCCTGACAGTAGCAAACTGATAAATTTAATTTTCTCTTCTTTCTAGCTGCCTTCCCTCACCCACCTGCACAGCTGAGTACTATCAATGATATGCTAGGAGGGCCCAACTAGGGATATCCAAAAGAAGAAGATTTAAGTTCCAAACTCATTAGAATTCAAAGCACAGGCTCTACCAAACCCAGGAGGAAAGTCTGGGAAGACTATAAGGATGGACATCCTCAAGGCTGTCCCACACTTGCAACAATTGCATTTATGTATGATTTTTGTATATATTTCCCTCTTCCCTTCATGGTAGTTTCAGGGATACTTGTTAGAAAACATAATAGCTTTCACACATTAGAGAAAATTCCCAGAGAATACTTACTTGTCTCAGGCTGCTGTTCTCCACTAAAGCCAAAGTATTTTGAAAATCTTGATTATGCATCCAAATAACTGTGATTATAAAACTTCACTACTAGAATAGGAAGATGACTTGAAAAATAGAAGGACTTATCATGAAAATGTCAAAAGAAAGCCTAACATTTTTGCCAGTCAGGTTCCATTCCTGCTTTGTGCGTGAGAGACACTCCAATGCTTCCACACTTAGAGACAAGTGGTGCTAAAAAGAGAGTGTTGGCATATATCTCCTCTGACCAAACCACATGGCCCACTTGCTAACCAAAACCAAACCCTGTTCCTGTTTTTGGCATTCTGGGTAATTAACAGATTTTGATGTGCCAGTTTTTCCAAGAATGGAAGTAGATAAATATTTTGCTTTGAAAATTAGTTGTTCCATCGCCCCTCGTTTGATTTCTTTTAGACTGCTAACACATCTTTACTTTGTTCTCACCTGTTTTTCTTTGCTATTTTCTTTTTTTTGTTTCTTAGGGTTTTTTTTTAAAGTTTTCCTATAGCTTTTACTATGTTGTTTGAAAGTCAAAAGTCTTTCTTTAAAATATATGAATTAAATTGGTTATATTACAGATTAGACCAACCTAAGTAAGTTACTCTACATGAAGAAACAACCCTGTCTCCCTTCAGTTCACCCCCCCGCCCGAAAAGGCAGATGTGTTTGAGCTTCTGCTCAGTCTTGAGTAGCACAGATAGACAAAATGGGTAGGAGTGATAATACAGGAAAGCAACGAGAGCAACAGATTGCCAGTGTTGGCCCACATGTGCTCCCAGAACATTTGCACACAAAAGAAGAAACACCTGAAAAGTAGTCCAGTGACCTCGGCCTGGTACTCCAGCAGGGAATGAGATTTGTATCAAAGCCTCCAGAGGAAGGAATGACATATCCTCTTGTCAGACTCAGAAGTTTTGGTAAATGTAAAAAGAAAACCTGTGAAAGAAAAGAGAAAAAAAATAGAGAAAAGAGCCATCGAAGTTAAAAGTAGTTAAGACAGACATAATTTTAAAAAGTGCTATTCTCGTTGATTCTAAAAGCTTCTTATATAGCTTATATTGTAGCCATTCTTCTGGAGAGAAAAGAGATTGAGCAGTCTAAGAGAAAATTCTCTGCCCTGGGATAAACACCTTTAGGATTCAGACTTAGAGAACACATGACTAACCTTCCTGAGTACTGCTAAAATTATGTTGGAAGAATGTCCATTGTTATTAACCAAGCTTGGAATGCCCTGAGCATCCACTGAGCACCTGAGGACCCAAATGCTAGTCTGGTCATCCATGTAAATGGTATAGTAGTGTCTGTAGCCATGAGGACATTCTATTCCTTTCCTCACAGGTGATATCCGCAATGACTTATACCTGACCCTGGAGAAGGGGGATTTTGAGAGAGGGGGAAAGAGTGTACAAAAGAATATTGAAGTAACCATGTATGTGCTATATGCAGATGGAGAAATCTTGAAGGTAAGGCATGCCAGTCAGACATTCAGAATGGAGGCTAATGTAGAAATTCTAATGCTTCTTTGGAAAGCATGTTCCTAAACTCAAACCACCCCATATGCATTTTTTTCTACCCTTTTCTTTTTTTAAGGAAACCCTACAGTGTATTTTGATAATGACTTCTGGTGTTAGGCTTTACAGAAAGGTTTCCTAATGTCTCGCCCAAATCCCTCCTGCTCCAGTTGAGACCTATTCCCTCTAGCTCTTTCTGTCTTACATGTTACCTCTTTGCTATTCCACCTAGCTTAGAACTGCCCCCATTTGGTAATTGTTATTAGGTCCCACTTTGCGTTTTTGTTGCTTGAGCTAACAGAGTAGTCTGTTTGCACTTTTGGTCAAGGGTAGGACTTAGACACTCAGCTGGTATCTTTTTTTTTTCTTTTTATTGAGTTTATTGGTACACTATAGGTATGCAATACAGTTACATTCATTACTGGGATCCTGTACCTTCACATGACAGGTCTTGGTTCTCATTTTTTACCCTTGTCCCTGCCCTTCCTTCACCCCTCCCTCCCTCCCCATTTACAAACACTTTATTTCCATTTTTTCATTTTCTCATGTTTTTTTCTTTTCCCTTGTTCCCTTTCCCCTACCCTTCCCACTTTCCCTACACCTTTAGCCCTTTTCGTCCTATTTCACACTATTAATTATCCCATTAGGATTTTGTGTACTATTATGGTTTTTCACACCAGAGAGACGATTCAGTATTTACACATGTGTGACTTATTTATGAAACAAGTAACAGCAGGCTTAACCTTGAAATATTTTTTCCAGCGGATAGAGTAGAGGGATCATCTGTCACTCTTCATTGAAAATGAGGACCCATACTGTTGTTTTTCTTTTGCTCTTGTGAGAGTTTTCCCCAGTCATGTCGTGTGCCCAACACATAGGGTAGAAGGCAAATAATTCCTTGATAAACCTTACTTCTGTGTGTTGGCAATAGCCACCCTAAAGTAAGGAGAAAAGAGGTGACCATCCCCATGTTACAGAGGAAAAAGGTAAAATTAGTTGAAGTCATCTCCCAAAACTAGAAAGAAATAGAGGAGAACGTTGAAATAGTGATAGAAACAGTGATTTGTGTATCATTTAAAATGGTTTACATGGAGATTGCCAAAAGCAAGTAGAGCTGTCAATCAGTTGTGCCATCCTTGTTTGAACATGGAGCTGCGCCTGATTGTATTGACCAGTGCTTCCTATCCTCCAGGGTGGGGCATAGACACTTCTTAGACTAACTTGATGGCAATATTTGGGAACTGGGGTCTAGTTAAATCTGTTTATATCCAATAAAAGTCAGTACAAGGTGACCTAAAGTTCAGTCTAACACTGAGCCAAGGAAAATTAGAGGGAAAAAAGGTTCTCTGCTTTGTAATTTTATTCTTCCTGACCTGTAAAATGTTACATACAGTTTATTTCTCTTGTTTTCTTTTCTCAGTGAAGATAAAGAGCCTGTCTTAGTGATTCAGATACATAACCCAGCCTCCTTCCAATTTATCATCTAGTTTGTGGGGTTACTTATGACCCAAGGAAAACAAAAACCATTGTGACTACTAATTGCTTATACCATCTGCACAATTTCCCACCAAAATACTGAATTTAAGTCAGATATATTTGTATCTTATAGAGTTAGCCTGGTATGAAAATAAGACCTTCACACAGGAGAAATAAAGGGTCCTAGTGACACAAGGGAAATCTAGATTCTCCCTTCATGAAGATAACACCTCACTTTGCTTGTTTCTTTCAGGATTGTATCAGCTTGGGTTCAGGAGAGCCAAATAGGAGTTCCTATCACTCCTTTGTTCTTTACCACAGTAATAGTCCTCGCTGGGGAGAAATTATCAAATTACCTATCCCTATTGACAGATTCCGGGGCTCCCACCTGCGCTTCGAGTTCAGACATTGTTCCAGTAAGTGAGCTGACCCTCCCGTGCTCCCTTGAAGATATGGATGTAACTCTCCTCTCTAGAATGGAATTAAGAGGATTCTTATTGTTAGGGCAAGAAAATGAGAGACGGATATAAATGAATACCTAGATACAGGATATCATCAGAAGCCATTCTTTGTACTGAAGTGATTTGAAACTATGGGATCTTGTTTTAGCCCTTCCTAAAATCTTAAATATCCAGTGTCATTCTCCTTGAGGTGTTTCTTTCCTTTGTACCTATTCAGCTGCTTCTTAAAGAAGCCCTGATTCAAGACTAACAATTTAGTTTCTGTTTGGATCTAGGTAGCCTGTATACCTTAGGGTATCATTCCTGTAGTCAGGTTGCTACCTAGTTAATGAAAGAAATGAGGAACAAAGATGTGTAGGTGACTAGCACAAAAAGAATTTCTGATAAAAAGAAAGGGAGTAATAATGGCTAACACTTGGCTTTGATTTCAGCAAAAGACAAAGGAGAAAAGAAACTCTTTGGTTTTGCATTCTCACCCCTGATGCGTGATGATGGCACCACTCTCTCAGATGATATTCACGAGCTTTATGTGTACAAGGTATGGGACCTGGCTGCCTTTCATCCCTACTCCTCCCTTATTTCTACTCACACGTGGTTCTCCAGTGATTTTCATTGGGCAGGCTAGGGTTCAGGGTGGTGCAGTAGAGGGTAACAATAAGACAGCTGTGTTGCTAGGCTTTGGTTTTCTAAGTGCATTGACCTTCTTCCCACAACTAATATCAACAGGCCTTTTGTTTCCCACCTCCCACTTCATTGGTTAGATGCCTATTACCAACTTCTCTATGTCATAGTGGTCTCAGCAAGTGCATTCTGAGATCTGGTATTTGAAATCATGGTACTGCCAGCTGTTACAATATAAACACTACCCCAGGTTGTTAGCACACCAGGTAGACCCCATATCCCCCACCATGTTCTATTTTAAAAGAACATGGGCTATTTTGGGAAGTTTCTGAACAGAAAGTACTCTTCCAAGAGACCTGAAAGCCTTAGAAGATGAGAGAAAACATCAACTTAGACATCCCCTGGGACCTGGCTTTTGCATGTGACATGGCTCAGGAAACATGCTCTCTTCTCTCTTTCGCCTATAGTGTGATGAGAATAGCACATTTAATAACCATGCTCTGTACCTGGGCCTTCCCTGCTGCAAAGAAGATTACAATGGCTGCCCTAATATCCCCTCCAGCCTCATCTTCCAGCGCAGCACCAAAGAGTCCTTCTTCATTTCCACACAACTCTCTTCTACCAAACTCACCCAGAATGGTAGGTAATGGTATCAGCAGGGTAGTGCCCTTCACTGTCCTTCATTGCCCTTCATTGTTAGTTCCGCATTGCTTATTCATGTTGAGGGAGATTGAAATTACTTCTTCCTGGTATAATAGAGCCATCTTTTCATTTGAAGTTGAAGGAATCACTCAGCAATAGCAGCCTATGAGGTTTCCCATGGTTCTAGTAGTTCTCCGGTATACAACCAGGGTGCACAGATTTGTTTTTGCCCCTGATCTGAGCACTAAAGAGTCTATTGTGAAGCATTTGACTATTCCCACTATGCTTACTTGTCTGGGAGAGTCTGGGCTTTGCTTGACCTCTAAAGGCCAGGGATCTTCATCTTCTGGGCTTGCTTTTTAGTGGACCTCCTTGCTCTCCTGAAATGGAAGGCCTTCCCAGATCGGATTATGGACATCCTAGGGCGGCTGCGGCATGTCAGTGGTGAAGAAATTGTTAAGGTATGTCTTTCACCCAGTTCTAATGTACTGCCTGAGGAAGAATCAAAGCAGAAGACCTTAGCTCCACACAATTTCTACTAGTAAGCCTTTATGACTATTTCTTCAAGTGCATCATAGGTAACTAGGAATAGGTTTGGAGATTTTTTTTCTTGTTGTTTTGTTGTTGTTGTTAGCTGTTTTTAAGTACATATAAGGTTTACTGTCTCTTTAAAATTATATTTAAATTACAAACTCTATTTTCTGACTTTTATTCCTAGAAAGCAAAATGACAATCAAAAAGTAATGGTAAAGCATCCTCTCAGAACCCACCCAGTGTTTTGTGCTACCTGCATTCCTTCAGGTCTCTCTCTTCTTTAGGCCTTTTTCTCATTTTACTTTATAACCTTTTAACACAAACCCTGCCTTGTGTTTTTCTAGCTCTGCTATCATTATTGTAAGAATTCTGAATACTGTCCATTTACTCACAGCTGCTGATTTTTCCTCATTTCTCACTTAAAATCATAGTAGCAAAACCTTCCTTACCTCCTATTTCAGCGCTTCCTGTAGAGGTGTTTCTGACATTTCCAGTATAAGGACCCTAAGCAGAGTGACAACAACATAGCCTGTCCCCAAGATGTCTTCACAGGGCTTCTTTGTGCAGAGTGTTCACCTACCTGGTTTTAACTCAAGAACACCCCAGGTATTTCCTAGTGGTGAAAGCCCAGAAGTTGAGTCCTATACAGTGAACTGATCCTACTGAGGAAAAGTTGAGGTGCTTTCAGTCATCAGCAAGGGCAACAGAACACAGGCTACAGATTACATCTCAGGAATGCATCCTGTTGATAATGATCCTTGCCATCACAAATACAAAGCAGTAAGCGTAGATGCACTGCCAGACTTGCATTACACAGCTTTACTATCTCAACAGTATACAACACAGTGTCTCCAAATGAGGAAGTTTTAAAGCCATGTACTTTTATGACGCTATTATGCAAATTTTGTTTTAATCAATTGATCAGATTGTCATAAATATTTTAATTTTCTTAGACAAGCTAATGCTTGTTTTGAAACTTAAATTATACTCATATCTTCCTTTTAAACATATTAAAAATATCAGCCAGGTTACAGGTAGGTATTAAGAAATGTGTGGTTTTTTTAAAGGTAAGTTGTCATATTCCTGACAAGAGAACATCTTAGCAGAATATCTGGTTTAAAACTTAAGTCAGCCTAAGGAGAATGTGCTGGCATTTTGACATTTGTTTTTACTTTTTAATGGTAAATTTCAAGCATACCCAATAGTAGACAGAATAAAAAATTCTAGATTTATCCCTCACCTAGTTTCAGCAAGCATTAAACCATGGCCAGTCTTGACCCATCAATGCCCTAATCTACAATTCATATTTTTTTAAAATATATTGTAAATATTGTATCATTTAAATTAGGATTTGAATGACAAGATGGTAGATTTGATCTTTAAAGATTACAAGCATCCATTAGTATTTATTATTCTCCTTGTGTTTGCCACTCCAAAAAAGGCACATGCTCAAAACACAGTAGACAAGAACACTGCCAGATACGGTATTTTACCCTTGCTGACAGCCCTAATTCACTGCATTCTGCCTTCTCCTTGGACAACAACAGTTTCTGTAGGTAAAACCTACCTTGTCATGGTGTCATCCCAATTTATTCCTTATCATGAGGCCACTATAAACAATAAGGGACTACTGATCTCTGCGACCCCAAGAAAGTGAGCTTTTTCTCAGAGTGAATCCAGCATCAGAATTACTGAATTTTTTTAATTTCAAAATTTTTATTCTGTGTGGGTGTCCTATTTTCTTACATAATTGCCTTACCCAACAAGGAACTTCTATAAGTCTCTAATAGGGTCCTTGGGCTATAGGCAGACACTCCACGTTCATCTAGTTAACCCTTAGCTAGGTGCAGGGTGCAGTACTACATAATTTTTAAGTCGTTCTTTAATATACCAGGAGATTTTTCACTTCATTTATTGGGAGATAATTTCATTAGTGTATGGAAGTTTGATTATGCGTTGGAGGTCCTGAACCCTTTGCTGCTTATATTGTTTCAGTTTCTGCAGGATATCTTAGACACACTCTTCGTGATTTTGGATGATAACACAGAGAAATATGGCCTGTTGGTTTTTCAGTCTCTGGTAAGTCATTTTCTGATTTTTTGTTTTTATTAATTATCCCTGTCACATTTCAGAAAATCTAAAGGATGCGGCTTATTAGAGTGAGTGAGCAGGAGGTACAGATGCATCCAATAGAAACTAAAGTGTCACCCAAGGAAACCTATGGTGCTTTCAGGCAGATACCTTTAAGACCAAGTTAGAATTCAGCTTGGTCAGGTCTATACCTAGGCTTTATAGTTATGGATCCTCAACTTTATAACTAATGGAGGGTTTTCTGGCTCTTGAAATAGTGGCCTATACCAGCAAGAGGCCTAGAGGCTAATAGAGGAAACCAGATGCCTACTTTTCACTGACAAGGTAGGATATAACTTTCAGGAAAGGGAGATGCTCCCACTGGTCACAGAGGCTATGTAGTTCCAAGTGTCTCCACGGATCTCCTCCCTCTCTCCGAGTAGCTGTTTCAGAACCAGGGTCTAAAAAGATTGCTTTAGTGAGGTTGGGCAGTGATTTGAATATTTAATGAACATTTCTTAATATATCCAGTCCCAAAGGAGGGCTGTTTATTTAAGAAGGCGACACCTCAGTCTATCTGACAGAAGGGAACAGAAACGAGAGTTGAAATGGGCACTAGCACAGTTTGCCCTTCTGGCTTTTCTTCCTTCCTTCCTTACCTTACCACTAGCCCTAATTCTGAAGGGCACAGCCTTCCACATTCTGATTTATCTCAGAGAACAATCTTTTTGTTTTCCTCACTTTACAGTCTTTTAGATCTTAGTGTTTATGCCACATACCATATTTGACCTGTCCTAAATCCATATTGTATCACTCAGCATTATTGTAAAGGGAGAGGCTCAGAGTAACACAAACTAATGAACTCCAGGTGTGTATTGGAAGGCTTGAGATGAGAAGAAGACAGAAAACAAGATAGACTCACAGTGAAAGGCTTACATTCACTGCTCACGGAAAACATTAAGAGTTTGCCACTCCTTAAAGAAGCAACTGTCCATTTCCTGCTAGGGATAAGTCGGAGGCCGCCAGCAAACCTTGGTGATCTACTCTCTCCATTTTCCCCAGGTTTTCATCATCAACCTGCTCCGAGATATAAAGTATTTTCACTTCCGACCCGTGATGGACACATATATCCAAAAGCATTTTGCTGGAGCCCTGGCATACAAGTAAGTTGCGTTTGGTCTCAGTATTAGGACTTGTGTTGAGCAGAAAGTCAGCTTTGAAATGTATAAATAAAATTAATTTTAAAAAAAGAAAGTCAGCTTTTTAAAAGTTCAACTTCAGTGGCCTTTTTTTTTTGAGGTTCTGTAAGCTTCACTTATCTGTATGTTAAATTCTTTCCCATATTTGAAATGTTTTCTGCTGTTATTTCTGTAAATGGGGTGTTTTGTGTGATTAGTCCTATCTCGATTTTTCACCAATTCCAGTTACTCTTAGATTAGTCTTCTTTGCATTGTCTAGTATCTGTAGGACCCATTTTTTGTGTTCTCTTGTTGTTTTTAGGTATCTCTTGAGTATATTATCTTCAACATCAGCCCCAGCTTCTAGTTCTGACACTTTGTCTTCACATTGCTCACTCTGCTGCCTGTACTTTGAGTAGAACTTTTAAACTCCTGGATTTCTTTTTGGTTTATTCTTATGGAGTCTCCTTTGCTAAACTGGTCATTCATCTTTCATGTCCTTTTGTTTAGCTCAGCTAGCTTATTTTGGTGTTGTCTATAAATTTGCTGATTATTTTATTTATTAACTTCATTATCTGTTATATCTTCTTTGAGCTCACTAAGTACCTTGTTGATCTATTCTTTAATCTCTTCTTTTATCATTTCAAATAATTCTTCTCAGTGCCCCATGGATCAGCTTTAGGAGAGTTGAGTTTCTGGGGACATTTTGTTGTCTTGTCTTCTCATATTTCCAGTTTTTGAATGTGTGTGCTAAGGTTTACAGGTTGAATATGGTGGAAAGACTTTGTTGTTAGTATAGAGACCTCTTTAGTGTTTGCTTTTCAGTGATGCACTCTGAGCAAGGCTAACTGTAGGCCTTTGCTTCTATCCCACAATTCAGTCACCTTCATTAATTTAGGAAAGGAGGATGCAGTGCAATTATTATAGCACCAAGTTCTCTAGGAATGGACCACAATATTGTCAATGACACAAAGGCAATCAAAGTAATGACACACACAAAAAAGCAATTAATAGCAACACCTATGCCACACTGGCAAATAGGAACAAAATCAGCAATAATAATGTTAAAGACAAACCAGATATTAGCATATTATAAGAACTAAGAATGCACCACCCATAACCATAGTAAAGAGACTTATAATTATGATAAAAACACAAGGCAAACCAAGGATTGACATATAGTAAGTTATCTACTAAATGCAATAACTATATCTCTACTAACAAAGAATTAAATAGTAGTAGCATAGAGTTTACTATCTAAAGATTAACAAAGCTTATAGGTTATGCTAGTAAAGATAGGATTTGTAACAGAAGAATGAAAAAAGTAAAATTTGAAAAATTAGGCAGTAGACAAGAGAAAAGTGAGATAAAGGCCCCTATTAAGGAAATTTATATTAAATTAATAGAAAAAAATGAAAAAGCAGAGAGCAAAATAAAGAAAAACTAAGAAATTTTTAAAATTAAAAGAACAAAGCCCCAAGCCCCCAGAAAACCAATGAAGGGAAAAAAATTGAGTAAAGAAAATATTCCTCTATTTTTAAATGGATGCTTCCTTTCCAGGATCCACATCTTGGAATTCAGCAAGTCATAGTTTTCTCTGCCTAGCTTTGAGGCCTATGGGTTTGTGAAGTGTCCTCTTTATTCCAGAATCCCTAAACTGGATTTAAAGCTTCTGAGTTGGGACTGCTGGTCTCCTGTTATTATGCACTTCCCAGCTTACCTTATACCTGCAGCATCATATTCCCTGTGTCCATACCACCATCACCAGGGAGGTAGGGTTGAAGTTGCATATTACTTTGTTCTTTTCTCTGAATTGTCTTTTTGATTCTCTGATTTGTCTCCATTCTCCATGCTGTTTGGGGTTCCCATCACTTCTCTGTTCTCTTTCTCTCCTCAGAATATGGTCTCTCCTTTACTGCCCTTACTCTCTTTCCCAGAGTTACTAAAAGGATACTTCTATTCAGCCATCTTGGCTGCTCCTCACAACATTGTTTTAATTACTGTAGCATTGTACTATGTTTTAAAGTTAGGAAATGTAATACCTCCAGCTTTGTTCCTTTATTTCAAGATTGTTTTGGCTATTCCATGTGCCTTGAAATTCCGCATGAATCATAGTACGGATTTTTCTGTTTTTGCAAAAATAATGCTATTGACACTTTTATAGGGATTGCTTAGAATCTGTAGATCACTTTGGGTACTATGGATATCTTAAGAATATTGAGTTTTCCAACGCATGAATGTAGAATGGAATATCTTTTAATTTATTGGTATCTTCTTTAATTTTTTTAACATTGTATAGATGTCAATGTATAAGTCTTTCACCTACTTGGTTAATTTTATTCCTAAGTATTCTATTATTTTTGATGCTATTATAAATAGAAGTGCTTTCTTGGTTTCCTTTTCCAGATTGTTCAGTGTTAGTGTCTAGAAATGCAACTGACTTTTCTGTTCTTATTTTGGTTTGGGGGGTTGTTTTTTGTTTTGTTTTGTTTTTTGGTTTTGGGTTTGTTTTTTGTTTTTTTTTTTGCATTTCAATAATTTTATTGAAAGGTGTATCTCTTAGTACCAAACATAATACTAGGTAATTGGTTAAGTTACCTCTTCCAACTCAAAACTAATACTGAAGTAATACTTATGGGGGCCAAGGATTTAGCTCAGCTGTTCTGCTGCCTGCCTCGCAAGCACAAGGTCCCAAGTTTGATCCCCAGTACTAAAAAAAAACTAATACTGATGTTTTCAAAATATTGAAATATATCAGCCTTATGGTAAAACAGAAGTTATCTACAAAACGTAGTTTACAAAAAGTTAAAGGTAGAATATACTATGGTTCCTTGGTTTATTTTTCAGTGCTTATCAGTGACATGATGTCAAAACTGGTTACATCCATTCTGGATAGACTCAAGCTTCAGGCTGTACTACTGTTGACAACACTAACAGTATATGTACATCTCCATACATTGATAGGCTCACATGGAGAATTCCAAACACTGCCTCAGAAATCTCATAATTATGGCTGTACCTCCTTATTTTTCTTAAGATACATTATGGAATTTTGTGAAAGTATATTCTATTTCTTTAAAAAAAAAACTGGAAGCAATGTCAGTTTTATAGAAATAATCCATAGTAAAACCTAGAGGGCTCTATCTAGCCAGAACTCAGGGTAAAGCAAGTTTTCAGAGTGATAATTGATCTTGACTTACCATGTAATATAATAGAACATATTTTTAATGGAACTAGATAGACTGAGGAAGTAGATTCTGTATAGAAATTTTTATCATCAATACAGATGTCTCCTGTTTTTTTTTTAGAAGAAACATTAAAGATAGCTCAATGAATATACCAAACTTAGTAGGTCTGTATTTTGACTTAATACAAAATGATTTAAAATTTAAATGTAATTTCCATATAGCAGTAACATTCTCATCTCTGAACTATTACTTGCATTATGGATGCCAAGAAACCATTACATTATCTAGAATATAACCTTTATTGTGCCTTTAAAAAGTGCATGTGTTATATGTTGATTTTGATGTAAACCTCATAATTTAAAATTTAACATTTAAGTTAAGTAGGTTACCATTTTCAATATCACCTAAATATATTGATCCAGTATAGAAAGTTAAATTAATGTTAGAAATGAAGATTTCACAGTACACCTTTTCAGGCTTGTACTGTTTCACATTTATACCTTTAGCTTTATAGATGAATTCAAATCTAAACAATCCTACTGCAGCATTATATTAATTAGACAGTTTTCCAAAGATGGAAAACATCGTACATATCTAGTGATGTTTTGAGGGTTCATAAGTTAAAGCCATTATTACATTATGGAATCCATAGTTCAGAGTTGTGGAGAAAGGCTTCAAAGAAAATTTTTTTTGTTGCTGCACTAATACTATTTATGTAAAGAATAAAAACCTCCAACTTATCAAAAGTTTGTCTAAATACTACTAGCTGTTAAAAGTAAATTTTTCATACCTAAGTTTCATAAGCGTGTGTAGATGTGTTAAATATTAATATTTATTTTTGAGTAGGAAAAGAAAAGATAAATCATTACTGTAAGTTAATAAATTTAGATGGCAAGAACATATAAAATATATGCAGTGAATTAATTTATATTTTTATGAATATAGTTACTATTTTTATGAATATAATTCCAATTGCAGTAGCAGTATGTGGCGGCATGGTGGCAATTTTCATAAACCCAAAGGAGATCATCTGCTTTGTATTACTTTTTGTTTAGGTGTAACATTCAAGTTCATAGTGATTCTGCTTATAAGCTAACAGTCTCAAATGAGTTCATCTATGAATCATACTTTTGGTCCTATTGTAACTTTAAATGAGCTGGAGCTTAGGGCTACATTTAGCAAAATGTGCAATTAAAAAAACTACAAATTCAGTTTATTATAGAGGATGTTGTTTTCTAAGCTGCTAATTTAATGAAATGGTTAACATATAAGAAATTGGAAACTCTTAAGGGTGTTGTGTGTTTTTTTTTGTTTTTGTTTTTGTTTTTTTTTTTTGAGACAGGGTCTCACTATGTAATTTAAGCTGACCTTTGAACTCACTGTGTAGCCCAGGCTGGCCTCAACTCATGGCCATCCTTCTGCCTCAGCCTCCCAAGTGCTAGGATTATAGCCATGTGCCACCATGCCTGGCCCTTACGGTATTGTACCTTATATATAGTAAATGCTTTCAAATGTCACCTGACTAAATTGGTGATACCATTTTTTCCCTTTTGCTATTCCAAGTCCATTTGGTTAATTTTGAAGATACTATTTCAATACTTCAATTGTAGAAGAAAATTATACAATTTTCTCTATACAGAGAATAACAGCCAAATTTACCAATTAAGAAACCATTTCAGGAATTGTTGGAAGGTGAGTTATTCTATAGTAACTATGCTTCAGTTGCCATGCAGTACACCCTGAAACAGTTTGCTTCAACTTCTGAACATTTGGTTTGGAATACTTGTTTGATGAATATTTAGTTAAACACTTGGATACAAGCTCTTGCCAGAAGGTCAGATCTCTGCCATTTATCTTGGAATATTTCTGAAGACATTCTACTCCTGCTAATTCTATACATTTCTGTGCTTGGATCTCCAATGCACTGATAAGGCCAACACAGAGGCTTTACTTTAGAAAACATGATCCTGCAGTGACATGCCTTAAGATGAGCTTCTAGTCTTTCAAAAATCTAGGCTATTTTTCCTTTCAAATGGCAAGCCCTGTTGAATGAATGAATAATAGATTTGTAGAAAAATGGTAGCTTTGACTTTCCAACACACCTTCTCCAGTACAATCTTTTCCATTAGCATCAAGTCTGAAACCATGAAGTGATTCTGACTTATTCGGATCAAGTCAGCTGCCAATGGGACATTTCTTTCTTCTTCTATTGATTTTACAGCCAAATAAAAGTGGCTCAGTCCAACACACCCAAGGTGCTTGAACTGTACCTTCATTTTATATAGGAATCTGTTCAGTAAATTCACAGCTAGAGAAAATGTCTCCATATCAAAGCCAAAGAACTGAGTTAGACTAAGAAGATCTTTCACTTCAAAGTCGCTCAGTCTTGCAGTCATTCTAAGGCCTTTATCATGTGCAGATTCAGTTAGTCTCAAGCTGCAGACCTTTGGCTAACATCTAGCCTCCTGTTCCAACAGGGTATTCAGCTGTTGTAGCCGTTTCTGGTAGTCAGTTGTTGTCAGGACTTCTGTCATCTTGGTAGAGACTGTGGCTCTTCAGTGTGATCACCCTCCCAAGGCCTGCTCTCACCTTGCCCCACAGTCTGATATGACAGGCCTAGGAGGCAAGGACACTCGAGGGCAGGAGGGGAGAGGGAGGCCCTGGGAGGGAGAACTGTCCTGGGTGGAGGTCTCCACGTTGCCACCCAGACTACACCGCCCTCCTCCTGGTCAGACCACTGCAAAGGGCTGTTTTGATTTTGTATGCTTCAACTTTGCTGAATTCATTTATTTTAACAGTTTTGTTATAAATCTATAGTTCTTCATGCATAGAAAATCATGTCTTCTGAAAATAAGGAATTTTAATTCTTCTCCTTCCAATTTGGACACCTTTTTTTTTTCTGTCTTAATTGCTCGGGTCAGGCTTCTAGTATAGGTTGAAAAACAGTGGCAAAAGCAAGTATCATTGCCTTTATTCCTAACCTTAAAGGAAAAGCTTTCAATCTTTCATTATTAAATCTGATAGACATGAGCTTTCAGCTGATATTTTAAACTAGTTGCCACACTTCTCCTTCTAAAGAATGATGGTTGTGAAGGGAGGGCATGGACAAGGGGAAAAAAATGAGAACCAAGACCTGTCAGGTAAAGGTACACAATCTCAATAATGAATGTAATGTACTGTATACCTTAAATGTACCAATAAACTCAATAAAAGGAAAAAAAAGAATGATGGTAAAGCTATTAAAAATAAGTCTTGCTTTTTCTTTGAGAAACATGTGAATAGCTAAATATAGTGCCAAGAAATAAATGTCAAAGAAAATAAAAAAATAGTCTACAAAAGTAATAACTAGTAAACAAATATGGGAGTAAAACAAGTAATCTAACACTATTAAAGCAATAATAAATCACTATTTTCTTCTGTGAAGTTAGTGCAGTTTTTAAAAACATAAACCCAACAGTCACAAGACTGCAGGGTCATTAGTTTTGATGTCACTTTAGAGAGCAGATACTGTGCGGTGAGCTTTATGTGTCATCCTATTAGTATTTCACAGTAACTTTAAGGTGCATAGTTATTCCCACGACATTTTAAATTAAAAGAATGAGGCACAGAGAGATAAATAACTTGCCCAAGGATTCAAAGCTAGATATTGACAGGACCCAGATGTGAACACAGCCTGTACTCTTGACCTCTATGGTCTTATATAAATATGTAGACCTTCTAACCCACTAATCTTATTCATTGCAGGTGACTTAGACCTCAAGAAATGAGGTGATAGGATGAGTTGACGCATAGGATTATGACCTTTTATTCAAAGTCTACTATTTACTACTCAGTGTTGTATGTTCAGGAGACATGGCAATTAAAGAGAAAATAAAATATATATCTAGTGCAAGTCTTTGGAAAAGGGAAAGTGGGAAAAAGTGATTATAATTGCTGATTTAAGTAACAATTCCATATGGACAAAAAATGTCTGTCTCTCGTGATCTGAAAATTACATAGCTGTAATGAATCTATCACTTTATTCCCTTCCATCAGCAGAATATTATTTCCTGTTTGACTAATTTAGTGCTGAATTTCCTATTTAACGAATTAAACATTTCAGGTTGTATTGCCTTTGGATTAAAATGGGGTTTCTGTAACTGTTCTTTTTCCCAGGGAGCTCATTCGCTGTTTGAAGTGGTATATGGACTGCTCAGCAGAACTAATTCGGCAGGACCACATTCAGGAGGCCATGCGGGTAATGTACTGAGCTTACTATAGATAAGAGAGCCACTACTGTGGTTATTTATAAGTAATCTCAGTGTTATAGTATGCAAGATGAGTGCAGACACCCTAGTACACTGTGGCTTTTAGGAATCGCTGCCTTAATGCACCTCATTCCCCTTTCCTCACCTCAGTTGTATACTAGAAGACCTATAACATGCCTGATAATTTATCTTTTTTGGCGGGGGGGTAACGAGGATTGAATTCAGGACTTTGTGCTTTCCAGGCAGGCACAGCATCACTGAGCTGCATCCCTGGCCTGATAATTTATGTTAATGATGGAAGTAAAGGACATGTACACATGGCTACTGGGCATCCTCACCCACCTGATTTTTACTGATGATATCAGTCTATCCTTCCACTGGCTAACTATGCTTAACTCCTTCTAAGCCAGTATTGGTAGCAGCTTTGATTAGAATTAAGATTGCTCAATACTGTTTCCTTATTTGTTGGTTACTAAACATTGTTTTTGGAACTGTTGTAAGTTATTTTTTGAAAAAAGAGCTGAGGGGGATGTACTCTGTGGGGTTATGTTGAGAAGATAATCTTAAAACTGTGGCCTTAGGAAGGACCTGGAATCCTTTCACGGTTTTGACCATTATCAGCACCCTGCTTAAACAGGTTCCCTGACAGGCAGCCTGCTTGCATGGTATTTGAGTTCTTTTTTTTTTTTAATTACTTTTTAAACCTTATTTTCCCCTTCTTTTCCGGAGATCAATAAAAGAAGTAGTTCTGCTTTTTCTTTATCTTCTTTTAATATCATATTATCTACACTAAGTACAGGGCCCATTTTTTGTTCTTCTTGTCCCTATGGTAATAGGCATAACATATATTTTTCTCAAGTATCATCAGATTTAAGGAGCAGAATCAAATTATAGATCTCTGTTTACCCTGCCTCTTTTCTACACTTTCTATGAAAATCTGAGGCTACAAGTCTCACTTCTACCCTGTTTCATACAAATGTCTAGTGAGTAGTCACCACCTGTTTTGGGTGTTAAGATGCAAAGATGAATAAAACCAGCCCATCCTTTTGAAGGATACATCCCCAGTGTTCTAAGAAGAGGCAGGCATAAATCCGGGTGTAGAGTAGAACAGGGCGTGAGCTCTGTTCTTCTCAGCCCCTTAGCACTTATCAAATAAGATTGAGATGATCGAAGTTGAGTTAAATGCAGAAGATTTTGTGTGATTACTTGCTTAAGGATACTGTTGAAAGACCCATAGAAGAAATTTCCTGAAATCACACATTCAGCCAGTATTTTTTGATACTTGTTATACAAATCAGATACTGTTTTGGTCCCTGAGATTTAACAGGGGCCCTAGCAAAAAAAGCTAGCCCTTCATAGCACTTCTATTCAAGTGGGGTTAAGATAGACATAAATATGCAAAACAGATAAATATGTAAAGTTAATTTAAAAAACTTGATAAATGATATGAAGGAAATAAAGATCATGAGAGAAACCAGCAAGAGAGAAGGGGATACATAGAATTAGGGAAAGCCTCCTAAAGAGGCAACTTTGAGCCAAAGTGAGAGCTGAGGGACAAACATTCCAAGCTGAGGAAACATGTTTAAAAGCCTAGGTGAGCTGGGAGTCGGGGGATGATGGTGGTATACCTGTAATCCAAGCACTAGGGAGGCTGAAGCAGGAGAATTGCTAGAGTTTAGCCTAGATGAGGTAGGTGTTCACCGTTGCTCCCTCCTCCACTCCTTACTAGCACCTCCACAGCTGCCTCCTTGGGGCCCTCTGCCTCAGAGAGGAAAACAGACTGAGCTTCTCTCCTGGGCTGGGTACAGGTATGGCCAGAGGCAGCCACAGCTGTGGTAGGGCAATGTGTGTGGTGGGCGGTGTCCCTGTTAACCTGGCCTTGTTTGTCCAGGAGCAGCTGAAGAGTCAGGGCCTGCCTGACAGCGTCTATAAGAGGCCGATGTGGACACCAGGCAGAAAATGGATAAATTTGTATCAACACATCTGACAAGCAAGAATGAAATCTTACAATAAACAAAAACCAACTATGAAGTAGTCTGAGACAGAATGTGGTTCGGTCATGGATGTAGAAGTGGACAGGATTATAGCTCAGGTGGTAGATCCAAACCATATCTTCAGGCCACAGGTAGAAAAGACACTTCATGAGTTTCTGGAAGCCCAGAAAAAATAAGCTGTGCCAGGAGCCTGAAAGCCAGGACCCAGCTCTGTCCATGGACATTTCCTAAGAACCGGCCTGACACCTTTTGAAAGCTCCACTTAATTAATCATAACAGAGTGGATTCCTTTTACTCAAGAGTACCATTTCAGTCAGGGTCACCACTGCTTTCAATATCTCTGCTTTGAACATGGAGCTATGTTCAGATTGAAAAGGGAGCAAATCTGACAGTGAGAAAGTTGTTCATGTGCCCCTGCCTTGTATCACTGTTTGACCAGCCTGTCCAAGGAGGTGACATCCAGTGAACGCTACAGAAGTATAGATACTACAGCAACCTGAGGTGTCCTGAAACAAACATTCATACTTGAACCGCACATGGGTTTTAGTTTGTGCTCTGGGATAAACAAGCTATATTGAATGTAATCCCAAAGGTACCTTCAAAGAATAAGGACAGTATAGTCAGCTGTGAGTAGGTACAGAATTTGATAGTGCTCACTTGATATCGTGTCTCAGAGTTACAAACTAGAAGGTAGAAGCTGTTAGCATCAGATCACCTAAAAGTTGTCGTGACCTTGTACATGAATCTTCTAGCCAGTATCCTTTCCCTTGTCAGAGGTAACAAATCATGCAGCTATAGAATCATGAGGAAGCTCAGATATTAGCTATAAAGAAAACCACTTTCAGGCTTTCTCTGACCAGGGCATCTTTTTGTCCTGCAAGAACTACTGAATCTTAGAAGTGTCCTGTTCTTACAGTTGTGTTGCTAAAAAAAAAATGAATGATCAGTCAGTGGTATTTTATAATAAAATTTTATACATATGTTCTTTTATATAGTTCAAGTAACTGGGACCCACATGCTTCATCCAGTGTCTCTGCCTTTACATTGTCTTGAAATCTATGGCATTTCTTTGATTAAAAAGCACAATCTTGGATCTTGAGTCTGTTCTCTTAAAGGGAATTATTCTCATAAGCATAAGGAAAGCTACAAGATACTTCAGAATCACTTTCTGCTCCAAATCCATGGGGGCGGGTCTTTGCCTTCTATATTGTTCATGAACTGTTTATGGCAGATGTCCCCGTTGAATGTAGGTGGTAGGTGAAATTGTCAGGCCCACCAGCTACTATGTAACTTGGGACAGGTTTTCTCCAGATTTCTGTTACCTCTGGCAAGAAGGCAGACACTGTGGCAGGACCCAACTATATCAGAGATGCAGAAAATTCCTTAAAAAGAACCATTCCTTCTTTTAATAAGCAAAAGACTAATTATATCCTTGCCTTTTGGAGCCTTGTATTTTCAAAGAAAAAGAAATACAGAGAAGCCTAATTTTCTTTTGATCCTGACTATTAAATTCAGCTCTTTCCATAACAGTCTAATTAGTGGCTTTTTAAATTCTAGAACCTCAGAAAACAGTTTTAAAATCATTTGATTTTTCTCTAAGAAGACAAGTGCTGCTTAGTGACAATTTAGATTTATGAGAAAAAAGTTTTAAAATATAAAGTGCCTGTGTCCGTAGTTGGAACTTTCTCTAGAATTTGTTGTTATTATGCTCTTTGTTTGCTGCTATATGAGTTCCTGGGCATTTGCAGCACCTCTCCATTACTTTTTCTCCCACACTTCCAGGCTTTGGAGTACCTTTTCAAGTTCATTGTGCAGTCTCGGAACCTGTACTCACGAGCCACTTGTGGAATGGAAGAGGAGCAGTTCCGGTCCAGCATTCAAGAACTTTTCCAGTCCATTCGGTTTGTGCTAAGTCTGGACAGCAGAAACTCAGAAACACTCCTTTTCACTCAGGTCTGTGAGCTGCAGGGAAGTTTTCTACTAGTTCTTTGTTTGTCTTAGCAGAGCTTCTTTGTTCTCTGGTTTCCAAAGTTGCAGAAGCCCTGCCAGGATCCTGTGTATAGGTTAAGGGAGACTTAAAAGAAAACACTTAACAAAATGCTGCTTTTACTTTGAAGCCAAATATGCCTCAGCTGCCAGGTATACAATGGCTTATTGGCTTTATAATTGGAGGATATTGGCCTTATAATTGGAGAATCAGCACAAATGTGTTTTAATGAACCCTCATTAAACCAAATTTGTTGCCTATCATACTATAGATTTTTTATGGTCATCTTACTCATAGAGGATACTTAGAATGTGTAGGGAAACTTTATGTTCTAATTAAACATTTTTTAAATTTTTGATTAGTACTTGTCCATTCCAGATGTTGAATAAATTGAAAATGATAGAAATAACTGGAAAGCATTGAAAGAATTGGGATTAAATCTGTTAGAAATATCAGTGTTAGATAGGGAGATAGATCTTTTGCAAATGAGAAGGGGACCAAGAGATGGAGGAAGGGAAGAGATGGAAGAGAGGGGAAGGGGGTGAAAAAAATTAAGATGTGGTATATACATGTACCAAGTCCCCGTAAGGAGTATGATCATTATGTACTACAAACCTGTACTAAAAGAAAATAAAAATGAACTACCAAAGAAGAAAAAAGTAAATATTGGAAAGAAAATTTCTTCCTTGAATTAAAACTGCCTGCCAGCCAATTGTTTCCTTTTCCATTCATCCTTGCACTAAAATGAATCCAAGACTCATTACTCTAACCATGGGATTATTTTTTTCTTTTTACATGAACCAGGCTTTATCTAATAGATTATAATTCTTTGGCTTTTGAAACCAGTTATTAATCAAAATCTGTCAGCTAAGTTCAGATAGCTGCTCTCATGTCCATTCATTCTATCACTGCCACATGTTGTTAGTAGATGTATGACTGCCAGTCATCACATATGAAGGAACTAATTTTTAGACTCTTCAGATTTCACAGTTACATACAAACATCTCTATCCTGGCTATGAGAGCTGGATTGCTGCCTGCAGGGGTCAGAGCACTCAGCTTTCTCTACCATACTTCCTTCTAGAGGTTCCTGGTTTGAGTTTAGAACCAAAATTGGAAAGTCAAGAGCTTGATAACAGTCAGATTTGGTGGCTCACGCCCATAATCCCAGTACTCTGGGAGGCTGAAGCAAGAGGATTGCAAGTTCAAACCCAGCTTGGGTAATTTAGCAACTTAGTGAGACCTCTCTCAAAATAAAAATTGAAAAAAGGGCTAGTGATGTAGGTCAGTGCAAAGGTCCTGGGTTTAACCTCCAATACCAAGGAAAAAAATGAAGAGCTTGAAAAAAAAAATCTTAACAGCAGAAGCTCTTAAACTACATTGAACATTTTTCCCTTTATACTTTCTTCTCTTGCCAGCAAATGCTTAGGCAAGTTATGAAAACTTAAAGTAACCTAGACTCTAGTAAATTTCCTTGTCTTGGTTTACTTTTTGGTTGTCCTGGTTTATACCTCAAAGTGCTATAGGGCTGAGTAGAGTCAAGGAGCATGGACAAGCCTGCCTGAGGCTTTTTAACCTCTTTCCACTTCCTGTTATTGAGTGTGCAAGATAAATTCAGACCTAACTCTAAGCTAACCATAGCTTCGCTTGCTTCTACAGGCTGCACTTCTCAATTCTTTCCCAACCATCTTTGATGAGCTGTTGCAGATGTTCACTGTGCAGGAAGTGGCAGAGTTTGTAAGAGGGACTCTGGGGAGCATGCCCAGCACTGTGCATATTGGGCAGTCCATGGATGTGGTGAAGCTGCAATCTATCGCTCGGACAGTGGACAGCCGCCTGTTTTCTTTTTCAGGTAAATCAAATTGAGACAGGAGTCACATTAGTATTTCTTTCCTCTTAGTGTGAAAGCCAGTTGGTCATCAAAGGATCTGTTTTATCATCCATCGTGTAAGAAATCATTGACCCTTAAAATGTACAGTTTCTGGTAAACTATGTTAGAAGATGCAGCTAAAACTAGTAAATGTAGTTTATTCCTAGGAAACTTAACCCAAGGCATGCGTGGAGTGTTGTCTTAGTTTGTTCAGGCTGTTATAATTTAAGATCATAGACTAGTTAGCTTAAAAAACAATAAAACATTTATTTTTCATAGTTCCAGAAGCTACAAAGTCCAGGATACAGGTGCCAGTATATTTGGTGTCCAGTAAGGCCTACTTCTGTTTCATAGACAGCATCTTCTATGTTCTTACACGGTAGAAAGAATAAGAGAGTTTTCTGGGGTCTCTTTTTTAAAGGGGCACTAATTCTATTCATTATGGCCCTGCCCTCATGATATTAATCACTGTCAAAGACTCCATCTCCAAATGCCATCACATTGGGGATCAGGTTTCAGCATATGAATTTAGGATGGGAAGAGCACAAATATTCAGTCTGTAGCAGGTGAGGGCCTTGTCTCCAGCCCACATGTTCACCCAGCTACCAAGAATGGAGCCTGTCATACTGCCAGTAATATGCAGGACAGAGAAAAAGGAGGGAGAGCAAAAGAGAAGGGTCAAACCAAGGAGATAAGGATGAGCCAAGGAAATCAAGAAGCCCTGAAAGGGAGGCCTGCGTATCTTGTGTTTACCTCGCCAGTGAGATAGATTCCTTTTCCTTTCTTTGGAAGAGCCACTAAGGCTTAGAAAGAAATGGATAGGGAGCCTTCCATACTCCCTAATGGTCAAGGTCACCTAACTAATACAGCCCAGGCTGCCATTCAAAATGAGCCTCTAAATTTATCCGTGAAACCACATTGTTTGTGATTGAATTCAATCTTACAGGAGCACTAAATACATAAGGACCAAATGTTAAGATTAATATGAGCCTGCCGGGTGTGGTGGCACATGCCTGTTATCCCAGCACTGGGGAGGCTGAGGCAGGAGGATAGCTGTGAGTTCCAGACCACTCTGGGTGACATAGTGAGTTCCAGGTCAGTCTCAACTACATAGTGAGACCCTGTCTCAAAAAACAGAAAAACAAAACTTAAAAAAAATTAATATGAGCCTGATACTTTTAGTGGAATATCATTGTCTTAGAATAAACCTCTGGGGTACAGGAATAAATCTGAAATATTAGCAGAATATTATTAGAAATTGGGTGATAATGTTTTAAATCTGACTTTAAACTGAGGCAGGGATAGCTGTGAGTTCCAGACCACTCTGGGTGACATAGTGAGTTCCAGGTCAGTCTCAACTACATAGTGAGACCCTGTCTCAAAAAACAGAAAAACAAAACTTAAAAAAAATTAATATGAGCCTGATACTTTTAGTGGAATATCATTGTCTTAGAATAAACCTCTGGGGTACAGGAATAAATCTGAAATATTAGCAGAATATTATTAGAAATTGGGTGATAATGTTTTAAATCTGACTTTAAATCATAAGAATAATTTTTCAACTCAGTGCTGTACGCTTGCAATAGTACAAAGATATTCCCTTTGACTTTGCTTTATCTGTGTAGAGGATTGCTGATGCAGCTGTCACCAAGAAAGTCTACTTTCCTCCACTAGTAGCTGTTTATGTTTAACACATTTTTATCCTCTATCTCATGGATTATCTGGACGCACTGTTAGTGAAGCCGGTATATATACTTTAGTTTTGTGCACCTCTCTCAGAGTACATAGGAAGGGAAATAGCAGGCTTCTCTCACTGACATATATTATTTCTAATATAATTGCATGTTATGTAATCATGTAAAATTTTTTTCTTAAAAATGTATGTGTTATCAGACCATGTAATTGGATTTTGAGATGACAAGCCACCACCAAATTTTCATTTGCATTTCCGTTTTATTGAATGTTCAAGTCACAGAATATTCCCTGAAGCAAGAAGTTTTTTTACTAACATTTAAACAACACTTAAATTCTCAAAGCTTACAAGTTTGGTGTCTTCTATAGTAGTTACAATAACAAACTACTGCTTTGTCTGGAAGCAGCTCTTGGTTATTATAAATCCTACCATGTTTGTATTTTGTTCTACAAAATATAGCATCAACTTTTCCTATATCTAGGCAGCCTTTTAACCATGGGATAGCTTTTGTTTCATTCTATTTAAATAAATATTTGATAAAGTAGTGCCAAAATCTCTTATATGTCGTGTAATTTGTTTTCTTTCTGAATTTCATGTGAAACGCAAAACTATGGTCAAATATGAAATACAAATGAGAAATCCAAAATGGCATGGCTAGTATGTGTTACTGATAATCTGACTAATCATGCTGACCAGGTATGATGAGACCTAAAGGGTCACACAGTCACTGACCACATAGAAGTACAGGGTGCCAGAAACATATTCATACTTGAATTCACTTTGTTTTCTAACCAACTTCTATGAAATAAGTGTAGGAGAAGTCATTTAGCATCCCATTCTATAGATGAGGAAAATCCAGCCCAGGGGAATAGGCATTAACTTGCCTAAAGTCTAAGAATGAATTTTGAAGGGAATTTGAACAAAGAATATGCCTTCTTCCTGAATTCAAGATTCTAAATATAATCACCTCCTAATGAAAGTGCTAGTCAGGTAACATTGAGAGAAAAGAAAAAATACTGAATGTATGCAGTAGAATTGGCTGTTTATCAAAGGCTATGACAAAACAAAAGTTGCACTCCTATTTCATTTATTGTTTTGAACACACCAGACATCAGTCTGACAAGCCTGTTGGGGGAATGGGATGGATCTGGTGACTTAGCAAGGTGAATGCACATCAGAATAGAATAGAACTGCCAGGTTACCTATATGGGCATGAAGAGGGTCAGTTAATAATCCATATTAATCTTACAAATCTAGTCATTGTAGTTTATGCTGTGTGACATGTACATGGAGTCTTCACTATAATCTGTGCTTATAATTAGAATCTGATCATTAAAGACATTTCATTTGGAAGATTAATCCTGCATAAAATGCCATGGGCACAAAGACTTGAAATGAGAATAAAGGAAAGAAAAATTGAAAAACAGTGTTGTGAGACCACCATGCACTAGGCTTTTAGGCCCTTGTAAAGGAAGATAATTTCTGCCTTTGATTCAATTTCAACTCCACCTTCTTTGAAACCAGTTTAGTCCCAAAATGCTACTGGATGCTAGCTGTAACTAATTCTACTCTAACAGACTTATTCAATTTGTTTTCTCTCCTAGAATCCCGCTGCATCCTGCTTCCTGTGGTTCTCCATCATATTCACCTTCACTTGAGGCAGCAGAAAGAGTTGCTAATCTGCTCTGGAATTCTTGGCAGCATCTTCTCCATTGTCAAGACTAGTTCTCTGGTAGTGGCCCCATACCCACTCCACTCCTCCCTGTGCAGCTCTGCCCTAGTCTTGTATTATTCTAGTCAGTGGCAGACCAGCAAACATCATTTGCATACTTCCTAGCAAGAGAAGTTTTCATAAATGGCAGGAAGATACCCCAGTGAATGGAGGCATGTGTGCACAACAGGCTTCTCAATACAGCGCAATCTTGTTATTTTAAAAAGTTTCATTATCATGAATCCCATAGATTTCCTCAGAAGCTTGATGTTGTACCATGTTCACTTTCTATCAGAAAGTATTATCTGGATTCCTGGGAATGTTTTAGGATACTATACATGAACACAGAGATGAGGGGCCACTTGATCACTCAGACTTTTCTGTCAGCTTCCTGACAGCTTAATTCTACCCAGATGACATTTCTCACACTCTGCCAAATAAGGTCAGGATGTATAAGAGGGAAATGTTGCCCACAAGAGCTCTGAGGCTCTTGAGATGTACAATTGTAGATAGAGGTCAGGTTTCAATCAATAATATTTGTGCCTCTTTTCTTTTTTTTTGTACCGGGGATTGAACTCGGGTCCTTGCACTTGCAAGGCCGTTGTGCCTATTTTCTTTCCTTTGTTTTTTTCTTTTTAAAAGAGTAGATGGGAGCCGGGCGTGGTGGCTCTTGCCTGTAATCCCAGCACTCAGGAAGCTGAGGCAGGAAGAACACTGTGAGTTTGAGAGCAGCCTGAGCTACATAGTGAGTTCCAGGTCAGCCTCAACTACATAGTGAGACCCTGTCTCAACCCCCCGCAAAAAAAGAGTAGATGGGGAGGAACTGAGATAGGGACAGAGTGAAGGAAAATCATGGATGAAGGTAGGAATGTATTTTAGTAATGTTTATTTTTTATACTTATAATAATAGAAATATATATTTCTTACAGAAAATTTGGAGACTAGATAAGTATAAAGAAAAATGATGAAAAAAAAGAGTTTTTATTAAACCAGTGTATTAAATTAAGTCTCCTAGGTAATAAAATTTCAAATGCATTTAAAACGCAGGCCAGTGGCTGGGTCATGAGAACTATCCAGGTGGAACATACAAGACACCTAAAAAAAGAGCACATTTGATTTGCACAGAGGACAGGGACCCAAAAGGTAGTTCTAGTGTCTAGACTTAAAATACCATCTGGTTTCTGGGGCTGAACTTGTCAGAGAATTCCTGTGAGGATCCTATTGTTTGCTCTTGGCTCCAGATAAGACTTGGCAGGTCTCCTTCCCACCACGCCTTAGAGAACCAACACCAAGCACAGAAGGTCTACAGGTAACCTGCAATCATATCTGAGAGAGTGCCCAGATTATTGGTAAAGGAAGAAGATAAATTCAAGGCAAATTTTTAAAAAAGAAAAGAAAATGGAGAAGTAAAAACCATTGAACACCTGAAGGAGATAGTTTCATTGTATTTGGGGGCATAAAGAGTTGAGTGTAATCTGTTGCCTACAACTACTCAAAGGTAGGTTATGAAAGGAGTGCCAGGATCACTTCAGTGGGTGGGAAAGATGATGTCTATCCCAAGAGCCACTAAGTTCTCCAGATGGAATGGACAGAGTATGAATATGTTAAATGGATGGTTAGAGGGAAGATGAAATTTGAGCTCCATGATAGCAGAGATATTATCTCTCTTGTTAGCCTTTATATATTCAGGTTCTCAAACAATGAATGGTTCATAGTTAATGTTCAGTGAGTAATGGATGGATGGTAAGGAGGGAGGGAGGACACTAGGACCAGTAGTAATATAAAGATCTTGGGGAAGGAGCAGTGGAAATCTGTATCATAATTAAAATTAAACTAAAGGATTTAAAATGAATGTGAAGAGTCTATAAAAAGATAACACAAACTCTTACAAAATTCTGATGGCTTGGAAATAACCTGTGGTGAAGAGACATGCCCCATTGTTTTTGTGAGGTTTCCAGAAAAAAGATGGACTGAGACTAGAGTCCATTAGATGAACCAAGAACAGGAGTACAAGAATTGAGAAACTAAAAATAGGACCCAAGCATATGTGAGCAGCAGTCAAAGTTGGCAAAGATGGAGAGCAGCCAAGAAGAAAACCTTAAAAAGAGGAGATACTTCTATGTATATTAACACTAGTGAGGATGCTGCTGCCACATACGGTGGTATGACTTTTCCATTTCTCAGACTTTATTTCTTGATGTGTTAGCACTTTCTCTTGACTATACTAGACAAATCAAAGAAAACTTTTACTCAGAACATTCACCTCTGCCCTGTTATCAAAATTAATGAATATGTCACCAGGGATTCTGAATTGTGTAGGTGGAGTTGGTGAGGGCTCCATGGGCATCAGTGGCAGGTTTGCTTCATTTCCTTTCCTCACCACCATCTCAGGTTTCCTAGCAATGAACATTGGTGTCTCAGAGCTCATGTTGAGGTTCCAATCAGAAGACTTACCCTGATGTGGCTGACTTAGTAAGTTCCACCAGCTAAACGTCATGTTGGCCTGGTGCTAACAGCATCCTCTCTCACTGCTCACTCCAGGAGGCAGATGTCATGGAGGAAGTAGAGATGATGGTGGAGAGCCTCTTGGATGTGCTCTTGCAGACTCTGCTCACCATCATGAGCAAATCACATGCTCAGGAGGCGGTAAGAGGGCAGCGGTGCCCGCAGTGCACAGCCGAGATCACTGTTAGTAACTAACATTCAGGTTTTCTTACCTTCTTTTCTAACCTGGGGCTCCTCCACATCACCCCCATTTCACCATCCCAGCACCTTCATTTCTGTCTCCCCTCCTGCATGGTGGTCAGCATGCTGCCCTCTTCCCTTCTTGAATCTGGCTCCTCTCTGTACTCTGAAAGCCGTAGGTTCATAACTTCTTATTGGGGAAGAATCAGGGAGTGTTTCTAGTCCTGTTTTCCTGCATATTCTTTCAGTAGTCCTTTGCTTTTGAACCAAGTTGTTTTCTATAATACGGAATAAAAAGGAATGTGGTAAGGTAAAGTAAGAGGTTCGAGGTTAAAATAAACTATTCTAGGAGACCTTTCATAAATCTCTCCTAAATGATGTACAGGACACGATAATTTCCTCAGAGTTTGTGCACACAAATTAGTTGTATTTTTCTCTAGTGTTTGTGTCTAGCATCTGGGAAAATATGATGAGAAAGAATTACACAAGCACTGCTGAATAATGATTTTGTGTGTTCTAGTTAGGAAAGAATCAAGGTGGGAAAGCCTCTCAGGAAGGACAAAGAGCTCCAGGAGCTTCTGCCCCCAACTCACATACCCAGAACAGACTTTCATCCCTGATATGAGCATATGATACACAGGGGTGTGTTTGTTTGGTACTGGAAATAAACCTAGGGCCTTCACACTGACCTGCACTCCCAGTCCTTTCTTTACTTTTTTATTTTGAGATAAGGTCTCACTAAATTGCCCACTAGGGTCCTCCTTCCTCAGCTCCCCAGTGCAGGGATTACAAACATATGCCACCATGGCCAGCTGTTAAACAGTACGTATGGAATCTTTCAGTTGACAGATGAAAGATTACAGATCTCTCTTTTAAGAAAACCCTGTAAGGGAGCAAACCAAGCTTCCGAATGCTGGGGAGAATAGGGAGCATGACTGGGTCAGGATTATGCTCTGGAGCATTGGGTTTGGAAAGAGGATCTACTCATTTACTCCTTTAGCAGCCCCTATTGTGGGCAGTGTGGTTGTAGGTACAGGCGCGCACCTTGTTATGTCCAGAAAACCCAGCCCTCTTAACATTTAGGCAGTGCTTTCCTGTGGGCCACACCATGCTTTAAGCACCTGGCCAGTAATACTAATGAAGTGATTAGTTTTATATAGATTGTAATGATGGTACCTCTTTACATACTGGACTTTATTCTTCAGTGCTTTGTGTACATTAATTCCTCTGATCCTCACATTGGGAGATTAAAATTACGACTTTTTGTGCCCATTTTTTACATAAAACTAAAGTTTATGTGTGTATACATACAAGCATATAAAATAGTTTCAGCGATGTAGGAAGGATTTGATAGATTTAAAAACTGTTGTCAAATTTCCATGAATTTGAAAATCATCTCAGTACTTTTTATCCCTCTCTTTTAGGAGGCAGCCTTCTAGGAGGAGGCCATAATTGTCTACCACATGCCAAAAGTCGCTAGAAGCTGGTCGTTGGAGTCCCTAAAGCAGGGTTTTCTTCCATGTCCACAGTTGTTACTTGAAGAAATATTAAAGACATAATTATTCTTAAGTTTAAAAAAACTTATTAGTACTTGTTTCCAGAACATAATGTTTACATTCATCTGAGGGAACAGGTACATTTTATTTGTCTTAAAGGCCATATCTTCTTGTTCCCTCAGAATGGTCATTTTTAACTCCTTTGCCTTTCAGTCCTGTTGATCAGTTGTGTCCCATCTGACCAGGTATCCTGTGCAACCTCTGGGAGGACCCCAATGAGTTCTTTGTAGGAAAACTGCTCTATTCCAGGAGGACAGTCAGGTGTAAATTCTGTCCAGAAAAGACCACACTTTATCTTCCAAGAAATCCTACAGACTTCATTATGATGCTAGGATCACAAAAGACTAATGAAAACTTTCCTGGGAAAATGAGAATACTCGCCTCATTTTGCTGTACTTTGTTATCGGTTAAGCTTTTTTTAATAGACCCATGCTGCAGAGTCCTTATTAAAACTACTAAACCCTCCAGAGAAGAAAGCTCATTTTCAGGGCTAGAGTTGTCACCTTTCTTCCATGATCATTGGGGCCATCTCAGACCTTCCCTTCTCTCCTTGCCCTTTGTGGATTGGGAGAATATAGCTTCTTTGATTGGCTGTGATAAATGGTTTTTGTTTATTTCTTTTTGGTCCCCAGGGAGAGTATGTGTCCTGTCTTCTCTCACTGCTTCGTCAGATGTGTGACACCCATTACCAACATCTCCTGGACAACTTCCAGAGCAAAGATGAACTCAAGGTAGGCCTCACGAGGTAAAAGGTTACTAGCCTTTTACCCAGAAAAGGAAGTATGCAGCCAAGACTACTTAGGGACTCTTCCCTGTTGAGAGAGTTAGTTCAAGTAACCATCACTACCAGTGATGTAAGATTTACCAGCCTCAACTTATACCTGAGAGTATAGTATCCAGAAGGTGAAAGATGTCAGTGTCCCCACATACAGTCCAGTATGACAAGTTTTCTCTGACAGCAGCCCTGACTATATGCCTGTAACTATATTACTATATTAGAGAGATTACTCTAGGCCATACTGACTCAGCAAGCCATGATGCTTTCCTTTTTTAGGGACTTGGCAGTCTCCCTTATATTTTGCCTCTGTAGGCTTCACTATTTTAATAACTATAATAAGCATAGTGACAATTTTTCTTCATTTAAATATATTTCTGGAAGGTGTCTGTAGAGAGCTAAAGTATGCACTGCTTGCCTTTGGCTCTGAATTTGAAGAACTCAGTGGCAGATAGTGGAGAAAGGTTCAGACAACAGGCAAGCATTACCCAAGCTGAGCTTGGCATCTGCTTCTGACACACTCCTGGGGTTTGTGTCTTTGTATTAGAGCATGCTAATTCAACTTCCTTCCAAGTAAAGAGCTACCGCAAGCTGTAGGTGTATGCTCTGCTTTTATTCAGAACCAAGACACTTGCACTTTAGAGTAATACATTCCAGTGTTTTCATTTAGATGGCCTTTATTGGCCATGTTGTATTTTTTTTTTTTTATTGAGTTTATTGGTACATTTAGGGATACAGTACAGTTACATTCATTGTTGGGATCATGTACCTTTACATGGCAAGTCTTGATTCTCATTTTTTTCCCCTTACCTCTGCCCTCCCTTCACCCCCTCCTCCCCTCCCCATCTACAAACACTTTATTTTCATCTTTTCATTCTCTCACATTTTTTTATCAGACAACAGGCAAGCATTACCCAAGCTGAGCTTGGCATCTGCTTCTGACACACTCCTGGGGTTTGTGTCTTTGTATTAGAGCATGCTAATTCAACTTCCTTCCAAGTAAAGAGCTACCGCAAGCTGTAGGTGTATGCTCTGCTTTTATTCAGAACCAAGACACTTGCACTTTAGAGTAATACATTCCAGTGTTTTCACTTAGATGGCCTTTATTGGCCATGTTGTATTAATTAATAAATATCAGTTGTCACTTCCTAGTATCTGATCTTGCCACCTTTTCCACAGATAGTGGGCTCTGCAGATTAGTATCATTAATAACCCTTGAAGCAAGCCACAAGTAAACTAAAGCACATATCCAGGTCAAACAGTGCTTCAGCTGGGGTGTGGAGCAGGAGAGTTCAAACTCAACTATTCTATATCATTTTCATCCTGTATGTATTTAATAACTGACCCTTAATCAGGCTGGCATCATTCTCTTACTTTTTAATTAAATATTCATTTTATTATAGCAATATATGTCTATGATTTAAAAAGGAAAAACAATACTACAAAGTTCTAACATCAAACAGTGATTCCCTGACTCAGTCTGACAAATTTCTAGTCTGTATTCCCTGCAAGTAGCCCTTTTCAACTCTTGCTGTTCTTCAGGAAGCTACTACTGATAATTTTTAGATATTGATAGTTACTGCCTGTTTTCTTCTTCCCAAGGAAAATAAGAATTATTCTCCTGAATCATTCTTCTCTCACACACATGCTCTTTCCCCTAATTCTTCCATTTTCATACATTTTTGTTGAAACTGGTAATCAGCTTTTCTTTATTACTAAATTGATAATCAGCTAGGTAAGTACTGTGGTGAGCCAAGAATTGGACTATGATTATAATGTCTTTTCTTATAGAACTTTTTTATTTTTATAGATATTAATTTTCTCTTTTCTAATTTGCTTTTATTCTTTGTTTTGGTTTTTAAGTCAAGTTAGGATCCTCCATCCATCATCTTTTCATTGTACCCCTTCTTCCAACTTTCTCATTGTCAAAGCTGTCAGGTACTATCAGATCACTTTTTCTCCCTGAAGACTGCTCTGCACTGTTTGTTTGTGCCTCTCTTTTTGTGTTAAAGACTTCCCCCCTATGCATAGAGACTGTTGAATATCAGTCTGTATGTAAAAGTGAAGTCCTCTGAGTTCACTTAGATTGATCCTAATGTGTGATAAAGGATTGTCTGTAGCAGGCTTCTCCATGGTAACTGAAGAGGATCAGGTCTTTTGGTCAGAGCATCCCATAATTGCTAAAACTGTAGACTTCCTTCCTCTCAGGCTTGAGAGGGATACTCTACCTCAGCTGGGGATGTAGTGACCTGCAAATATCTTAGGAACCAAATAACAAAATGAGACTTTGGGTCTTCTAGTTCAGCGGGAAAACTTTTCAGTACCAATTTTCATTCTGGTGCTTCAGACCTCAGATATTAATGTACCTCCAAAGACAGATTCTCAATGATCACCTAACTCTAGAGAATATTTCTTGAGTCTTCTGACAGGGAAAGGAAAGGTTGACTACCTAGTGGTAGGAGATAGCAATTAACAGAAGGGATCATGGAGAGATATCTGTTTTAGTCTTCATACCAACTCCCACAGAGCCATCTGGTAATGCCTTCTGCTTGTGCGCCTTTCTGAGGTTCTTGCTTCCTATTTCTCTTACCCTGTAAAACTCTTGGCTATTAGATTTCTCAAGTCTGCTGAGTCAGTTACTACATTTCTTTTCTTATAAATTTTACTCAGGTGTTACTCATTTGATAGTGTCTACTTCTCTCTTATTTTCTTTTTTTTTCTCTCATTGAGTTTATTGGTACATTTCAGGTATATAGTACAGTTACATTCATCATTGGGATCTTGTACCTTTACATGACAGGTCTTGGTTCACATTTTTCCCCTTGTCCCTTATTTTCTTTTACTCTGTGCATATGTGTATTTTTCTTCCTTGACTGTCATTTTGAAAGATTTAAAAGGAAGAGATAGTTTTCTGCTTCTAATTTATTTCACAAAACATTATGATTTCAAGGTTCATCATCAACACATGATTCAAATTTATCCTCTTTCTGGCTGAGTAGTAGTCCATTGTGTGTATATGCCATATATTCTTTTTTTCTTAATCTCTCTCATTGACTTTATTGGTACTTTTTAAATATACAGTACAGTTACATTTATCATTCAGATCTTATACCTTTACATGACAGATCTTGGTTCTCATTTTTCCCCATAACCCTGCCCTCCCTTTTCCCCCTCTACCCTCCCCTATTTACAAAGATTTTGTTTCCATTTTTTTGTTTTCTCATATTTTTTCTTTTCCCTTATTTCCTTTCCCCTACCCTTCCCACTTCCCCTACACTTTTACCCTTTTCTTCCTATTTCACAATGTCAATTATACAATTTGGATCTTATTTACACTTTTATTTACACCAGAGAAACTATTTGGTATTTACAAATGTATGTCTTATTTATTTCGCTTGAGTATGGCCTCAATATGCATCCATTTTCCTATGAATGACTCTAGTTTCTCATTCTTTATGGCTGAATAATACTCCCTTTTATAGAAAAACCACATCTTCTTTATCCAGTCTTCAACTGGTGGGCAATTGGGCTGTTTCCAAGTTTTAGCTATTACAAACTGTGCCACTATAAACATGGGTACACATATATCACTGTGGTATGATTCTTTTAATTCTTTTGGAAAGATACCCAGCAGAAAGATAGCTGGATCAAATGAAACCTCTAGTCCTAGTTCTTTGAAGTATCTCCATATTGATTTCCACAGTGGTTGCACTGGGAATGCAGTCTACATTCCCACCAATTCTCCACAACCCCACCAACATTTGTTATTGGTTGACTACATCATAGCAGCCATTCTTTCTGGGGTGAGGTAGAATCTCAGTGTTGTTTTCATCTGCATCTCTCAAATGACCAGTGATGTGGAACATTTTTTCATATATTTACTTGATGCTTTTACTTTGTCTGCGAAATGTCTGTTCATTTCAGATGCCTGTTGGATCTTTATTTTGGGGAGTGTCTGATTTTTTTAAGTTCTTTATAATTCTAGATAGTACTCCTTTGTCTGAGGAGTAGCTGGTAAAAATTTTTCCCCACCTTGTAGGTTTTCTCTTAGCTCTGTTGGTGGTTTCTCTTGAACTGCAAAAACTTTTTAATACAATGAGATCCCAGTTGTTGATTTTTTGTGCAAGTTCTTGTGCCATTGAGGATTTCTTCATAAAGTCTTTGCCTATGCCAATGTCTTCAAGAGTTCTACCTAGCTAATCTTCCAACAAGTTTAGTATTTCTGTTTTGAAATTTAGATCTTTAATCCACTTGGATTTTAGTTTAGTCCATAGTGAAAGATAAGGATCTAGTTTTAATCTTTGGCAAGTTGAAAGCCAGTTTTTCCAACACCATTTATTAAAGAGGCTATCTTTCCTCCACTGAGGATGGTTGGCTCCTTTGTCAAAGATGAGATAGCTGAGTACATCTGGAGTTGCTTTATCTTCCAATCTATTCCACTGATCCTCAGGTCTTTTTCGTTGCCAGTACCAAGCTGTTTTTATCACAGTGGCTTTGTAGTATAGTTTCAAATTGGGAATTGTTATACCTGCTACCATGTCTCTGTTGCCTAGGATGGCTTTTGCTATTCTATGTCTCTTCTGGTTCTAAATGAATTTTTGGATTATTTTCTCTGGTTCTGTGAAATATACTGTTGGAATTTGAATCGGTATTGCATTTTGGTAGTATGGTCATTTTCACTATGTTGATTCTTCCTACCCAGGAGCAGGGGATATCTTTCTATTTTCTTATATCCTCTTCGATCTCTTTTTTCAGAGTGCTGTAGTTTTCAGTGTGGAGGTCTTTTGCTTCTTTTGTTGCATTGATTCCTAGATACTTCATTTTTTGGATGCTGTTGTGAAAGGAATTGTTTCCCTCATTTCTCTCTAAGTGAGTCTGTTATTTGTGTACAAGACGGCTATTGATTTTTAGTATTGACCTTGTATCCAGCTACTCTGCTGAAAGTGTCAATTAAGTCTAGAAACCTTTGGGCAGCTTTTTTGGGTCTTCTATGTAGAGTATCATATTGTCAGCAAATAATGACAGTTTAATTTTTTCCTTTCCTATCTTTATTGCTTTAATTTCTTTCTCTTGTCTACTTGCTGTGGCTGTTTCCAGAACTATAATGAATAGGAGTGGTAATAGTGAGCATCCTTGCTTTGTTCCTGATTTTAACATGAAGGTTTTCAGTTTTTGTCCATTTAATACAGTGTTGGCTGTTGCTTTTTCATAGATAATCTTTATCAAGTTGAGATAAAGACCATCTATTCTAATTTTCTTCAGGGTTTTTATCATGAATGGGTGTGGAATTTTGCTGAATGCTTTTCTGCATCTATTGAGATGATCATATGGTTTTTGTCCTTGATTCTGTTAATATAGTGTATTACATTTATTGATTTACATATGTTGAACCATCCTTGCATCCCTGGAATAAATCCAACTTGGTCAGGGTGCATGATCTTCATGATGACCCTCTGTATTGTTTTCCAGTATCTTATTGAGAATTTTGCATGTATGTTCATTAAGGAGATTGGCATGTAGTTCTCTTTTGTGGTTGGGTCTTTCCCTGGCTTTGGAATCAAAGTAACACTTGCTTCCAGGAATGAATTTAGAAGTATTGCTTCCCTTTCAATTTCATTGAAAAGTTTAAAGAGTATTGGCAGTAGTTCTTCTCTAAATGTCTTGTAAAATTTAGCAGTGAATCCATCAGGGCCTGAGCTTTTCTTCACTGGTAGATTTTTAATTATGTTTTCAATTTCACTGATTGTAATTGGATGTTCAGAATTTTTTATCTTTCAACTTTGGTAATTCATAAGTATCTAGAAATTTGTCCATTTCTTCTGTGTTTTCCATTTTGTTAGAGTACAGGTTCTCAAAGTAGGTATTGATGATCCTCTGGATTTCTGCTGGATCTGTTGTAACTTTACCTTTTTCATTCTTCATTGCAAGGATTTGAGCCTTTTCTTTCCTTTTTTGACCAGGTTGGCTAAAGGTTTATCGATTTTATTTATTCTTTCAAAAAGCCAACTCTTCAAGTCACTGATTTATTTGTATCATTCTCTTAGTTTCCATTGCATTGATTTCTGCTCTGATCTTTATAATTTCCTCTCTTGTACAAGCTTTGGTACAAAGCTTGCTCTTCTTTTTCTAGGAGCCTAAGATTCATCATTAGGTTGTTTATTTGAAATCACTCTGTTTTCCTAGTGTGGGCATCCACTGCTATGAATTTACCATGTAGAACTGCTTTCATTGTGTCCCCTAGATTCCTATATGTTGTGTTGGCATTATCATTTATTTGTAAAAACTGACTAATTTCTTCTTTGATTTCATCTGTGACCCATTGATTGTTCATGAGAATGTTGTTCAATTTTCATGTGTTTGTGAAGTTCTTAATGATTTCTTTTTTTTTCCCCCCTCATTGAGTTTATTGGTACATTTTAGGTATACGGTACAGTTACATTCATTATTGGGATCTTGTACCTTTACATGACATGTTCTCATTTTTTCCCCTTGTCCCTGCCCTCCCTTCACCCCTCCTCCCCTCCCCCTTTACAAACACTTCATTTCCATTTTTTCATTTTCTCATATTTTTTTTCTTTTCCTTTATTAGCTTTCCCCTATCCTTCCCACTTTCCCTACACCTTTAGCCCCTTTCTTCCTATTTCACATTGTCCATTATTTCTTATGCTATTGATCTCCAGGTTAATTGCACTATGGTCTGATAATATACATGGGATAACTTCGATTCCTTTGCATTTATTTAAACATGTTTTATGAGTTAGAATGTGGTCTGTTTTGGAGAATGACCCATGTATAGCCGAAAAGAATGTATATTCTGATTTTGTGGGGTGGAACACTCTATAGACGTCTATTAAGTCCATATGTTCAAAAAGCTTGGTTCAGTTCTAGTATTTCTTTTTTTGTTGTTTTGTTTGTTTGTTTGTTTTTGGTACCGGGGATCGAACTCAGGTCCTTGGGCTTGCAAGGCAAGCGGTAAAACCACTGAGCTAAATCCCCAGCCCAGTTCTAGTATTTCATTGTTGATTTTTTGGTCTATATGATCTATTTGTGATAGCGGTATATTGAGGTCCTCTTACAGTTGTATTAGTACTTATATGCTTTTCCATGCTCCTTAGTATTTCTTTTATATAGTTGGGGCATTAATATTTGGTGCATATATATTTATGATTGAAATCTCTTCCTCTTGAATTGTTCCCTTTACAAGCATGTAGTGGCCTTGTTTGTCTCTCTTAATCCGTTTGGTTTGAAATTTACTTTGTCTGCAAATAATATAGCTACCCCTGCTTTTTTCTGGGCTCCTTTCACATGTAGAGTTGTTTTCCATCCTTTCACTTTCAGTCTATGGGTTTCTTTTTGCAGTAGGTGTGTTTCTTGTATACAACATATTGTTGGATTTTGCTTCTTAATCCATTCTGCGAGTGTCTTCCTCTTAATTGGTGAATTGAGGCCATTGACAATGATGAATATAATGGATATATATTTTTTTTCTTTTATTGAATTTATTGGTACATTTTAGGTATACAATACACTTACATTCATTATTGGGATCTTGTACCTTTACATGAATAACTGATATATATTGACTTATCATTTTCATGATATTGTCCTGTTGTTGGCTCTTTTTAACTTTTCCCCCTTTCCCTTTAGTTTCTTGCCTTGCCTAATTGATTTGCTCTGTTGAACCTCATAGTGTTGTGACCTTCATTGTCTTTTTGAGGTATAGCTGGATCAAAAAGAACTTCTATTTTTTAGGTTTTTGAAGAACTTTTGTACTGATTTGCATAGTGTTGTACTACTTTACATTCCCACTAACAGTGTAGAATGTTTCCTTTTTTCTCATATCTTTCCAGCATTTGTTTTTTGAGTTCATGAATATTGTCCTTCTTTCTGGAGTGAGTCTGAATTTCAGTGTTGTTTTGACTTGCGTTCTGATCACCACAGATGCTGAACATTACTGTCTATTTGTACATCTTCTGAGAAATGTTGGTGTATTTCAGTGTCCAATTTTTTTGATTGGGTCTTTTGTTGCAGGGGTCAATTTTTTTCTTTTTGATGGGTACATATTTGGGATTGAACTCTCATGCCCTCACACTTGCTAATTGAGTTCTTTGTAATATTCTAGATTTTAGTCCTCTGTCGAACATATAGCTGGCAAAAATTTTTCCAATTCTGCAGGTGGTCTTTTCATTATATTGGTTGTTTGGGTGCTATGCACATGCTTTTAAATTTGATAAAGTCCTACCTATTGATTCTTACTGTTATTTTAGAAAGCTTTTGGATTTTCCCATTTAAAGTCCTTGCCTATGCCTATGTCTTTGAGTTTTATCTATCTTCTAGTAGATTCAATATTTGTATTTTAATATCTATGTCTTTGCTTCATGCTTTTTGGTTTTAGTTAGTACATGTTGAGAGATATGGGTCTAGGTTCAATTTTACACATGTATATAGCCAGTTTTCCCAACATCATTTATTAAAGAGGCTATCTTTTCTCTAGCATATCTTTTTTGGCCCCTTTGTCAAAAATCAGGTGGCTGAGTGTACCTAAGGTTGTTTCTGCATCCTCTGTTCTGTTTCATTGACCCACATGTCTGCTTTTGTGCTAGTACCATGTTGTTTTTATCACTGTAGGTTTGTAGTATCACTTGAAATCTAGGAATGTGATGCCTCCTTCTTTACTCTTGTTCCCCAGAATTACTTTGTTATGCTGGGTCTCTTCTAGGTCCATATGAATTTTAGGGTTTTTTCCTCTAGTTCTATAAGGAATTATATTGATATTTTGATTGGGATTATATTAAATCCATATACCAGTTTTAGTAAGTGGCAATTTTGATAATATTGCTACTGCCTATCCAGGAACAGTGAATATCTTTCCATTTTCCAATGTCCTCTTCAGTCTTCTTCACAGTACAGTAATTTTCATTATAGAAGTTTTTCACTTCCTTAATTAATTCCTCAATATTTTTTAAGTTGTTGAGAATGGTATTTTCCTAATTTCTTTCTTGGTGGGCTCATTATTTGTGTACAGGAACACTTGATTATTTTATGCTGATTTATATCCTGCTATCTTGCTGAATTTATTAGTTCTAGGAGTCTTCTGGTGGATTTTGGGGGTCTTTTGTATAAAGGATTATGTCATTTGCCAATAAGTATAGTTTGCCGTCTTCCTTTCCTATGTATATTACTTTTATTTCTTTCTCTTTCTCTTTACTCTGGATAATGTGTCAAGAACTATACTGAACAGGAGTGGAGATAGTGGACTTGTCTTTCCCTTGATTTTAGAGGAAAATCTTTCAGCTCCCTGCTCTTTAATATGATTTTGGCAGTATGTTTGTAATAAATGGCTTTTGTCAGATTGAGGTAAGGTACTTCTGTACCTATTTTCTTCAGGTCCATTGTCATCAATGGATATTGGATTTTGTCAAAGACTTTTTCTTCATCTGTCGAGATGATCAGATGGTTTTCATTCTTGCTTATGTTTATATGATGTAGTGCACTTACTGATTTGCATAGGTTGAACCACCTCTGCATCCCTGCATTTAGTCTTACTCGGTTATGATATATGATCTTTTTGATGATTTGTTACACCTTGTTTGCCAGTAAGTATTTTGTTGAAGATTTTTGCATCTATGTTCATTAAAGAGATTGGCCTGTAGTTCTTTTTTGGTTGCATCCTTTTCTAGGTTTGGAATCAGAGTAATACTAGCTTCTAGGGATGACTTTAGGAGTACTCTTTCCCTGTCAGTTTCATTAAAGAGTTTGAGGAGTATTGACATCTGATCCTTCCTGAAGATCTTGTAGACATTAATTATAAATCTATCAGTTCCTGGACTTTTATATTTGGTAGCTTCTTAGGTTACTCCTTCAATTTATCAAGGAATCTATACTTTTCTTGTGAATTCTCCGTTTTGCTAGATTACAATTCTCAACATGGTTGCTGATGATCTGGATTTTGGCAGAGTCTGTTCTGATTTCTCTTTTTTTATGCCTAACTGCATTGATTTGTATCTTTTCTTTCTTTCTTTCTTTTTTTTTTTTTTTTTTTTTTTTTTTTTTTTGTTTAGATGGGCTAAAGGTTTGTGTATCTTGTCTACTTTTTAAAGTACCAGCTCTTCAATTCATTGATTCTTTTTATTGTTTTTAAATCTCAATTTCATCAATTTCTGCTCTGACCTTTATAATTTCCTTCCTTATACCAGCTTTGGACCTGAGTTGTTCTCATATTTCTAGGACTTTGAGGGACATCACTAGGTTAATTTATTTGAACTCACTCTATTTTTCTGTTGGGGTCATTCATGCTATCAACTTCCCTATTAGGATTGTTTTCATTGTGTCCCATGACCTCTGTTGTGTTATACCAGCATTATCATTTGATTCTAGCAACTAATTTCTTCCTTGATGTCTTCTGTACCCAGGTGTTTGCATAATTTCTGTGGTTTTTTTGTGGGGTTTTTTGCCCTTGATCTCTACTATCATTATACTGATAGTGTACATGGTATAATTTTGATTCATTTACATTTACTTCAACTTGCTTTATGGGCTAGCATGTGGTCCATTTTGGAGAAAATCTCATGTGCTGCTGAGAAAAATGTGTATTCTGTTGTTTTGGAAAAGAACACTGTAGATATCTATTAAATCCATTTGTTTTGAATGTTTGATTCAACCCTGATATTTCTTTGTTGATTTTTGTCTAGTTGATCTGTCTGTCCATGATACTAGGATATTGAGTTCCCTATTGCAATAGTGTTGGTGTTTGATTTTTTTATGTCCACAAGTGTTTTATGAAGTTGGTTTGCCAGCATTTGATGCATATATGTTTATAACTGCTAGCTCTTTGTGTTAAATTGTTTCCTTAACCAATATGTAGTGACCTTCTTTGCCTCTTCTAATGAGTATTGGCTTGAAATCTACTTTGTCTGAAATTAGGATAGCTATTCCTGCTTTTTTCCATGTTCCCATTGCATGGAATATTGTTTTTCATCCTTTGATTTTTTTAATCTGAATATTTCTTTTTGGATTAAATGTGTTTCTTGTACATTGCATATCAGTGGGGGAGGGTTTCTTGATAACATTTTGCCAATCTGTCTTTTGTTTGGAATATTGAGACCATTCACATTGAGAGTTATAACTAAAAAGTATTGACATATTCTAGTCATTGCATTATTTTCCTGTAGCTGATTTCACTGTTTTTTACCTTTTCTACTTAACTGCTTACACTGCCCGGTGTGTTCATTCTATTAGATTTTTTAGCATTATTGGCTTCTTTCTAGATATCATTGAAAATTTTTTGTAGTGCTGGGTTGATGGTCATGAATTTCTCTTGAAATGCCTTTGTCATGATACTTTATTTTTTATCAATTTTAAAGGAACATTTTGCAGGATATACAAGTCTGGGTTGGAAATTGCTATCTATTTGAAGCACTTCACTTGAAGTCCTTTTGGTCTTTAAGGTTTGTGTTGAGAAGTCTGCTGTAATTCTAATGGGTTTACTTTTGTAAGTGGTTTGTTGTCAATTTTCTCTAATAGTTTTTAAGATTCCATCCCTGTGTTGTACTTCTGGGATTTTGACTGTGATGGTGGTGTGGAGAGAGTCTCTTTTGATAGTGGCTGTTTGAGTTCTATATCCCTTACTTATTTATATGTTTAATTCTTTCCCAATATTTGGAAAGTTTTCTCCTAGTGTTATTTCTATAAACAAGTTTTTTAATGCTCTTTATACTGTCTTCTGATTTTTCACGTAGTTCAATTACTTTCATCTTCTTTGCATCATCTAGACAATGCGTGATCCATTTTTCATGTTCTCTTGTTAAGATATCTGAGTTATTGGTCTTTGAAAGCATCCCTCTCTTCTAATCCTGATATTTTTGTCTTGACATTTGTCAATTCTGCTGTCCATAATTTGACTATAATTTTTAATCTTCTACATTTTTTTAAGGTACCTGGGATTGAACTCGGGACCTTGCACTTGCAAGGCAGGCAGCAGAACCACTAAGCTAAATCCTTGGCCCCCTCTCCTAGATTTGTATTTGGAACCTTTTCATAGACTCTGATTCTTTGCTAAATTGATTGTTCATGTTTTGTATGATTTTACTTAGCTCAGCTAGCTTTTTATTAGTGTCTTCTATATGCTCCCTGAATGTTTTATTACATCTGTTCTTTGATCAGTTGTATCTTCTCTGAGCCTGCTGAACACTTTACTAATTTGTTTTTCTAATCTCCTCTATTATCCTTTCAAATAATTTGGCTGTGTGGCTTTAGCTTTCCTCTCTCTTAATGCCCCATGGATCAGCTCTAGGGGACTTGGGAGTTTGGGGCAGGCCATATTACTGCCTTGTTTTCTAATGTTTCTGTTGTGCTTTGTTTTGTGCTTAAGTCTGTGCTTTCTTATAGTTGAAAGACATTATTGCTGGTATGGAAATCTCTAATCTGATTTTTGGTGATACACTCAGGGCATGGCTAGCTGTAGTCCTTTGCCTCTGCCCCAAGATCTGACCACTTCTATTATTTTGGTAGGGGCTGATGCAGTATAATTGACTCAGCACCAAGCTGTCCAAGAATTGCCCATAATATCATTAATGACACAAAGGTAATCTGGGTATTGGCATACAGAGGAAACCTATTAATAGCAACAGCTATGCAACCCTGGCAACATCAAGTCACCAATAGTAGTATCATACAAGACAAATTGGATATTGATATACCATAAGAACAAATAATATGCCACTCTTAAGCTTAGAAAATAAATCAGTAATTACAGTGTAAACACTAAGATATATCAAATATTGATAATGATATACAGCAAGCACAGTAATACCTTGATTCACAAACCCTTCTTTTCATGAACAATTTGGTTTGCTAACAGAAGCATTCAGAAAAATCCTGCTTCCATTTGCAAACTCTGCTTCAGATGAAGAACACATCTATGGCCATCTTACCTATGTGAACACAAATGCAGCCATCTTTCCCAGAATTGTGTAATGAATTAAGTTCATGAACCAAGGTACTACTGTATCTAGTTGTGATAACTATACCTCCACTAATGATAAAATTCAATAGTATAACAGATTTAACTATCTAAAGATTAATAAAGCCTCGTGGTTATACTATTAAAGATACAGGAAATTGGGAATGGGAAATGCAAATATAAAAAATTTTTTAATTAAACAAGATATAAGGAGAGATCCTAATGAGATAATTGACAATGTGAAATAGGAAGAAAAGGGCTAAAGGTGTAGGGAAAGTGGGAAGTGTAGGGGGAAGGTAATAAGGGAAAAGAAAAAATATGAGAAAATGAAAAAATGGAAATAAAATGCAGTCTTCTAATGCTTACTGTGGGCAGGGCAGTGCAGTGCAGCTACACACACACACACCCCTAACTCTGAGCAGAAAGAGGATAAACAGGCAAATTACACTCAAACTGACTCCATTTGGAATCAGCTTGTCTCATGCACCTGCTTGCCAAGTCACCAGTGTGAGCACCCAGTCCACCAGTACCTGCTCTGCGAGCCTGCTTGCCCACTGAGGTGTGCTGGCATGTATACCCAGTCAACTGGCACCTGTCCTTCAAGCCTGTTTCCTGAAGAGTTGCAAGCAGCAGCGACCAGTCCACTTGGTACCTATCCTGTGAGCCTGCTTGTCTGCAGAGACACAAACAAGCATACCCAACTTGTCTGGCACCCACCCTGCAAGCCTGTTTCCCTGCCAAGTAACAAGTATACAAGCCTACTTCTCTGCCACCACCCTGAAATACAGGGTGCCTGCTACCATACAGGTATATATGCCCAGTGAACTCAGCACCTGCCCTGTGAGTCCAGTTGCCCAATTTCAGATACCCACTCTCACATGCATGCCAACTCTGTTGTATACCCACCCTGTATGCCAGCACACCACTTTAGTCACCAGAGCATACACATGCTGTCTACAGTGCTTGTGTGTGGTTGCCAGCAACTAGACTGTAACAAAGACTAGAAAGGAATTGTGTGGACATTTTGACTTTGTGGCACAGTGGTCACTAAGGAATTGCATGTAGGTTCTTTTGTTGGAGTGCTGGAACCAAATTCCCTGTAATTTTCCCTTTCTCTCTCTCTCTCTCTCTCTCTCTCTCTCTCTCTCTCTCTCTCCCTCTCTCTCCGCCCCCCCACCCATAGTCTTTATTGTTAATTTATTTTTGCTTTGATGTAGTTTGTTTTCTCTCTTGTCTCATCTCCCTGCCCCTTTTCTTTAACTCTAGCATCTGTAACACCACTATTTTCTTATTTACTTCTTTCTCCCACTTTAGATTCTTCCTTTCAGGTTTTTTCTCTAGATTTCACTCTTTCTCAGACATTCCTGTCATCTCAAGTTAACTTTCTCTCCTATCTTTTCTATTCCTTTTGCTCTTCCTTATTTTACCCAGCTCCTTGTCCTCCTTTGCCTCTTCTCTACCTTATAGGTGCTCAAAAAATAACAGTTTCTGACAACCTTATAGCATTCCTTAATCTGTAATTATGCTTCCTTCCTCCTACATCCTTGCCCCCACAAACATCCTCTTAAAATCTTGAACATTTAATTCTTTACTCCAACCATAAAAGATCTCTAACAAAATCTGGCCCAGGTCAATTATATTTTATCTATTATTATTTCTTCTATCTCTCACTTATCCTACTGACTCCTTTCATTTATTCCCCCGTCTCTTCTCTTCCCATATCCTTCCACATCACAGAGTAACCATTAATAAGATAGTAGAGCCTGAAAAGGTTATTGATAAAGGGAGAAACTATATATGCAAGGTTTAACTCGTACAAGTTATATTAGATCAGATCCATTGATGCTGTTATAACCAATAGTAATTACCCCCTCATAACACAGTGACACAGTCCAAACCATTTTAATTAAATAACACAGGGGTGAACAGTATCGATGGGCAAATAAAGTTGTGCACATATTTGTTTTGTTTTGTTTTTTCTGTGCTGGGGATCAAACTCTGGACCTTGTGCTTGTGAGACAGGCACAGTACCACTGAGCTAAAGCCCCAGCTCAGTTGTGCACATATTGCTGGAAGGAAGAATCCAGCTAAAGAGATCTTAATAATGTCTGCAGTCTCTCCTCACTGTACCTGACCTCACCCCTCAGTACACACACACACACACACACACACAAATACACACACATGGAAAAAAAAGTAAACAGATGGTCCCCATGGTCTCCCAACTCTTCTAAGGCAAAACTAGGGAGCACCAGTGGAGAGGACAGCAAGCAATAGATAATGAAACTTTATGAATTGATCAAATAGAGCTAAAGAAACTAGGTGAATTCAAAGAGGACATGACCTAAAAGTTCATAGAATTATCTTACAAAATGACCAATATAGATAGCAGAGGAAAAAAAAATTGAAAGAGCTGACCAAAATGGGTCAAAACATCAATGACAAATTCACCACAGATATAAAATACATGAAAAAGTACCAGATGCAAATAACAGGTTTTTTAAAAATGTGCAGAATTCATAAATTGCTGAAGTGACCAATATGAAGATAGGGACTATGAAATCAAGGCTCAAATTGGTAAATTATGATGAATTTCTAAATGAAGGCTTCAAAATGATAGAAAAATAAGAAAATTCATCCCAACATCTACTCAACAACACTAAGAAGACCGGCCTAAGGCTAACTGGAGTTGGAAAGAAACCAGGTTGTAGAACACATGGAATAATAAATTTGTTTAGAGAAAGCATAATAGATAACTTCCAAAATATAAGGAAAGAACTCATCATACAAAAAAAACAAGGCTTACAGAACACCAATTATAAACTTCCCATGATACTTGCTAATTAAAATGTGTGATGTCCAACAAAAGAACAGAATTTTAAAAGCTGTCAGAGAAAAACAAAAAAAAAATCACATATAAATATTAACCATTAGAATTACAGCAGACTTCTCAACACAAACTTTAAAGGCCCTAAGAGCTTGGAGTAAAGTATTTCAGACACTAAACAATTCTCAATCCAGATTAACTTGTAAATGTTATCTCAAAATAGATGGAAAAATAATGTTTGATGAAAAAGAACAACTCAAGAGATTTTATGATTACTAAACCAGCACTCTAGAAAACACTCAAAAGTATCCTAGACCAAATGACAAAGCAAATAAAAGCAAAAATCCAGATGGAATGAATAGATCAAGCAAGGCAAACAGACAAAACAAAAAAGGAACAGAAAAACAAAGGAGTCATGAAGAGAGAAAGAGCTCAATGATGGGAATTAATCAAAACCTCTCCTAATAACTCTCTTAATGACCTCAATTCCTCATTTAAAAGACATAGATTGGCCAACTGGATCAATAAACAGAATCCAAGAGTCTGTTGCATTCAAGAAACTCATCTAATCCAAAAAGTCATTCATATACTAAAAATCAAAAGGTAGAAAACATCTAGGACCCTGATGACAAGAATGGGTAGCAATTTTACTCAAAGTAAACTTTAGCTAAAACTGGTCAGAAGAGACAAATAAGGTTACTTCATGCTAGTGAAGGAAATAATCCAACAAGGGCCGGGGATTTAGCTCAGTGGTTCTGCTGCCTGCCTCACAAGCACAAGGGCCAAGTTTGATCCCCGGTACCAAAAAAATAAATAATCCAACAAGAAGAGAAAATACATGTAAATATATATGCAACAAACACTAGAAAACCTATCTTCATAAGACAAATGCTGCTGAAAATAAATGACCAAATATACAGTCATAGTGGGTGACCTCAATACCTCACTTTCACAAAGAGGTAAATTAACTAAACAAATCAGTAAGTGTCAGAGCTGAATCACACCCTTAAACATAGGAATTTAATGTCTATAGAATGTCCTACCCTACTACAACAGAGTACACATTCTCCTCTGCAGCTTATAGAGCTTTCTCCAAAATGGACCACCTACTAGTCTAAAAAGCCTGCTTAAACAAATATAAAAGAATTGAAATCACCTCATGTTGACTATCAAACCAAAGTACAATGAAACAAATTGATCCCATGGCCGGGGATTTAGCTCAGCGGTTCGGTGGCCTGCCTTGCAAATGCAAGGACCCAAGTTCAATCTCCGGTACAAAAAAAAAAAAAAAAATGATCCCAGAAAAAAAACACAAAAAACATATAAACACCTGGAAATGTAATAACACATTCCTGAGCACCCAGTGGGTCACAGAAGAAATTAAACAATTTTGGGGAGCAAATGATAATAGAAGTACAACATATCAGAACCTGTGAGAAACAATGAAGCACTCCTAGGAAGGAAGCTTATTGCAGTCAGTGCTTACATTAGACAAATAGCTCAAATAAATGACCTAATGAGGAACTTCAAGGTACATGAAAAATAATAATCCAAGCCCAAACTGAGAAAGAGGAAATCTCAGAACAGAAATGAATGAAATTGAGTCTTGAAAAAACAATACAAAGAATCAATGATTTGAAGACCTGGTTCTTTGAAAGAATAAATAAGCCAGATAAACCTTTAGCCAAACTTAAAGAAAGTGGGAAAAACATTAATAAAATTAGAAATGAACAAGACTAAATCACAACACTGTTGAAATCTAGAAAATAGTAACTACTATGAAAATTTTTCTAAAAAATTGGAAAATCTTGAAGAAATGGACAGACATATACATATGAATTATCAAAACTAAACCAAGAAGTCATAAAAATTTTTTGAATAATACAATAACAAGTAATGAAACTGAGACAATAATTTAAAAACCTTCCAATTAAAGAACAAAACTCAGACCTTGATGGATTTACTGCTGAATTTTACAAAACTTTAAAGAACATTATATCACCAGTATGCCTTAAACTGTACAATGAAAAGGTTTGGGATCATCAATCTGATCCCCAAACCAGAGACCCAGTGAAAAAAGAAAACAGGCCAATCTCCTTAAAATAGGTGCAGATCTCCTCAGTAAGATATTAGCAAATTGAATGCAACACATCATCAGAAAGATATATATGGTTCAACATATACAAATCTAATGTATCATAAACAGAGGCAATGTTTAAAAATACATAATCATATCTGAGATGCAGGATAAGCTTTTGGCAGAATCCAGCACCCTTTCATGATAAAGACTCTGAAGAAAATAGGTATGGAAATACCTGACCTGAATTAGATTAAAGTCATTTATGACAAACCAATACCAATAGCACATTGAGTAGGGAAAAACTGAAAGCTTTCCCTCTGAAATGAGGAACAAGACAAGGATGCTCACTATCATCCCTTCTGTTCAATCTAGTACTTAAAACATTAGCATCCCCAGTACCAAAAAAAAAATTAGCAATCAGGCAAGAGAAAGAAACAAGATATGTATAGGAAAGGAATAAGTCAAATTATCATTATTTGCTAGTGATATGATACTCTACATAGAAGACCTGAAGAAATCCACCAAAACAATGAATTTCAGTGATGAGCCAATATACAAAATGAATACACAAAAATCAATAGCAGTATATGTGTATACCAATAATGAACTCTGTGAGAAAGAAATTAAGAAAACAATAGCATTCAAAATAGCACCAACCAATGACAAATGTAACTGTATTGCTTGCTCCACATGTACCAATAAACTTAATGGGAAAAAAGCACCAAGAAAAACTAAATGCCTATCAGTTAACCTAACTAAGGAAACAAAAGACCTCTACAACAAAAGCTACAGTACTCTGGTAAAGGAGATTGAAGACAACACCTGAAAGTGGAAAGATGTCTCCTGTTCCTGGATAGTTAGAACCAATATTCTCAAAATGGTCATACTTCCAAAACATTTTTAACACAAATCCAAATCAAAATACCAACATTCCACACTGAATTAGAAAAAAACAAACCTATAATTTATAAAAACGGCTGGGTGGATCAATGGAACAGAATAGAGAGTACTGACACATTCTACTATTTGATCTTCAGCAAAGGAACCAAAAACATGTTGGAGGAAAGATTTGCTAGAAACTTGGCCATTTCTATGAAGAAGATTGAGGCTAGATGTGTGTCTCTCACCATATACTAAACTACAAATCAAAATGGAGCAAAGCTATAAACATCAAAACAATGAACCAGCTGGAAGATAAAATAGGTAAAATACTTGAAGTCATAGGCAAGAACTTTCTGAACAGAACTCCAGTTGTATAAGAAATAAGAGCAAAAATCAAACTGGATCATGTCAAAATGCTTCTGCTCAGCAAAGGAAACAATCAGCAGGAATGAAGAGCCAGCCTACAAAATGGGGAAAAAAATTTACCAGCTATTACACAGAATATTAATATCTAGAATCTCAAAACTATTAGATCACCCAAAACAAAAGATCCGATAAAAAAATAGGCAAATGAATAGATGCTTCTCAGAAGTAGTACAGATGACCAGTAAACGAAAAATGTATTTAACATCTATGACCATTAGAGAAATGCAAATTAAAACAACTCTTACATCTTACATTTCATCTTACCAGAAAAAAAAATCACAATCACAAATAAATAACATACTAACATGACTGGTGAAAATGGAACCCTTCTGCATTGTTGGTGGGAATGTAAACTAGTACAACCATTATGGAAATCAGCATGAAGATTTCACAAAGAACTAAAATTATAAATTCCATTTGACGCAGCTCTTCCTCTTCTAGGTATCTTCCCAAAAGAGGTAAAGACAGCATGTTATGGCAATACACATGTACCAGTGTTAAGAATAGCACAATTCATAGTAGCTAAATCCTGAAATCAGCCTATATCAACAGATAAATGGATAAAGAAAATGTGACGCCTATACACAATGGAATACTACTAGGGTATAAAGAGAGAATCTGGAAACATAGGAAAATGGAAACACCTGGAAAATTTAATGTTAAGTGAAATAAACACACAAGCTTAAATATATAGTATGTCTCATGTGGGTAAGGCAAGAGTGTAAGTGAAAAACGAAAAGGACTAACAGAGGGAAACATACTCTTTTGTAAATGGAAAGGGGTCCTAGAGATCAAGGGTGAGAGCAAGAGGCAGAAAAAGAGGAAATTAAAAATTTATAATATATCATGTACATGTACCACATACCCACAATGAATGTGAATTTTATTTTGTCATAACCAAAAATTAACAATAATTATGAAAAGGCAAAAGAAGATTTAGAGATGGGAGTTGGGTAGGGAGGGGGAATGAAAAACATGATGTTTTACGTACATGTACCTTTAAGGTGAATGAAAACTTCATGCACTGCAAACATGTACTAACTTTTTATAAAGAAAAAAGGAATATTCCCCAAGCTCCAGTAAACCAGTGAAGAAAGACAAAAAGGTAATGAGTCTAAAAACAAAACAAAAATTTCTCCATATTTTTGAATGTGTGGTTTCCTTCCAGGATCTACAGTTTTGAAGTCCAGTAAAACAGAGTTTTTTCTTCACCTAGTCTTATGGCCTGTGGGTTTGTGAGGTGCCCGGTATTCCAGAGGCCCCTCTGCACTCTATGCTGTGGCAGTGTCCCCACCTAGACATGTCCTTACATTCATAGTTAGGAGAGAGAATCAGACCTCAGGTCTGTTGATGTAGGCAGCATGGCAAGAGTTCAAATACTTAATACTGGACTTCAAAAGACAGCTGTTTCTGAATTCAGTTCAGTTGAGGACCTGGCTTCTTGCCACAGGGAGAAGCCCATGTCTTTCTTGGCCTGAGCTTAAGCTTCTCAAGGGATCTCTTTCTAGCCCTTTTCCTGCCCACAGCTGTCTCCCACGGCTGTATCTCCCTTAGTCACAGTGGATCCCTGCAGTGAAATTGCTTCTTAGTTGTTCCCAAATTTACTTGAGTCACAAATTTAAATAACCCCTTCCTAAAGTGGCACTTGATTAAACACTCTCTAGTAATATGGTGGCACCTGTGCTGGAATTCCTCTCCAGCTGTTACCTGCCATATGGAAGGAGTCCCTCAGAGCAAAACCCTGCACTTCTTTTACATTTCATGGCTGTGGCTCTGCTGCCATTTCTCCCTGGATCTCCCTCCCATGCACTTGCCTTGTTTCTATGGAACCAGGTTCCCCTCCCTGCAAGCCACAAGCCAGGGACAGAGTCCAGATTGTTTCATTATTTTCTCTTTGTTATGGACCATCTAATTTTCCTAATTTTCTGATTCTCAGCAATTTACTTTTTTAATCTACCAAGTTGTTATTTTCCAGTGTCTGAATTCCAGATCTTTGAATATTTTTGCCAATCACCACTCTGCCCCTTTCCTGCCTCATCAAAACATTTTTAATATGCATTCTTTATTTCTTCATGTAGTTCAAGTTATTGTACTTTTATTTCAATCTGAGGGATACCCTGCAGTATTCCTGTAGGACAGGTTTTCTCAGTTTTTATCTGAGAATGTGTTGATTTATTCTTTATTTTTTAATGATAATTTTGCTGGATTTAGAACACTTAGTTAAGTATTCTTCTAATGCTTTGAATTTGATGCCTTAGGGCATCTGTTATATCTGGGAACTCACCTGTTAATCTTATTGGGAACCATTTCTACGTGATGAGTGGGTTTTCTCTTGATGCTTTCAAGATTCTCTTTGTTTTTGGTGGTTGGACTGTCATGTGTCTGTCTTTCGTTCTGTCCCATCTGGAGTTAATTAAGCTTACGCATTATGTGCACTAAAGATTTTTTTTCATCACATTTGGGAAGTTCTGGCCATTATTTCTTCAAGTAATATTTTCTCCTTTCTCCTTTCTTTCTGGTTCTCCCATTACTGTGTTTATTCCCCTGATGATAAGGTCTCTGAGGCTCTGTTCTTTTTTTCATTCTTTTTCCTTCTGTCCATTTGCTAGGTCATTTCAATTAACCTATCATTGTTTGCTCATTTTTCTGTCAGCTTAAATGTGCTTTTGAGCCCCTCTAGTGAATTTTTCACTTCAGTTATTGCATTTTCCATCCCCAGAATTTGTTTGTTGCTATTTAAATAATTTATCTTTTATTCATATTCTCTACTTGATGAGACATTATCCTTACGCTTTTTTCTATTGACTTTTTTCCTGTATATGAGCCATGCTTTTTAATGTCTTGTAACTTTTGTTGAAAACTGAACATTTCATATAATTTTGCAATTCTGGAAATCAGATACCACATCCTCAAGGTTTTGCTTTTTATTGGTTTTTGTTGGTGATGTTTTTTTTTATCTTTTTAGTGACTTTCTTGGCCTGATCTTTTCATGCCTATATTATTTTTTTGGGGGGGGGCCAGGGATTGAACTCGGGTCCTTGTGCTTGTGAGGCAGGCGGCAGAACCACTGAGCTAAATCCCCGGCCCTCATGTCTATATTCTTTATGTGTAGCCACTAAAGTCTCCATTCAGTTAGGTTAATGATCAGCTAATACACTTGATAGAGTTTTTAAATCTTTATAACTTTGCTGAGTTTGCAACACTTTGCTAAGAGACCCTCTGCATATGTCAAGGCTTGCCTTCAATGGTCCAATTTACTAGTCTGTCTTTGCCTTCACTTCCTGCTTATACAAAGCCTCATTGTAAACCAGAAGTGAGAAATTAGGGCTTCTCGGATCTTTGCTGGGAATATGTACAGCCTTAAACATGTGTTTATCCTTCTATAATGCCATGAATACGTCAGAACTTTGCAGACCCCTCATATAGATATCAGTTGCCAAGATTTTCCTTCATATTTTTGGCCATTTTCTTGTTTGACCCTACTAAGATAGCTGCTTCATTCAATTGGGATGTTAAATTATGTAACTGATATTTTTTCACACAAAAAAAAAATCAGGGATAGAGCTTTTCTCACTGAGTAAATTCCAAGTCAGCTGAGATAAAAACAAGCTTTTCCCAAGGAAATACCAAAACAGATCCAATAACAATTGTCTGGATACTGGAGCTATTTTAGAAGCTCCAAAACCATTCTGTTCCTTCCAGAGGCTTACTACAGTACTGATTTTCAGACTACCATGGTTGTATAGCTGCTGGGGCTACTGTAGAGAAAAGGAGAGAAGATGGGAATAGAGCAACTTAAAATGCTTGCTCTTTGTTCTTACTGAGATTACTCTTTTCCCTGAATATGGTAGACACTTGACTAACAAACTCAATTCATTTGTGAGGGCTGGTTATAACTCAGATTGGTCAGTTGAAGGCTCAGACTCCTCTACACTGCCTTTGAAGTCTTTCTTTTGTATAAAGACAGAGCTCAGTGTCCTTAAAGAGACATTGGCCCAGGATTTCTCAACCCCACACAGGAAAGGATTTTGTGATGTTCTTCTCAGAACCCTTTAAGGGTTAAATCTGTATCTGACAGAGACAGTTCTCAAGCACAAGTTGCCAGCATTCAAGTTGTAACTCAAGACTTTGTTCATAAGTTAAAACTAAAATTCCAGTTGTAACCCAAGTTGTTCCTATGTCAGGCCAGTCCTAATTTAAGAGCCTACTGTAAACAGTTCTTGAATTGTTGCAGGCCTTTGTTTGATCAGTCTTAGCCATTTTATTGCTTTTATGGAGAGCATATTTTCAGAGGGATTTGGGTTTGGGGTTTTTTGTTTTGATTTTGTTTTGTCTTAGTATTAAGAATTGAACCCAGGTCCTTGAGTGTGTTAAACACGTATTCTACTGTTGAGCTATATCCCCAATTTTGTTCTGCCATTCGTAATCTTCTTCTATCAGTATGTTCTTAATATCCAAAAAATCATGTTATTAAAATCAAGCACTCAATGACCAGGCCCCCGGGAATGAAGTCTGTGGATTCAATCTGATATCAGTTCTGCTGGGCATCAGTTTGCCCTATGTTTTAGACTTCGCTCACTGCAGGTATTGAGTAGATATGGAGCTATCTCTCTTCTCCCCTGTTTGGACCTGCTCCCATGGATCTATGAGAATAGCCAGAATTCACTCCTGTGTGTCCTCTAAGAGAGAAGTAACTCACAGAAGAAACCAAAATCTAATCCACTAGAACTGTCTTAGTTGCTTTTTTCATTGCTGGGACAAAATACCTAACATCTACAAGTTAAGGGAGGAAAGAATTATTTAGTTTATAGAGGTCTCATCTCAGTCCATAGTCAGCTGGCTCCAAGGCAGGGTAGCATGGCAGAGAGTCATCACAAAGAAGAAACAGTTCATGACATGGCAGGCAGAAGACAGCAAGCAGCAAGCAGTAGAAGCAAGCCTACCTTTCCCTTTTGTCTTGTCCAGGCTGCCAGCCTTTTGGGTGGGGCCATCCAGAACTTTGCTAATTCTAATTGGTGGACTGATTTATTATCACACACTCTTGATCCCAGTATCACATGCACTAGGTCCAGCCATCTCAAAAAGAGCCCCACCTGTGAGTGCATGCAGCTCTAGGGGCGGGGTACATATCTAGATACAAGCCATAACAGGTACCATTCATTTTCATGGTCTAGATGCCAGAAAGGGCCCATTGGGAAAATGTGTGCTGCACTGATGGTAATGGTGGTGTGTCATAGCAGCTTTTTCTTTGTGACCAGGAATTCTTGTTGAAGATTTTCTGTGTATTCCGGAACCTGATGAAGATGAGTGTCTTCCCTCGGGACTGGATGGTGATGGGACTGCTCACAAGCAAGTGAGTGAGGAAGAGACCTGCACTGACATCCACAGCACTCTTCTGAAACAAAGGGGAGTGTATATATGTGAGAGATAACAAGTAATATATGAAAGCCAAGACCATGGTGAAAAAAAGAGAAATTGAAAAAGGGGGGAAAAAATGTTAGGAGGAACAACCAGCAGGACTTGGCCCTTGACCATGAGGACAAGAACAAGAAATTGAAAAAATTGAGTGTAAATGACTAATAGATGTTATTATTGTAAGGACAGAAAAGGAAATGTTAAGGATGAGAAATACCATACCAGAGAAGTGTTACTTCTTGAGGAAGTCCTAACCAGTAGCCATTGGCCTCTTCTGTCCTGCACATTTAGACAATGCCTGAAGTCATCCTCTCAGTTTGAATTGTGTTGTCTGCCAGACAATGTTTACTTCCCAGAGTAGTGCTAATTACTCACTGGAGACCTGGCTAGAAAGCTTTTACCACTGATAACATAATTTACTGTGAAGCTGCCCCAAACTTACCTGGTCAATTTCTATTTCCACCCTGTGCTTCCTCTTAGCAAACCAGATGAGTGATAACATGTGGTAAGGGGCTGGCTCATTAGATCTTTCTTTACTCAGGAGGGATGCTGGCCCTCTACTCCCTAGTTTATTGCCTCCTTCCACTTATCTGTCTGGTGTGTTGGCAGTTTGTAGAATGTAGTAAAATTATTTGTTATATAAGCAAGGTATCAGCATTATCTTTCCACTTTGTGCTTTTTATGGGGCTCCCCCCCAAAAAAAACCTAAAAATCTTTTGCCAGAATAGAATAGAAGAATAGTTATAAAGTTGCAGGGATATTTTCTCAAATAGTGGGTTTTTTCATTTGAATCCCTCATGTCTCTGTCTCTTAGCTCTTGTTTTTCTTTTCTGTGCTCTTAATTTGAACCCTTCAGGCCTCCCAGCCTAAGAAACAGACTTTTTCCCCAAGGCTTTTACTCTTAGAATTTATCACCCCCTTTGTTGGTAGACAAAATGTACTGTTTTGCTTTGTCCCTCTTCTGTACCAAAGCCCAAGTGGCCATTGTTAGACTAAATCCCTTAGCCAGGTAACCGGGGCTATCTGTATTCAAACCCTCACCTGTGTGTCTCACTTCAATTCTTTTCCCTTTCAACCTACACTGTAACGTCCCATTGCCCCTTAATGTACTCAGGCTAAGATTAAGAGTGATACTCTAGACTAAGAGGATTTAATCACTGTAACCCCCTATTGTCAATGAAAATAATAAAATTATGCTCTAAATCATCCTACAGTGATCATAATATATATTGCATACCAATCCAGAAATTACTCCTTGAGCTATAAAAACCTTAAAGAACCATATGATCCAGAGAGTAGTACTGAGGCCCCACTGATGTCCTGTGCTATCTTGTAACTCTGGGGTTTCCTCCAACACTGGTTTGCTTTCTGTGGATTGTATGCCATCTTCTTTATTGTCCTGTCTTACATGGGAGCAAGTTGTACTCAGGAAGTTTGGTCACGGGCCATAACCAACTGATGCAAAGCTTTCAAATGCCATTATTACTCTTGTAATTCTGTTGATGCTTTGTTTCCTTACTGTAGTATTATAGTCACTACTGTCCAATACCTGTCCTCTGCACTGCACAAGAATTTCACGGAGACAGACTTTGACTTCAAGGTAGGATCTCCTGAAATTCAACACTGTCTTTGAAATAATTCTAGAAAGCCAAAAACTATTCTCACTGCTTTTTACTTTAGTAATATATTCTAAGTATCAAACAGCTTCCAAGCCTGGTGGTGATTATAAAGTGACCTTGGAGCACCTCTGTTGGAGATGTTGGGAGCCAGACACCTTTGAGTATGCTTTCTAGTTCATTTTCAATGCTCTTAGCTTCAGAAGGAGTCAAGAAAGAAAAGGGGAGGGGGAACCCCTATTTGCAAAGATATTTAAAAAGGAAAACAAATGAGGATCTTAAGATTGTAAAATAGATTATCTGCTATATGCATGTATTTAGTAACTCATCCTGCAAGACTGCAAGATTAAAGACTCAGGCTGTCACATAATACATCTCCCTCTGTCTCTCTCTCTTTCCCCCATGTGTGTGTCTCCCTTCCTCCCTCCCTCCCCCTTCCCTCCCTCCCTCCCTTTGTCT